>NC_140476.1:10620000-10985000 GCF_051167445.1 Perissodus microlepis
TTATTTAAACAGTCCAAAAGGTAACAAAATGCTCACAAAACATTCAAAAACACACAGTCAAATGGACAAAGTTAAGCACTGGCCACACAAATATTACATGAATGTGTTTCACAAGGCTTCAGTCACATTGTGATGTCAGTTTACCCTGGACACAGCAGAAATAAAATATTTTCGACATCATATTGCAGAATTGTTACTTCTTACAGCTATCTTTAACCTCGCTCATTTGTATCACAGGAGAGACGAGTGGTACTGTCCGTCGAACCTGCAGCCCCAGTTAGTGGCAGATAACTTCTACTACCCATTAAAACTTGTAGTAACAACACCACAGCAGCTCTTGCAAATGTCTTTCACTGATACTTAAAAAAACCAAATTAACACTTGTTTTTCCAAGCATGCTTAGTCATTCCTTTAGAACAATTTAAAATAATAACAACTGTTGGTGCTGACTAGCATGGGCAGAAACATTTAAATATCAATGAGCTGGGCACGCCCGCGATGACAATCAAGTGATAAATGTAGTGATTAACACCCAACTTGTCTTTTCTCTACACAGGATACAACACCATTTAGATGTCATGACTTTTCAAAAATGAAATCCTGATACAGCTTCACTAATTACACCAGATATCGTTAGTAGTTGTATAATTGTTACTTTGGTGTTTACAGACCACCTCCATTTTAATTTGTTATATGATAGCATCATTGCTATTATTTGTTGTAGGGTTTTTTTCCCCACATTTTCTCGATACATTGTGATAAGATTGGGTTGTTACAATATCATAGTTTTACATTCACAATAACAGAGAACTTCACATATCTCATAGGATCCAGCAACACTATAGAAAATGACTTGAAAATAGTCTGCAGGAATGATGAGAGCATCAATCGATGGAGAAAAAACAAAAGCCTCACAACTATCAATAACTATGTCTCCGTTATCCTGGGATGACCTTTGGTAGCTGTGCTGTTGGGCTAAGAGCGAACAGAGACATAATGACAGAAGCAGAACAAACACTATGAAACACATGGAGTACAAAGAGGCAGCAATCCTTACACCTATAGCAAAGTCATGCACTGCATTTTTGCTTCTACATGTGTGTGAATGTGTGTGTGTTAAACTCCTGCAGCTGACTGGACAGTGCTCTGGCCACAGGAATGCCGGCCATGATTCAGCACATTGCCTGCATGTTTAGGGGGGATGACAGTGGCAGCCCACTAAAGCCTAAAAATAAAAATGCGTGACTGAAGATGAAATCAACAGCATTTTAAAACTTATGCATACACCCAAAAAAAATGTGTCACGCATGCTGTTCGCAGCAGGAGATTTTGTGTTTGTATGTTAATCCCCCTTTTCCTCCATGTTTTAATACAATAAACTTTTCAAACAAATAACTGTAACAACACAGCGTCTCTGGCACAATTTCCCCCAACAATGTACACATTTAGATAATAACAATACCACGTCGACATCAATATGTAGTGATGAATCCTGCTCTTGTTTGTAAAACAAAATCTAACTTGTGTTAGTTAAACAATACATAACATTACCAAGAAAACGAATATTTCTCATCCTGGGGTTTAGTTCAGTCAGGATGAAACCGGATTTTGTTCACTGAATGGCCCAAAGTAACAGGAAAAGGCACATACGTCTGTGCGACAACTGAGCTCATGGTGTGTGTAGTCACCTCCAGAAATACAAGAGGTTTTGCCAGCTTTCATTTAAAACTATGGTAATCATAATGGTCAAAAACAGCATGAAAAAAAAAAATTTGTAAAATTTATCTGGAAAATGTTCAAGTACTCCATCCACAAGCATCACCACCACCTATACAACTTAAACCAAAGCAGAGCCTCTGAGAACCAGCTGCATCCCTGAAGTGGTGTTCAATCAGCATCTGTGAACGTACATTTCAAATCTTTAACAGCCAACCTAGCACGGCGCTTTGCTCTGCTGAACAAGTTAAAATGGGTTAGACTTTTTTGGCAAAAAAAAAAAAAAAAAAAAAAAAATACACTTTTCTGCTGAAACCACTGCTGAGCTAACACAGTGGTCATACTAAAATGAATGAGGCAGGCTTTTTTTTTTTTTTTTTTTTTAAAAAAAGGGAGCTATTGTTGGTCCAAACAAGTGTATAGTGTGTTTCAAAGTGTGAAAGCTTAGGGGAATGTGGGCTGGTTGGCAGCATGATGGCTATCTCTGCTGCTGCTGTTTTGAATGTAATCTTCCCCCTGGCAGTGCAGGGAGCCGGTGTGTGCGTGTCGTGCCTGTTGCTCATTGTGGGGAGATCAACGAGATCCCTAAAATTCACAGCACACAGCGGAAGTGACCTGAGCTGACCTGACGCAAGTTAGTCAGGTCTACTGGAGCTGGTTCAGACTACTGAGGACACAGCAGACGGGACCAGATGGAACCAAACTGAGCAGAGTCGCTCACTGCTGCCTTTCATCGATTCGATTTTCATTTATTATTGGCACTGACTTAACAGACCTAGTGTCCAGATGTTCTGGTGGGGTTTTACAGAAGAAATCTCTCTTTGTTTAGGATTGTAACAATTACAAAGCAATCTTTTTTCTTTTGTGCGTTTTCTGCATTGAAATTTGCTTCTAAGCTCTTGCTGTATGATGGGTTTTTTCCCCTTCAGTTGCAGAAGCATGATAGATAACTATGGGACACTATTCACAGATTTTATTAAATGAAGTATGGCAATTCCTGGGTTCCCTCGATAGGATTTTTTCATATTCTTGGATTAATACAGAGAATAAACTCTGTGGGAAAAATGTTTATGATACCTGAACATTTTTGTTATGCAAGATAATCTCACCCAACTCACTTTTACTGATCTCTAAAGTTTAACTGCCACTGCACAAGGTATACCCTTTAGTTACGCATTTTATGCTGCACTTAACTTATAATTCACCCAACTGCAAGCGCCTACCAGAAGTAGATACATGCCAATCTGGGTTTTAGGATTTACTCCTGTGACTCTGGGTTTTGTATTTCTTTTAAAAAGAAAAAAAAAAGCAGATACATCTAACATCAAAGTAGCAACAGGGAGGAAAACCAAAAACACATACTCAAGAAGTCAATATCCAAATAGAGTGATATTTGGCAAGAATCCTATTTCTATTTTGGGGATAACTAAAATGATCCATTTGATCCAAGTCTTACCTGACTCCTTCGTTTTATCCAGTCCTTTGTTCTTTAGATTCAGGGTCTACATCTTTAGCTGAAATTTCAACCACCTACATATCACCTGTGGATCTTTATTTAGTAAATTCCTTTGCTTACAGACTGCCTGATTGCTTATGCTTCAAAAGTAGGGAACATATTTTCTCAAACTGTTACATCTGTAAACTTACACAAGTCAAAAGTAAAGTTGACTACATGAATACATAATCATTAATTTAAAAGTTAATGATCCACAGCTATCTGTCACACAGGACATAAAACTTTTTGAAACAAACTATTATCTGCACATTATTAAAATTTATACTACTGAACAGCATGTTGGACATAATAATAGCTAGACAGGCAGCATAGCAGCCTGTTAACAGCATTCAACATTCAAGACCAGTGAAGGCAAATGGAGGATAAAGAAAAGAGACTAGAGGTACCAAAATAACTTGTGACCAAACGAGGAGCTGCATCTGCAGTTTGTCTTGTTCTCAGTTCAAAGAAGGCCCGTCTCATTTTGGGTTGTTTTGTCTATCACTGTGCTCTCACTGGGGGTCAACTCGTCCCACAGGTGAGGAAACGACGATGTGTTACACAAGGCTTACAGGTGATTTTCCTCACCACAGGTTAGTTTTTACAGCAAACTTTAAATCCAAGAGGCCTCATTCACATTAAGCAGTCCGACTTTTAACATCTTACTGATAATCCTTGTAACTGGTCCCAATTATGTTTCTGATAGCGTCACTCCTCACCTTGGACAACTAATAACCAAACCACAGCAACCTTCTCACAAACAAGGTATTTATCAGTTTCAAAATGGATCAAAAGCCTAGTTCAGTTTTGCTTTGTACAAACTAGAAATATTGTAAAGGTCAAACCAATTCTTTAGAACAATATAACTGAAAACCTCTTTCATTAGATATAAAAGCCTAAGCCCCCCAGACCTGTCAGATCAGAGAATCAATAACTGTTACAGGTTTCATCCAGGCTTAAAACAAAGGGCAAAATGTGCTTTTATTGTTTTAGCCAGACTGCTGTGGAACAAACCTCCTCTTATAAGATTAGCAAAATTAGCTGCTTAACAGAGCTAGGGTCCCAGCGGCAGAGGGCGCTGCGAGGGGTCTAGGCATCTCCCTGGCCACCACCTCCACCTTATGCAGGGGGACACCAAGACATTCCCAAGCTAGCCAAGAGACAATCTCTCCAGAGGGTCCTAGGTCTTAGCCTCTTTCCACTAGGACATGCCTGAAACATCTCACCTAGGAGGTGTCTAAGAGGTGTCCAGGAGGCTCTCTAATCAGATACTCGAACCCCTTAACTGGCTCCTTTCAATGTGGAGTAGCAGCATTTGTACTTCGACCTTCGCCCCATCTCTAAGGAAGAGTCCAGCCACCTTTCAGAGGAAGCTCATTTCCACCGTCTGCTTCCACAAACCCATTTTTTCCCTCAGCCAAAGCTCATGGTCATAGATGCGGGTAGGAATGTTGATCGACTGTTAAGTTTTAGAAACACCTTAAATTTTTACTCTTTCCTTTCCTTACTCATTGCTTGGACATTTTATTTTTCATTAATTTGATATATTTTGGACCGTTTTTTATCATTATTATTATTATTTTTTTTAAATATAGACTTATTTAAATTAGCACTGATTTAGCAAGATGCTACAGAAAAAGTTTTTGCATTATTCTTAGTATTACAGGCAGCCTGTTAAGGACAACTCTATGGCCCTTTGAAAAATACTGTTAACAAAGCCAAAGAGCCATTATTTATGGTTTTGGTTGTCTGGTGGTATTTTTGTCCACTTATAAAGCACTTTCATGCCACTATAAGTCATACACTCATGACAGGGGGAAAAAAAGTGTGACTCTAAACCTAAATAAGCATTTGCTTAAATAAAAACTTCATTACTAGTAGTAGCGATACAATGTGAAACCACCAGAACCTTAAAAAAAAACCAAACAGACCATAATACAAACTTTTGATCACATGTTCCCACACTGCCATATTTACATTAATTTCAGTCCAATCGTATTCAAGTATTCAAGCTATAATCACTGTTGGTACCAAGTTTTTGTAATTATTATGAATTACACTGTATTACCCCACTATTTCCTTGTTATTATCAGGCTGTAATACACAGTGAAAATATCACTCAAATCTGAAAAATCCACACAGGGGCCAAAACCTGGGCAGGTATCACATTTTTTTGAGCAGTTAGAACAATCTCCATGACAAAGTGCCGTCACAACAAATGGCCCAAAACTGCTGTAACGTTCAGCTGTGCTCTCTTTATATAGCACTAAAGTGTTTCACTACAAGTAAACAGCAATTGTTGTGTGTTATGCTGCTGACACCTCCCTCAATCCTACCACACATACAGACCGAGCCAGAGAGCACCAGAAAACAACAGAGCAACAACATGCTGTGTATGAGCAACAGAGGCAGCGAGAGGGAGGTCTCGCTGAGTATTTACGATCACTTTTTAACCGGGAGGTGAAAGTATGAATGGCAGAAGGAAACTGAACACTAAGATTGTTCAGGGGGGACCAGAAGTTAGCAGAAACCTCTCAGCGCAGTTTGCTGTCTTAGTCTTCTGCTTTGCTGGTGTTCTCTGCTCAGATGCGTCATTGATTTTGTTTGTGTCTGCCCCGTTCTTGCTGATGGTTTGTTTTTTCATCAATAAACAGGACTGTTTCACTTAAGAGTGTGGTGGGAAAACTAATGGCCTGTAATGGATGGTAATGGATTGTGTTTTTAGTGTGCCTTTCATCTGAGAAAACTGCCCTCCCAACCTGAACATGCTCACACGGGGACAATAGGCTAACCTTCATGACAAACAGCTCCATCTATTATTATTTTGTTTCCTCATTATAGAGAAAAAAGTTACACTGCTGCCTAATTCCACAGTGGGTGCATTATTATAGAGTGGACTGAGTTTGTTGGGCCATAATAAATTTAACAAAAGCTAATTCTTGCTCGCTAAAGCTAGTTAAATATTAAACTAGCTTTAGCTTATATATTTATATTCTTGCTAGCCAAAGCTAGCAAGAATATAAATATACAAGTTACCTCACTTGCTGGATTCATAAGAGGTCTCATTTTTCCCCCTCTTCAATCCAAAACTTTTCATACCTCTAGCAAATATCTTTTCATAGCCCAAATATCACAAGTGTTGCTATCAACCTTAAAAAAAATAAAATAAAATAACAAAATAAAATGAATCCCTACTACTCCATTTAAATAAATAAACCAAGCATGTGGAATAACATCAGAATTTGCAGAATCTCCAAAGACGTCACCACAAAATTAAGGATGCACTGACAGTGAAATTCAGTGAACATACTGAAGCCAACTGCCAACACAAAGAAGAATCTTTAAAGAGAAAGAAATGCTTTCTCTATGCTTTGCATTATCTGAACATGTAGGTAGAAAAATAATGTTGCAGATAAACATCAACCACCGGCACTGGTTAACGTCTCATTATTTATTAACATGCTGATATGAATATCCAATGCGGATCCTTCCCTACTTAAAACTGTAGGTTAAAGTTTAGCTGTCTTTCAATGACAATCTGCATTTACCTTAGGTCACAAACTGAACCAACTGTCGCATTCTTGTAATTTTGGGAAAGTTTTAAGGTTTCAAAATAGGACTTAAGAAAACAACAGGTGGCATCGCAGCAGCTATGTCCATCTTTAAACACTGCAAGGATCTAGTGAATAGATAGACATGAACGAAAAGTCCCAACCCTAATGACGTCACTCTTCTTACATTTGACTTGCTGGGAAACTTATTGCAACATTACTATAACATGTGATGATTATCATCATCATCATCATCATCATCATCTACCCGTTAGCTAGACGCAACATGTATTAGTGTGTTTATATATTAAAAACAAACAAACAAACAAAACAAACCCTGCATTCTCAATGAGAAAGTAGAAATATTAAAAAAAAAAAAAAAAAAAACTAGCACTAGTGTGTGTGTGTCTTTTTTTGTGCTTCTCCTGTGTTATGGTGTCACACTAATTTGTCTCCTCTGCTTTGCTCACTGTTAGCATAATAGAGAAGCAGACAGGTTAAGTGAAGATTAACACTACTCCACTTGACATACACTTGTGTACATCATTACCGTAAGTGCAATGAAAGCTTCCCCACAGATGTTAATCATTCTAAAACCAAAAGAGACATTGACCTTAACATTTGACATTATAACAATCCCTAAAGCTTTGCAGCCTTGGCAGGGAACCTAGTACAGACCCAAGTATTAGTCCCCCACCAACTTTATGTTACAGGACAAAATTTCACCCACATTCACTGCCTGAGAGAAAAAGCACCTTTCTAGACAATGAGGACCAAACTTGGCACTTCTAGATTCTCAAAACATTCTGGCCTGGCTGGTAGAATATGTAGGTTGCATATGCCAAACTACACAGACAGGGATACCTCTATCACAAATTCTAGCTAACAGAGACTGGTACAATTGACCATAAAATAATCTCTGTCTTCAAGAAATATAACTTGCCTTTTCATTTTGATGGTTGCATCCACAGACGCGCAGAGATATGGGGCAATTGAGAGGGAAAAAGAGGCAGACATGTTGAGAGCAAGTCGATCAAAGCAAGTCGATAAACTGTATATCCAGGCATTGATGGGATTCTCATTTCCCAGTGGGGAAGGCACAAGAGGAATGCCAATAATAGTTAATAAACTGACCATTTTAATCTCAAAAAAGCAAGAAAATAAAACAAATAAATAAAAAGGAGGCTAAAGTAGAGCAAAGTGTAATTGATGAATTGCCTCATTAAAGCTAAAACAAAAACAACAAAAAATTGTGTTACAGTGGTGTGAAAAAGTGATTGCCTGCCAGAAAACATCTTGATTATCGCCAAGACTTGGGAAAATAATTCTGGACTGACAAGACAAAAGTTGAACTTTTTGGAAGGTGTGTGTACCATTATATCTGGCATAAAAGTAAGAGCATTTCAGAAAAGGAACATCATATCAACAGTAAAATATGGTGGTGGTAGTGTGATGGTCTGGGGCTGTTTTGCCACCTCAGGACCTGTAAGACTTGCTGTAGTCTGCTGTCTACAAAAACATTCCGAAGGACAATGTCTGGCCATGTGTTCGTGACCTCAAGCTGAAGCGCACTTGTTTTCTGCAGCAGGACAAAGATCCAAAACAAACCAACAAGTCCAACTCTGAATGGTTTAAAAAAAATAAATAAAATGAAGACTTTGGAAAATCTTGAGATGCTGTGGCATGACCTTAAAAAGGCATTTCATGCTCAAAAACTCTCCAATGTGGCTGAATTACAACAATTCTGCAAAAATTCTCTACAGCGCTGTAAAAAACTCATTGCCACTTATCACAACCAGTTATTTTTCCACATGTAGGATTGGATTTTTGTTTTCCCCTTAATAATAAACACCTTCATTTAAAAAAACAACAACAACAAAAAAAAAAAAAACTGCATTTATACTTGTGCTATCTTTGTCTAATATTTCAATCTGTTTGAGGATCTGAAATATTCAAGTGTGATAAACATCCCCCCTGCAAAAAAATAAATAAATTAATTAATAATAATAATAATAATAATCAGGAAGGGGGCTAACACTTTTTCCACACCACTTCTGACCAAACTTTTACAGCTTGCCAGTCTACAAAACCTCTGGTCACAAGACTCAAATACACACAAATGTGAAGTCTCACCTCACGAAACCACTTCCTCACATACAGGACGAGCCATGAGCTTGGGAGCATGCCAGGTTTTACTTAACATTCTGCACACAGGAACATTTGACATTCTATTTTTAATCACTATTAGCTGCCAGTAAACCCCAGCAGTGGCATCCACACACACACACACACACGCACACACACACACACACACACACACACACACACACACACACACACACACACCTCATTAATAACTCGCAGGACAGACCCAGAATATGTACAACAGACAAGCTCCCTCATTCAAAGAGACACATGCAGACAGATGAACTGGCACTCTGAGGACACCTAACTGTTAGCTTTGGCTCCGGAGGGGTTTGTGAGGACAGGGTCATCCCACATAACAAAAACTGAAAATATGGTCATCGACAGTCACAGAGAAGACCACAGGAACTGTACAACCCCAAATACAGCTCACAGATTCCCTGTTCACAACATACTTGTACACATATTTCTACCAGACAGAGAAAGCTAAGAAAAAACATCTCAGTGACAGCCTCTGCACAAAATTACCATAATGTTTCAGCAGAAATTTAAAGTTAGAACAGTCATTCCTCTGTTGTTGCCCTAGCGTTAGGGCAACAATTCAATAACAGTGGGCAGGAACTGTTAGTGACTGTTAAAAACATAAGTGTTTCAAAACTGTGTGTCCAAAACACACAGAAGGGCACGATGCCACAATGTTAAGCCAGACCAATGAGCAAAGCAGTTCCTATGTTATCTGACATGTGGTCAGTTCCTCTTTTGATTGCAGTTTAACAAAGGGCACTTCTGACAGCCCATTTTTCCCCAAATGACCACTGAGACCACATCAAGTGTTTCGTTGTTGTTTAAAACTCAGCATAAATTTAAAATTCTATTTTGAGAATGAAGTTGAAATGCTAAGAATAAGGTCAGCTTCCACAGTGCTTACTCTTGTTACCACTCTATTTATGTTCCAAAACAGAACTTAATTTCTTGTTGCCAAAAGACATTTTCAAGTATCATGTCACTAATTCATCTGCATAAGGCCTTTTGTAGAGGCTCTATATCTTGGGGCAACCTTTCTCAAAAGTCCAGCTAAGATATCTACCTCCTGTAATACTGACCATGCAACCATTTTTCTTTAGGTGGACAGCCGTGTTGCACTGGTGGCAAGGCTGCTCAATCATTGTGGTCATTATTGTAATCTTGATTATTCATTAATTTAAAAACCATGCAGTTGATCACAACAGCTGTGCATTTTTTGTCTTGGTAATAAGTGATGCTTTTAAATTAAGTTTTATTTTAACCCAAGAGGGTTGTCATTTAACGTAACTTTACATAGCAGTTTGTGATTAATAGATTAATTTACTGTGCTTTGTCTGCACAAGTCCAAATTTAGAATCACAAGGGAAATACCTTTCTTGAAGTATGCCTGTTATGCAGTCACGGAAGTGCATTACTTTTGTCAGTGAACATCAAAGAGAGGCAGAGATATCAGTAATAATAAAAAAAAAAAAAACCTCAAGTTCACAATTATTTGTGCACAAATAATTGCTTAGATTATTAAAAGCTGCTGCCTTCAGTAATTTGCAGCAGAAATACTATAAATTAAAAAACAATAATCATTGGATTTCGAAATTACTTTTGCATTCATTTTCACACCACCACTTTTGAGCTTTTAGGGAGGAGCCATGAAAACGAAACTATGTGGGGGAAAAGAAATACTGCAACGTTTTCATTTGTGTATAAGTGAAACGATTATCATCAGTTGCCTGTAGCTGCCTCCGTCACCAGGTCTCACCTTGTAGCTACCATGAAGGCCTCTTGAGCTGTGCGAGGTAGCTAAGCTGATGCATGGGCTTCTTTGTGGCAGCTAACCTTGTTACACAGGCTTTAAAGTCAAAAACACCTGTTAGCCCAGGTCTGAAACTCTCTCAGACCTCATGTCTCCTACCAAGCTCATATCTTTTATTCTTTTTCCCCCCCCATCTTCAAGGAAACTTGCTGTAAAAAGTCTGTTTTCTGTAACTGTACAGTGTTGAAATTACTGACAATAACAAGCAGCATGTTAAATAACTAAGCTTAACCAACAATTCGGATTATTATTATTTTTGCCATAATCATTATTTTGCCATAATCAAACAGCCTTAAGTTAAACTAATTTCTCATGTTGCATTAATGTATAGTGCCGGTTATCTGTTGGGTTAAAGTTGTTGCCAAGTTACCTGTCGATTGCCGGGCCCAGCGTCCTGGACCCACTCTTTGTCTCACTTTAGTTGTAAAGAAGCACAATGTTAGACAGGGCAGGTAACAGCCCTGCAAACCAGCACAGTTCTGTTTTATTTTCATCTGCAAAATGTAGGCCGCATCAAAGAAAACTGGCTTAAAACCACCTGACCGAAGACATGTTTATTTACACTATGCACAGGTGTTTGAGAGCACAGAAGGTAGCTTGTCCTAGCACTGTTAATGTTAGCCACACAAGCAGCTGTATGGTGCAGACTGACTAGTCTAAAAGTAAGAAAACAGAGTCTGATCCAGGAAATTAGTTACCAGGACCATTCCAATTCAAAATATTACCACTACCACTGATAGCAGGTAAACTAGATAGAATGAGCATAATTCACAGATATAATCTGTAAGCAGGGCTTTGGTTTGAGTGCTGATCAAAGACAATAATCCACCTGATCCCACATAGATTTCAAATTCCTCAGAGTTAAACATCATGTGACAAAAAACAAGTCACCCTTTAGTATCTACCCAGCTGACCCATAAAGGCAACCCCCCCCCCCAAAAAAAAAACTAACTAACATAAACTTCCATGTTGCCCTCCACATTCCCAGCTGTACCTGGCATCACTTCGCTAAGCGCTGACTGAGACTCAGGTATGCTAAACATCCCTAAAGCTATGAGGGCAAAGGTGACAGTAACACCAACATATTCATAAGACTTCAGATTGTTAGGGGTGACGGAAATGAAAGCAAGTCCCTCGTGCTGCACGGTGATTAAAATTCCTGTCTAACCTCAAAATATGTTCTTAAAACTTCTTGTGAGGAATTTCCAAAGGATTTCAAGTTTGCCAGTAGCAGAGAGAGAGAGAGAGAGAGAGAGAGAGAGAGAGAGAGAGAGAGAGGCTCTTAATGAAATCAATAAGCTTTCACTGAGGAAAAAAGGAGCCATGTGCCTTCATTTTCATGTGAATAAGCAACCTGGCAACTCTTGTTTCTTTCCTAAAGCAGAAAGAGCATTTCAAGACTTGCTTTGACTACAAAACAAAATTGACAATGGCTGTCAGTTTATTTCATACCTGTCTTATTCTATTGCTCATTAAGTCATCGACAACTGCTACTGTAATTTCTGCTTTTCAACAACAAAATGTGCTGAGAGTCTCTACAGGGAACTGTGCGCCCAGCAGAAAATGTGCCCTGTAAGGCAGACAGCCGGGATTTCAAGCAGGCGGGCGGGTGAGGTAAAATGTTGAATCACTGCAGCCACTTGATAAAGACAAGAAACGTCACATCCAGCTGAGCCCTGCGCTGTATCCCACTGACAGAGGACAGAGAGAGTGCAGCAGCTTGGCCTCTGTCGGCTGGTGATCTAGGATAACAACAACACTTTTCTTCCCTCACAGCTGCAACATTAAACAGTGAACTCATTCAGCTTCAAACAGACTTAAAATGCTGAGTACCATCACACAAAACCTTTTTTTTAATACCAAAAAAAACCAACAAAAAAAAACAACAAAAAGAAAGCCATAAACTGTTTACAGATAATCAAACAAATATAAGAAAAGTGAGAAAAGTGTAAAAATGAAGTCTCTTACCCATCCTCTTCTCCATCTACAGTCTTGAGACCAGCTGGTGCTGTTAAGGCACTGGCGGTGGCAGCGTTGCCCTCAGTTTCCTGACCATGGCCAGTGTTGGATCCAGTCTCTCCTCCAGACAGCTTGGGCAGCCCCAACAAACCCGACTGATGCTGGAGGAGCAGCCGCTGGGCATCTTGCAGCTGAGTGGTGGTGAAGCTCGGCAGACTGGCATACAGGGCGCTGGCCTGTGCAGCGTGAGCCAGGGCCTGGGCACTGCTGTGGTCATGGGTCAAGCTCACAGAAGACGGCTGGCTATGGGGAACTCCCTGCGGGGGCATCCGAGCGGTATTCCCAGTGTTGTGAGCTTGGGGTTGGGCCTGGTGATCGCTCTGAGGGTTGGGGGGAGGCACACTTGGTGCAGACGCCTGGCTCTGGTGGGCCGCTGTTGGCAGCTGGGTGCTCAGCCCTTGGTTTTGAATTTGTGTTGGGAGTGACTGCGGCTTTTGCTGCTGGCAATCCAAATGGCCTGGATGGCTCTGAGGCTGCTGGCCAACACCAGCTACCCCGACATGAGAGGGCATACTAGAGGTGGTAGACTGAAGAGAGTGGGGCTGCTGAGGACCTCCCATCATATGGCAGGCTCCGTTAGCCATCCCAGCAGATGTGGATCCAGCTTGGTTGGACAAAGGCTGGGAAGCAGCAGCAGAATGAGGGATGCTTTGCTGCGGCTGTGTGTACTCAGGTGGCCTCATCGACATCGTGTGTGCTTGGGGGGCAGCAGCTGGCTGTTGTGGTAGGGTGGCATAACCCATCTTCTGCTGCTGAACACCTACTGGGGGCTGATTAGCAACTGCCTGGGCATAAGTGAGCTGCTGCTGGGGCACAGTAGTGAGTCCCATGGTGGTCTGGTGGCTCGGCATGGATGGAGGCTGATGAACGTTTGTAGGTGCCGAGGGGGCCGCATTAGTTTTATCATGCTGTTGGGGTTGGGTGTGAGATACTCCCATGCTTAAACCGCTGGGGAGGATTCCTTGAAAGCCCTGAGGAGGGGAGTTGTAATCCTGTGCATGCTGTGGTCCACCAACATCTCCACTGCACACATTCTCGACATAATGGCTCAATGTACTCATAGTACTACTCACAGAACTCCCACTTGTGCTTTCTCTCTCCGACCCCCCAGCAAAGCTCTCAGAGACAAACTGCCGTATGCTGTGGGACCCAGGATCAGAAGAAGAAGTGGGGGCAGGAGCTGGGGTCTCCTTATCATAGAAATCAGTGCAAGTCCATCTGCCCTTTTTGAAGGGCTCAGAGTTAGAGTCCAGCTTCACCACTCTAAAGCGAGAGCTTGTGGTGGTGGCCACCACAGGGGCCACAGGAGCAGATGATACAGGAGCTGTGGTCGCAGCTGTAGCAGTTGCACTCACAGGCTGCTGCACAGCTGATCCAACTCTTCCATGGAGCCCGCTGGGGAGCCCTACGCCTCCAGAGGCACTCACAGCAACAGTAGTTGTAGCAGTCATAGCAATGTTGGAGTTTAAGTTTTGGTGTTGCTGGATCATGCTAGTGGGGGCCATAGGGTTGCTCCCCGCTGGAGCAGCAGCACTTTCTCCTCCTCCACTCCCTCCACTGCTGCTCATCACATTGAGGGGATAGCCGCCACTGCTAGTGCTAGCACTCGTGCTGATCCCCCCTCTCACAGGCACGTTGGCAGAGCTCAACATATTCACATTACTAACACTGCTGGTCTGGGGATTAACTATGCTAACTGTATTGCCAGCAGCAGAGCTGTGCATTCCAGGGATAGATCCCGGGACTGCAGTCCCCGTAGGCTGAGTGGGGATACTTGAAGGAGCAGCCTGGGAAACTCTCTCTTGAGGGCCGCCCATATTAGAAGGCATTTTCTGGGTGACACAAGGTAAAGCTCCAGAGGTGAGACCAGACGCGGTGCTCCCGGAGCCAGAGGACAGAGGGTAGACCTGGGCATGGTTAGGATGTGGAGGATGTTGATGGTGTACAGTCCCATTCACCATGGCTCCACTGTGTTGCTTCTGTGCCTGGTTCAAGGTGTGGGGGTGTGAAGGCTGATTAGGAGAGACCGCTCCAGGGGTCTCCGCCTCATGGAAATTATTCAACGTCTCCTCTGAGGAGCTTCTCTCTGCTCCAACTACATCATTAGCTCGGGAGAGGGACACATCCAGAATCTCAGAAGATGACAGATCCTCAGTGTGGGACTCATCCAGGTCGTCGTAGCTCTCAGTATCCTCTGCAATGCTGTTATTGGTACTAACAGATACCTGTGCTGGAGTCACACTTGTGATCTGGAAACCACTCTTCTTTTTTATCTGAGCTCCAGTGGACTGTGTGGGCTGGGGCTGGGAGAGCAGATTTAGGCTGTGGGGGGGAGGAGGATGATGGGGACCCGGGGAGGATGAGCCAGCAGGAGGCTGAATCAACAGGGAGGGCGGGTAGTCATCGCCTGGTACGTGGCTGTTATTAACCACCGGGTTAGCTGATGTTGACAGCCCGGGGCCGCTCCCGCTGCCAGTGTTGCTCCCCCTTCTGTGAAAGACAGCCTGGTGCGCCATCTTTCTAACACTGCCAGAGTCTCCTGCAGGGTCCGGATGATGCATTTCGAGAAGATCCGGGCGGTAGTTGGTCTCTGACAGTATGCAATAAGGCTGCAGCTCGTTAAAGGCGCCGTTTTGACAAAACTACGCTCAACAGACAAACGACCAAAAAAATTATCCAGAAAAAAACAATAGATATTTCAACGAAGTGCGCAGATATGAGGCAAAAGTTGTGCCGATATTTACACCCTTGTCTTCTTTCACTCGCTTCGGCGTTATCCTAGCGAGGCAAAAGAAGCTAGTGGCCGCTAGCGTCAGCTGATGCCAGTTCGCCGGTTAACTACCAGAGCTGTCCGTCTGCGCCTTTATTAAACACAAGCTAACATTTCTGTATGTTTTGTTGAAGAGAAAAAGACGCCACGCTGCAATGAACACAAAAAGCGGGCAAAAAAGCTGCTGAGTAAGTTAGCGTTATATTAAAAGCTAGCTAGCTGCCACTCTCCATCACCGGCTAGCTAAACACAAACTCGGCTGCTTAAACTGCTGGGTTTTTTATTCTTATTCTTTTAACAAGAGGAAACGAAGTGAAAGCGAGCCACCTTTAATCCGCAGTTAGAAGCTTTAAAAGGCGAAACACTTCTAGTAAAAGCGCCGTACACGGGTTAAATCCATTCCTCTGGGTCCTCGTTTGGGTTTTGCTGTATCACTGGTCCGCCCCGGCGGTAGTGTCGTTCAGTATGGAGCCTCCCGCACCGCTGCCGTGGTCTGCGCTGTCTGTGACGGGGCCGGAGGGGAGGGGTGTGCAGTAATATGGCGACCGCGCATGGCCGCTGCTGCCAGACATAAAGCAGTCTGGGAGAGGCGGCCACGAGCTCACGTCAATATCCCCGAAGCGTGCCGGAAAGTGCCGAGCCCAGCCGCTCCCTCCGAAAACCAGTTTAGGGCCATCACAATAGATTTTGTTGGTCTTTTTGAACCAGAGGAAATCAGTATGGAGTCATTATAGTTTTGTAGTTTCTCATTACTTTAAAAGTTTATTTAATTTTGAGTTTTTTGTTTTTCATTCAGTTTAGTTTCAGTTAGTTTTCAGATCAGATTTTCTTGTTTGTTTGTTTTTTTTTAATTCTCTGGAGAGTACAGAGAGTACACGTTTTTACAATAAAAATAACTTTTACAAAGTCATATAGACATCCAAAGTCTCAATTATAACATAAGAACATTTTATACCAAACTAACATATTAAACTAAGGTAATTTCCTTTTTGTTTGTATAGTTTTCCAAGTTCACAAAATTGCTTCAGTTAGGTTTTATTTTGTTTTAGAATCAGAATCAGAGAAACTTTATTAAGCCCAGAAGGAAATTGAGTTGTTGTAGCAGCATACATCAAACAGATGATAAACCATTCTTATAAAAAGTAGAAGTAGCATTACACCAGTGGTACACTGTAATAACCTTAGTCAAAAGATCCAGTATGGCTCACTCTAATATTCTTTGCAGAGTGGAAAAACCTGCAGGAAATACTCCAGTTTTATAAATAAAATGCATTACTGTTTCTGACACAGGGGATGCCAACATAACACAGGAGTGAAAATGGAAGTAAATTTAAACATGTTTCTAAATCAAGGGAAGTTGTTTGAATTACAAAAACACAAAATACTCTTGTTTAGTTGAAAAAAAAAGTATTTAGACCCTTAACTGAAAATCAACATCCACCTTAAGTGATGGATTACATACCTGTGGAGGTATAGAGATGTCTAGGAGAGAGGGCAAGGGGCTTTTTCACCAAACTAAATCCTTGAGAGAGAGTGCCTGTGAAGAACGGAGCAGAAGTGTGCTGGTACTAGTTTTCAAGAGCAAGAGTGATGTGAAGAGCTGCTGAGCCATACAATAAAGCTATGGAAAAGAGATCAGGAAGGAGTCTTTGTGGACTATAATATTTGCAGATGATGTTGTGGTCTTAGTGCGAGCAGGGAGCAGGTGGGAGAGAGTCCAGAGAGGTGGAGGTATGCTCTGGAGAGAAGAGGAATGAAAGTGAGAAAAAGCAAGACAGTATGTGAGTGAGTATTAGTAAGACCTGCTATGATGTATCTCTTGGAGATGGTGGAATTAACAAAAAGACTTTTGGGGGAGTATAATAACTCAGTTACCTACATTAATACTAGTTTAAAGAGAGACAATTGTTAAAAACAAAGGCTTGCAGTTTCAGGCACTAACTTCTAAACAATACAATAATAAACTAAATAACATAAACCTGAATTCTGTGTAATGATTAATTTTATGTCTATTTTAACGTACATGGGAAAATAATAAGTAATTCCATTGTTAGGTTATCATGTTCCCCTTTTATTGTACTCATTTAAAGAATGTGATTTATTTTGACAGTGAAAAATACTGAAAAGAAGAGGAAAAATGATGGAGGGTGTAAACATTTGTTGTGGTATGAGCAAAACATCCCCACAGCAGTGTTTGTGAAACAAAGGTAGACAGAGAGCTGCTAGATCCCTCTGCAGACACAGGTGTCAACCACACTGAAGGATTATTCTACATGCAGGTGCTGTTTGGGGCCTCTCTCGCCCTCACTCTCTCCCTTTTAAACACAGGAGAGAGAGAGAAATGTACACATTTGTTGGTTGGTAATGTTGCCACAGCAGGTCAACGAACTCTGATCTCAAACTCGAGCTTCTCCATTTTCTGTGTTCCGGTGTTTTCTGTTCATCACTGGATATACAGAACCAGTTCTAGCTCTTCTCAATCAGTCTCTTCTTTTCTCTTCTCTTTGCGCTGAAAAATGTAAATAATATGTTAAATTCAATTAGTAAAGGCATAGAATTACAGTGCATATGTTTCTTTTGCATGTGTTTTGGTTATCAGAAGCATGCTTTAAGGGAAATTACATTTCTTTCACATCTAACCAGAGGTCAGAGTTCATGATCCACAGAGGTAGATGCTCTAAACATGACGCAGGTTTCAGATAATGAGGTCAGCATATTTGCAAGGAATCCCTGACTGCTCCAAACTCTCAGGTTCAGAGATTTGGTTTTTTTTCCCCAATATTTTTCTATTGGATCAGTATGATGTCAAACAGAGTAGATATACCTAATATGGTCATCTCAGGTACACAGCAATAAGCACAGAAGTCAAACCAACCTGCTGTTCAAACCTTCTGTTTGTGTTGAGCAGCCAGTCACAAGGAAGTTGGGTTAAAGCAGTGGCTTTCAGAGCCAAGTCGAATGATGTTGATGCTGAAATGTGGGTTATTTCTTTTTAAAAAAGGGTCATGATTGGGGGAAACAATGGTGTTAAAATTAATGCTGGTGGTTTGAGAACCACTAGATTAACTCAGAATACAGAAGATAAATTGACTGGCTGCACCAATATGCAGTGCAAGATAATTGACTGTGAATCATATAAGAGATACTGGAAAAAACCACAATAGGTCCCCATGTAAGAAAAAATAGATGTCTTGTAGAGTTTGAGCAACACTGGCTGTCTGAGCTACTGTGAAATAATACATCATGATGACATCTGTGAGAAAAAACAAAACAAAACAGGGGAGGTAATGCAAGAAATAGAAAGAGGAGGAGTTGTGGTGGCTCACAGAGAGAAAGGAGAGACTAATAGTTAGTGGAGGAGGAGGAGGAGGGAAGAGAAGAGAAGAAGAGATTAACTGTCAGGCAAGCAGACAGGCTATACCCATCGATACAAATGATAGAGGACAAGAGAGACAGCAGGAGCCTATTGCAGTGTAAGCGTCTGGTGCTGTCAGCAGCTTTAAATCACCCTGGCACTCCACAAAAAAAAAAAAAAAAAACCAAAAAAAAAAACACAGCACTATTGTGCTGTGGCTCTAGCACTAATGAGTAATTTATACTCTGAACTCTGCATTGATTTTCTTTGCCCTGCTATGAAGAAAAGTAATCACTCAAAGGGTTTTCAGAGAAAAAGGAGAAACATGTTTTGTTCTTTATATCCGACTGAAAGACATCCAACTGTTGGATGTGCCCTAAAGCGATTCTTCCTAATTTAATTCAAGAACACCCGGGCAGTTAGGGAAGACGTATCTCGGGCAGAAGGTGAGTTCGCTTATTAAGTTTGAGCAGGCAGTTTGATTCCTCCCCCCCTCTCTAAGCTGTAATGTAAATGGGGTTAACAAGAAAATTTTATTTTCCAAAGAACAGGTGCTCATAAGAAGTGCAGACAGAACAAAAAAAAAGTCCAGGAAGTGGAGCAAGAACACTGCTGGGGATAGAACAAGACTCTCTAACCCTGATAAAAGTTTAGTGTTACGTTGCCTCTATGGTTAAAGAATAAATGAATGTGATTTCACTTGAAGATATATTGCCCTGTTATCCCTGCACCAATCAACAGGACTTCCTGGACTTTGTTATTTAATAGAAACTTCATCATTTCTGTCCAATGTGGTTGTTGTTACAATGACAAATTATAAATGAAAGAGGAATAAAAGGTCCAAAAACAACAACGGTAATTCAGCGTTTCTTGATTATGCGCTGCACAGTCAGAGGAACATTAGTGTGATAATGTGTGGACCGCAAAAGCTTTAAAACACTGCATGTTTTCTTTTGGAATGTGGCCATTTAAGTTTATTATGTGATTGTGTTTTCATCAAATCAGAACTGCATCCACACAAGCTAGGAAATACTTTCAGTGTGCTTGCACACAGCCCAGACCAAACACAGACGTGACTATTATGCGAAAATTAAATTAATTGAGGGATGAAAGGCTCTACATAAACAAAAAGAGCCTTTTGATTAACAAGAGATTTCTGAAAAGTGCACTTCAAAGCACTGAAGCTCTGTGGTGCATTGCACAGTTTTGAGATGATTAAACCCCAAATATTTCCATCTTCTGATCATTACAATCTTTCAGAACTGGGAAATATTTTACTTTGTCCTTGTAACTTTGCAAAATACAAACAAACCTTTAAAAAATGCTTATTCTTTTACAAATAAAGTTTTGATAACCTAATTTATTCGTGAGTACATCTGCATTCTGCTGCACGTTTCCAAAATGTGCGATGCTAGATAGTAGTTACCTCGGTTATCTTGTTTAACCAACTGTAGCAGCAGGTAATGATTATTCTGCTCTGAATCTAGTCTTTGTTGCTTGTCGAAGTATCCTGGTGGAGCTTTAATGATAAGGAAGCAGATCTTTCAGACACGAGTGGCACTGATGGTGGAATAACTGAGCTAAAATGCTTGAATGCCCGGTGATGAGAACCGGGGTAGCTGAGTCTGTCTGAGGCTTGTGTCCACTGATGTGAATGGAGGCCAGAATAGATGCCAGCTTTATTTCAACCAGAGGAGCCACAACATTCATTCATGAGCCTGTTTTCCCACATTGCTGAGCTTGACTAAAGAAAGATTAGACTCCGAATCCCTTGCAGCAGGGTTGTATTGACACATTACCCCCCAAAATGAATTAACATATATACCTTCCGCTGATATAGACATTTTACCTGTGATCTATTTCCCTATTCTCTCTTGCACATGAAGAGATGCATTGTTTCTTTGTTACTAATAATAAAATCAAAAGGTCTAGTAATATGCTATAGATTGTGATGAGTAAAGCTCCTTCTACAACCATCTGTTGCACTTTTTATGCCAAATGTCACATGGAAACCCAGATATGATGAACATATACACGTGACCTTTTATGCTTTGTTTTGGTCTTAAAAATGGATGAGGGTAAAGGCCTGAAGACATGTTTGTTTAGCAGCAAGGTCCCAATTTCTTTAAGTATTGTTTGTGAAATTTAAAGTAGCTCTATTATTCTTTGAATTATTTCCTGTGACATATACTTATATAGTAACAGTGAATATTATACTGTTACAGTTTGTCCATTTTAAACATGGTCAAAGTTTCAAATACTGAGATCAGTGCCTGTATAAATAATCCAGATTGTTCAGATTGTTTTGTTTTTGGGGGGGGGTCCTCTTGGCTGAATATGATGTAAAGAGAGGGCCACAGTGCCACAGGGACGACCGTGTTTGTGTGCACCAAAACAAGAGCTTGCATCGTCGCAGTTCCTTTAACAAAAAAGGCCAATGGAATTTTTTCACACACTTTTTAGATTACTGAGAAAAACAAGCTCTGTGAGCAATGGGAGTTTCTGTTTCCTCTATATTATGTTCAGAAAATGATCATCTTTACAAACTGGCTCCGCTTTGATGATATCCAAATGCAATCACCACACATGAAATGCTGTTGTGCATAGCATCAGCAAGACTGATTATCCTGATTCAGTTTCTTCCTGTTAGAAGGGAGTTTTTCCTTCCCACTGTTACTACGTGCCTTAATCAAAGAAATTATCCACACCTGCTGATATTACCAGAAATTGATATTAACCCAGTTTCCTTCGGGGCCAACCTTCAGGATCAATAAAGTTTTATTGAATTGATATTACATAAAAGATGGCAGGTGAAGGCAATCAGAGAGAGGTGTCAGAGTATAAGTGGCACAAACATGAAGACGGCACAGCTTCATGAGAGCAACAGGATGGACTGGCCCGATGGATGCCAAGGAGATTAGCCTGGAATTGTCTGTGGAACTGGATTCAGATGTGGTGGAGGAGTTGTACCCAGTAAGAATGCCTCTCCCAATGAGACCCAACTGGGGAAGAATGATTTGTGTGATGGTTTCAAGACTGTTGCACCTGGGGTAGTCTGGGTAAATTCCCAGATGATTAAACATGCAACTATTTTGCTGGTAATAACTGAAATGAGTAAAGAAAATCAACAGCCTATTTATGTAGGATAATTCATAATTTTATTGGGGGGGTTATTTTGGTTGGATCTGATTATTGGGTGGGGGGGGGGGTCATAACCCCCCTAACCCCCCTGGAAATTACGCCCCTGTATATAAGTGAGACTTATAGTTTTAGTTTTTTAAATTCCCTGGGATGGTTTTATTGTAAATAAATTATGTCAACTATTACAGTTTAGTTTTGTACTCCTTGGCTACCACCACATTTTACTTTCTAGCTGCTCGCCACCTGATGATGCTTCCTTGACCTTTTCCCTCATTACACCATTCAACCTGAGTTGAATTTCTGACATCTGCAGCTCCTTTTAGCCACTTCTTACCAAACACATTTTATGGGACAAAGTATAGACATGAGTATTTTATGTCCCTTCCATTTTCTTCCACTTGTCGATTTTTAGGGTCACTCAGGGGTTGGAGCCAGTCCATTGCAGGGCTAATGGAAACACAGGCAGCCAGTCCCACTCATATATAGAATCACTGGCCATTCCTGCAACAGTCTGTATGGTCATCTTCAGCACACAATTCATGCTCATCAAATCATCAAAAATGCATTTACATATTTAAAAAAAATTAAAGCCCATTTATAAAAACTCTCAAAAAAACACGAGTACATAAACACATTTTGAAGTGAGTTTACTTTTTCGATTAATCACTGTTCCATATAGAGGTGGCGAGAGAGTCAATTTTGTTTGTAGTGCTTTGGGTATAGTCGTCATGGTCTCTGAGTCTTGGACTCAGGGTTTTGAGTTTTTAGGATGTTTGAGGTTTTTTTGGTTCTGTACTTCTAAGAATATTTTGTAATATTCTTGGTTTTATGGTTCTTTATTTATCCCTTGTACACCCCCCCCCCCCCCCCCCCCCCCATTTCTGTATCTGACTCAGTCTTTTTTGTGGCTGTTTACATTTTTGTCATTGTGTGAAGTGTTTTGTCTCTCCCTGTTATACTTTGTTGGTCTTTAGTCTCTGCAGCATGTCTAGTTGTACTACCTCTGGGTCATCATCTGATATTAGTTTCAAGTTTTGTGTCTTCCATGTGTGGATTCATTGTCTTCCCATGCTCTTTGTTGCCTTCTCCCTCAAGCTGTGTGTTTCTTATCCTGTGTCACTAGTTAAATTCCTTTTGATTATTTGTTTGCCCTTATGTCAGATTTACTTTGCAAGTTCCCAGCAATAAAGCTTTTTTGGAGCTTTGAGCCATGCTTTTGGGTCCTTCTGTCTGCTACATTAGTATTCCTAGTATTTGCAGCTTATAGGAAAAGATGCACCGTCCAATGTATTTTGTTCTTAAAATGCTTTGATTTTAAATAAAATAAGATATCTTCAGGCTGTTTTCCTATTTTAAGAAGCCATGTTTAGCTAAAAGGTGACTCAGCTGTGGTGTAATGCCTCGTGGGATCATCAGTGAAACTTAAATGCTAACATACAGATTTTTCCTTCATACCAGTGAATAAGGATACACTGTAAGGCCTCACCTCGCCGATTTATAGTTGCTTAAAGGCCAGTGAGATTCCCTTTAGAAGAATGAGATGTGACAAAAGGGTTTAAAAAGTTGTGCCACAGTAAGAACAGCTGTTTATTCCTTATTGCATTGATAGAGTAACATAGAGTCAGCACAATGAATTAAACAAAGCAGTAACCTTAGAGCTTCATGCCTGAGTGATGAGTGAAAGGGGAAACCTGAGAGGAGCCAGTGGAAATACTGCACTTAATAATGAAGGAGAGGATTTAAGATGCCACAGACTCACATTTAATGAAACAAAAACATTGTCTGATAAGACTTTAGTATTTTTGGCAAACTTAACAGTGAAGAAGTGAAATAATCAAAAACTTTAATATAACCAGATTTTAAGGATTTTCACGCTCAAGCAAGTGGCAGAATTATACTCAACCACTGCCATTTGTCCTTGTTTTCATAACAATAATGTTAAATTTGATGTTACTTTTAGCTTGTTTTGATGCTGTACATGCAAAAATGGCATTTTTGATTAAATTTAAATCACACTAGAAATTCTACATCTGTAGACAATCCTGACAACCACTTGTACAACAGTATTAATTCCTGTCTTTAAATCTCTAAAAACATGATAACTAAAAGGTGAGATTTGATTACAGCACCCCCATCAGGTTAGTCAGGGTATTTGATACATCAAAGGTTCAATGGGGCAAAGCTATGCTAAGTGGTTTGACATTTAGACAGGAATTTAAGAAATACAAGAGGAAAGTACAATAAATCTGTAATTCCTTGATTTAATAAAAAGCAGAGACAAACAAAAGTCTTCAGCCTTGATTTAAAAAGCAGCCACGTTTATACAGAAACCACTTCTGATGAGGCTTTAGTGAATGGTAGATGTGTAAACCGAATGGTCAGATGCGTTGCTCAGGTCCTGTGTCAGGTACATTTTCATGTTTCATACAAATCTACCTTATGACTTTACACACTTTGAAAAAAAATGTTCTCATCAGAGAAAGCCACATTCAAGAGAGAAAATATTCACTGAGTTCTCAGGCGCAGAGCGTTACTACACCCAAGCCAATCTCTTGATTAGATGGAGGATTCAGCTTATAAACACATATAATCAGTGGCTTACTTTTTAAAAAATTGCACATACTAATTACCAGCAAACATTTGGCTCCTCCAGAGTGAATCATGTTGTTGTTTTTCAATATAATTTGGGGCTGAGGAGACAGTTAGACAGCTGTGTCGCTGGGATATTTATAAGTATGTAGAAGAGCAGTGTCATGAATTATACAATAGTGATAGCAAAAAAAACCTTGGAAAAACATCATCAAAAGTGATCAGGAGTCATTGTTGTTTTTTTCAAAAAACAGTTTAGATGTACAAACATGTTCTAATAACTGTGGGTTACTCATCCTGAACTGACCTGTTGTTGGTCCTCTACCCACTTGTAGAGCAGAGTGAGGTTATATCATACAACTTTAGAGTTCACACAGTAACAGACAAGACATTCACCTACACATTCACCATCAGGAGATGGACCCCAGAAAAGGAGGATGCTCTGAGAGACTGCTATGACACCACAGACTGGGATGTGCTTCTGAGCCCACATGGTGAGGACATAGAGGGGGCGACACACTGTCTTACAGACTACCTCAACTTTTGTGTGGACACGGTCGCCCCTGCTAAGACGGTACGGTGTTACCCTAATAACAAACCGTGGGTAACACAGGAAGTCAAAGCTGTCCTCAACATGAAGAAGAAGGCTTTCAGGAGCAAAGTGAAGGAGGAGATGAAAGCAGCACAGCGGGAGGTGAAACGCTGCCTGAGGGAAGCAAAGGACACCTACAGGAGGAAGGTGGAGCAGAAGTTGGAGAGGAACAATATGAGGGAGGTCTGGAATGGTGTGAAAACCATCACAGGCCACAACACCAAGAAAAGCACAGTGGGGGGGACTGTGGAGGAGGCAAACGAACTCAACAACTTCTTCAACAGGTTTGACCAGCCCACAACCCCCCCACCCTCACCCTCACCTTTACTACAGAGCCCTCTCCCCACTCTCCTTCCTCCCTCGCTCCCCCCCCTTCGTGACACTATGATGACACCCCCCTCCTCCAATCCCTCTCTCAACAGCAAGACATCTTCCCCCCCCTCCTTCCAATCATCTCCCAGTGTCACAGTGGATCAGGTCAGGAGACAACTGAGGAAGCTTCGCCCCAGAAAGGCAGCAGGTCCAGACAAGGTGTGTCCGAGGATGCTAAAGGCGTGTGCTGCTGAACTTGGGGAGCCGCTACAACGAGTCTTCAATCTCAGTCTGCGACTGGGGAGAGTGCCCGCCCTATGGAAGACATCCTGCATCGTCCCGGTCCCCAAAAGGAACCGGCCCAATGAGCTGAATGACTTCCGACCGGTGGCACTGACGTCACATCTTATGAAGACTCTAGAGCGGCTCTTCCTCAACCTCCTCCGACCACAGGTACAACATGCCCAGGACCCACTACAGTTCGCCTACAAGGCGGGTGTCGGAGTGGAGGATGCCATCCTGTACCTCCTACACAGAGCCCACTCACACCTGGATGGGGGAAAAGGCACGGTCAGGATCCTGTTTCTTGACTTTTCCAGTGCCTTTAATACCATCCGGCCCTGTCTGCTTCAGGAAAAACTGAGCAGGATGGAGGTGGACCCCTGCCTGGTCGCTTGGATCTCCGACTACCTCACCGACAGGCCACAGTACGTCAGGCTGAAGGACATCACGTCTGACACTGTGGTCAGCAGCACAGGAGCACCACAGGGAACTGTGCTGTCCCCACTTCTCTTCACCCTGTACACCTCTGACTTCTGCTACAACTCTGAATTATGCCACATTCAGAAGTTTACAGACGACACAGCCATCATGGGGTGTATCTGGGATGATCAGTAAGAGGAGTACAGAAGTCTGGTGAGGAACTTTGTCGCATGGAGTCACACAAACCACCTGCAACTCAACACCTCAAAGACTAAGGAACTGGTTGTGGACTTTGGGAGGTCCAGAGCAGGTCCACTGCCGGTTCAGATAGAGGGGGAGGAGGTGGAGGTGGTCAACAAGTACAAGTACCTCGGGCTGTGGGTGGACAAAAAACTGGACTGGTCATGCAACACAGAGCACCTGTATAAAAAAGCCCAAAGCCAACTGTACTTCCTCAGGAGGCTGAGGTCTTTTAACATCTGCAGGAAGCTCCTGAGGATGTTTTACCAGTCGGTGGTTGCTGGAGTACTTTTCTATGCTGTGGTGTGCTGGGGGAGCAGCACAGCAAAGAAGGACTCATCCAGGCTGGAAAAACTGATCAGGAAGGCTGGCTCTGTGGTCGGCATGAAGCTGGACACTCTGGTAACAGTGGCAGAGAAAAGGACACTAAAGAAACTGCTGGACATTATGGACAATGCTGGGCATCCTCTGCACACGGCCATAAACAACCAGAAGAGCCTGTTCAGTGACAGGTTGCTTCTCCCCAAGACAAGAACCAACAGACTTAAAAACTCCTTTGTCCCACACGCCATCAGACTGTTTAACTCCTCTCTGGAGGGGAGAGGGAGGGGGAGCAGGGGGACAAAGGAGGGGGGAACAACTAAGCTGTAGTGCCTCTTCACCTCACTGTGCAATTACCTTTTGTGCAATACTTTTTGTTAATAGTCAACGGTGCAATAGACTCCATACTTGAAATGTGCAATCCACTTGTATTTTTATTTTTATTTTATTCCTATTTATTCTATTTATCCCCTTTGTATATTTTTATCTATATATGTCTTTGTATTAATATATGTGTGTGTATATATATATATATATATATATATATATATATATAATATTCTGTAACTCTATAACTTCTGTCGGTGCTGTGCTTATTTGGAACCGAATTTCCCGGAGGAACCCACCCGAGGGATTAATAAAGTTTTATCTTATCTTATCTTATCTAAATAGGATATTCAGTGTGGAGCTGCATGCTGTTAGGTCTTTGGAGGACTCCATACAAGCATATTTCTGTTGGTTGTGTGCAGTTTTTGAATGTAACTGGCATCATACCATAAAACAAATTATAAAAATAAACAAACAAACAAAAAGGGAGCTGCAAATTTACTGAAATTTATCCAAAATGACAGAGCTCACCCCCTGCTAGCCAGTAGTATGAATGCAGATTTAAGGTACTTTGCTCATTTTTCTTAAAAGTACAGCATGCAAAATCTCACCACTAGATGTCAGTAGGATAAATAACTTTGGCTGCCGGTCATCTGTAGTGAGTGTTAGCTGTTGGCCTGGTGTTTACCTCAGCTGTCAATACGTGTCCACTTCTGTTTTCTCTTGAGGAGGCTGTAAAACTTTGTGAAAGGAGTCCACTATGAGTCAAAGAGTTAGTGAAGCTAATTTTTGTCTGATGATAGTGATACATTGGTGAGTTTTTGAGGATATCCTGAACTTTTCTGTGAGTAAGCGCTGCTGTTTTTGCTGCTGTTAGCGGCTATGAGCATCTGTTAGCTGCTGTTAGTTGGCTTTGTAACACGTTATTTGAAAATGATCTAACATTGCTGGACTGGGACACTTAGCAAATAAACTCTCATATAATATGAGAATGAAATAAAATTGTTTATCAGAGGTAGGGTGTGATTTTTAGAACACTTGAGCCTAACATTAGCTGGCCTACGGTTAGCTTATAACCAGCTTTTGTTGTTGAGTGGATATGTCCATATTCTACAAAGGGTTAGGGGTTTAGGGGCCTATCTATCTACAAAGGCCTATCTATGACAAAGGCCCAGTATAAGATACAGATATTGAATTGTGAAGCAAAATATGGACATGAAACATGCATAATAGACTCATTTAAAGCTTAAATAAGGAGTAGACTAAGTCAACCTTTGTTTAACCACAGGGAATAAATACATTAAAAATCTGTGACATCTATGTGTAACATCTGTGTCTAATGTTGATAAAAAAGTTTTAATAAAAGCAGTTCAGGCTGTAATCATGTTGCTGCAGCCAGATATATTTCAAACAAATGTTATTTGTTAAATGCACTGGACCTTTACAGGCTTATATATTTTACATTAAACAGAGTAAATTGTAAATGGAGCCGGTCTTATATAGGACTTTTCCACTCTGGTTGAGCGCTCAAAGCGCTTTATAATACAAGCCTCATTGATTCATTCACACACATATTAATCCAAACACTTTTTTCTAAGCCTAAGCGGTTTCTGTCTAACATCCAAATGTAATCACACTCCAGTGAACACTGTGATATTTATACACAGCTGTGGCTATGTATAAATATCAAGTCAACATTCTCTGTTGTCACTTTGTTTCAGTGACCTGGCTACATCAGTGTTTGAGTGAAAAGTTCAAGAATCTTTGTTGCCCATTGCAGAGAATTAATATTTAACAGTAAAGTAGCTGTAATAAACACTAGAAGCTCTTTCCTCAGTATTTCCTTCTTCTTCTTCTCCTTTTAAAGACATCTGTCTAATAGGGGCTGCCATGGCAACAAACCCTGCAGCCCATCGCAAGCACTTAACTGTAAAAAAAATTATAACAATCATGCCTTACATCACACTCACAGCAAGCGTGTCAGAGCCAGGAGATATTCTCATTGAAGTGAAAAAGCAGGTAATTACAATAAAACAACACTTTGCATGTCAGAATGTCTCCCCCGAGCTGAAGGTGAGATCTTGTCAATGGAGACGTCTTAACGTAAATCAAAGCTCTGGCATTTAATTCACCGGGTTAATTATCATCCTTGTCTTTCGCTGATATACATTCAGACTGCACCTAACTCAAAGAGAGGACGACCTTGAGCGAGCAAAGCCAAAACTGCAGCCAAGTTGCTGCCAAGTTCATTTTATCCCTGATGAAAAGGCATTTTTGAATCTTTCACCCAGCAGAGGACATATAAAGGACTGCAGGATTTTCACAGAGTTTGAACTTGTGTTACAAGAGGAAGTTATACTTAGGATTCGTCGTCTCACTTTCAACACATTCCAATGATGCTGATAATCTGCGGTCATCGGGTCGGTCACTTTGGACCCTCTGTCTCTGGGTCTTGATGTAGATGGCAGCTTTCACTGTGATCGACTTTATGTGAATGTGCTGACGACCGGACAGCTGACAGAGGTGCGGCGGCTCTGAGGCAAGTCTTTGTGTTACAAAAACATGGATGCTGGTTGCAGGTCACACTGCTGAGAGATGTTTAGGAAAGTTACAGGAAGTTCTTTCTGCTGTTTGTTATGAAAAAACACCCATCATCTGAACATGAGGGTCTTGTCTTACATTTAAAAAGTGTTTCTAAAACGTTTTCCTGGCAAAAAGATTACACCTTAACTCTACATTTTTAACCACCTATTAGAGTAGTTTTGCCTGAGTCACAGCTCAGAGTAATCCTTATTAATCCTATACAGTGCTTTCAGTTCATCATCTGCCTGAAACAAGCCATTTTAGCTCCTTCCCCTCTCCTTTTAACCTAACAGTCGTCTTATTGGTTTTCCCTTGAATGTCCCAACATGACAAGCACCCATCCTCCCCAAGTACCATGAATTCAGTTTGTAAGTGATCCTAAATATAGCTTACTCTTCATCCCACATTTAGTTTGTTGTTCATTCACTCACTCATTCACTGCATTCCGTTCCAGTTCTAGGATTTGTCCACAAGATGGCAGTATATACAAATGAGCTTCAGTGCTGAAGTATGAATGCCGGCCAATCCACGACTTAATTAAAGATAGTTTCAGAGAACATGTCATTTCAGATAAGCTGTGCCCCTCTGGGTGTGCCTCTTTGACTACTCACAACAACATGAGGGTGATAAACGACTCTGATTTAGACTCATGATGTGCTGAGAACAGCTACCGTCTAAGTTTATCATCACTTATGATGTCACAGTTAATCAAACTGTAAATCAAGTAAGGTGTTTAATTTTAAGCAATATTGAGAGCACATGTTCAGTATCTCCATGAATTTATCAAAGTCTCCAAATTTTCTGAGCCAGTGCAGTGCAGTTTGCATTAATTACATGCAAGTCACACGCCGATGATTCATGTTAATGACCTCGAAAGCTAATCTTGATTTACTCTGGGCTCAAGCTCTACATGCATAATTTATGCAGTGAAATAATCACTGCAGAGCTCGGCTACCTCGCCTACTGATTCGCAGTCACAGACCTCTTATTTAAGAAGCCATCAGATGTTAAGTCTGAAGTGCAAGTGTGGCAAAAACACTCAGCAGACTATCACAGTGCACATACCGGGCAAACGGTGAAGTGTCAGAAACAATCTCCACAGCTCTCTTTTGAAGGATAAAGGTCAGTAAATCAGTCATAATCCTACATAGTGCCATCCACATTTGTGTTCCTGTTACTGATATTTCTGATGATGGTGTTTATCATGGTGCATTAATGTAAAAATGTATTTGTGCCCTTTCATGAGGGTGACGCATGAATAACACCTGCAGGGCTTTTTTTTTTTTTGTCAGAGTCGCAGGAAGCCGCTGGAGACGAGAGGTTTGAGGCTCCTAGTCTGTTTTGTCTCCCCTTTCTCAGCTCTCTTTCTCTCTGTGTGTCCAGGTGTGGCTCTCTGTTCCTCTCCTGCATGCTGTTTGCTCACCTGCACACCTGTCGCTTGCTCATAAGGGATCACTGATTCATCAGGTCTTTACCTGCTCTGAGATGACTGTTTCTGTGGACTGGCACTATTTAAACATAAACCTGTGATTTTGTTCTCCAATTAAGCCCCAGCTGGCCAGGCTGTAAAGATTATAAAGGTGGTAGCAGAAGAAAAGACAAAAAAAACATGTTTACGTCACAGTAGCACAACTCTTATTTTGTATTTTCTTCATCTTGTTCATGTTTAACCATCTTCTCCTCATGTGTCATTGTGTTTGTTTGCTGCTCTCTCCCAGTTTCCAGAGTAGAGCTCTGCTCAGCTCGCCACTTATAGACAAAAAAACAACAACTCATAACCAAGGCAACCCTGAAGAAGGCCTTACTCGATCCTTGTTTGTGTATTTTTAATGGCTCTAGCCCACAAAAATAAAGGTTGTTTATTATCCAAACTCAGAGAGCCTGGACTTGGGTACCAATAATTATTATCTATTTCTCCTAACAAAGAATTATATTTCCCATTTTTGCAATATAAAAATAATCTTTTAACATGTTTTAATTATTAATACCTAAACTAACAAACAGCTCCTCTATGCTGGGTCTGGTCTGAGTTCTGCCTTTTTGGATTATTATTATTGTTATTTTTATACTAATCTAAACCTACACAACAGGTTTAGATTAGTGAGTGTGTGTATTCACATTTCTATTGTTATAATGATAATAACAACAATAGTAATGATATTTTTTAAAACAGCATTAAATCACTATTATGGTGGTTCAGTCATTAATATCACTAATAACAATAACAAAAAACAAGTGTGTAGAAATGTATATTTATCACAGTAGTTAAAGTTTCACCAAGTTAAATCTCTCTCGCCTCCTTTGAAGCACTCAGCCTTCTTGGAGTCTTTGAAACCCTCCATCTTTTCCAAAGACTCCAAACATAAAGGTCAGTTTCACAAAACCTTGAACTCCTTTGGAAAAAAAAAAAGAAAAGAAAAACTTCAACCATGCCGGAACAGTTTTATTTATGCTCAAAACCAAATAAATGTTTCAGATCACACACACAGCCAGTCATATTAAAAACACAGCTGATCGCACACCAGATCAAGTAAGAAGGACGTGCGGCTGTTCCCCGTGGTTGGATTCGACTAAAATGGCAAAAAAATATGAAGTAAAACAGAAACAAACCCCCTCCCCAGCTTCCTCTGTCAATACAAAGTGATGAAACATCAGGAAACAGTAAAAGTGGCAACAGAGGATCACCAATGCATATATATGCCTCATACTATAATTTTCTTTTGAAAGTGACCATGTTTTCTCATAATTATATGAAGGATGACTCAAGTAAACATCATCTTATATAAGAAAAATGTAAAGGACACTTTTATTAAAAAACGAAGAAGCAGGTTTTATGTAAAATTGCTGTTCTGGAGCCGGCTCAGCAGCAACAAGTGTGGGCAATTTTGAGTTGCTGTGTTTCAGAAATGGCATCTGTGTTGTGGTTTAATTTAGGCCACCTGTTGTTGTCATTACGCATCACATGTGAATCACTGCGTAAAACGTGCTTTGTAAAAGGTTAAAACAGATCTGCAAATTGTGTCTAAATGCAGCTGAAAACTGTTTGAGGTGATTCATTCAATGAAGTGGTTTAGGAAAAAACGGTGAAACTCAGCCCACAATCTCAAACGGGGACTTAGAGACATGAAATGTGTTTATGAAAACATTATTACATTAAGACAACATGTATATATACCTGTGACTTCACTGGGTATATTTTACTTATGTGAATTTGAACCCACTTTCAGCTTCTAGGCATCTTTACTGTGGAAGCATCTCCCTGTTTGGATTTAAGATTAGGCTTTTTGATAAAGCATTTAGTTGTGGCTGGATCAGGTCACCCTGAATCCTCCCTTAGCTACATTGCAATAGACCTAGGCAGCTGGGGGCTTCTCATGATGAGTGTTTCTTTTTCACTCACTATGCATTTAATCATTAGCTAATTTTAATCACCGGTACTCTTAAAACAGCTTGTTTTTGTCCCAGCTTCTTCCCCTTAACCCTGACCGGTCGTGACAAATGGCCGCCCCTCCCTGAGCCTAATTCTGCCAGAGGTTTCTTCCTGTTAAAAGGGAGCTTTTCCTTCCCACTGTCGCCAAGTGCTTACTCATAAGGGGTCATTTGTTGGGTTTTTTCTCTACTTTCTCTGTATTCGCGTAAGGTCTTCCTTTTGAGATTTTGGTCCAGCATGCTTCAAACAGTTTCCTGTTTTCCTGCAACATTCCTGTTCGACCACATCCCAACGATGCACTATTAGACTGAGATTTGGTGAGTGTGGAGGACAGTTGAGTACTTGCTGTCATGTTCAAGTAAACAGAGATGACCTAGAAATAGCAAATTGGGTCGAACTGTGTTCAATGTGTTATCCACTCAGAGATGCTCTTCTGCCAACTTGGTTATTGTCCGCAAGGCCATTCTCCTGTGACTTCTGACATCACAAAGGCACTTTGGCCCACAGGATTGTTGCTCACTGGACATTTTTCTCTTTTTTAAACCCCAGAGACAGCAGTGTTGGAAAATCCGAAAAGATCAACAATTTCGGTAAAATAGAAGTAAAAAACCATATCACGTTCAGTCTCACTTAAATAACCTTTCTGCCCCATTATGATGGTCGGTGTGAACTTTAGCAGTTTGCCTTGACCTAACAATCTTTATGTTGTGCCTATGTGGTTGGCTGATTTGATATTTGTGTTAACGAGCAGTTGAGCAGCAGGAACATACCTAATGAAGTGTCAGTGTATTGGGAAAGCAAAATAAAGAAACCTAAGGAGCATGCTGTAGCCAGGCTGATCATAGTGGGAGATAGAGGGCTTCTCTTCTCACCTCCTGCCTGTGACCTGGAAATCAATCTCAGTGCCCCACACTGAAGTGTGTCTCAACACTTTAAATGCATTTGGAGAAGAGAGGAGGCTAACCAGAGGATATATAATCGAAGCTGCACAGGTCTATCCTCTACAGCAGTACTTTCAGTTTATACAAAAGGTGCTGCAATATACAAACCAGGGTGGAAGGACTCACTAAACAGCTCATCTTTGCATTCATAAATTGTTTTAGTTATTTAAGACGGTCACACTTTCAGCTTTTTAAGTGTTCCTGTGTGTGTGATTAAAAACAAGGATAACATTTATATATATGCCATATTTTGAGTTTAATTAAAAGAGGTTCTAGACAGTCGTGAGCTCAGTTACACCTGAGATATTAAAACATAGCTGCAGTGTTTATTATTACAAAATAATATCAAGCATCACAGTTAACTGACACCGCTTTAAATTGCTGCTGCTCCAAGGCGAGGGTGTCTCATTTCATTAAGCGACCGTCTCTTGTTCAGCTCCTCTACTTCCATCACTGGTGAGAGAGAGTAAGATGCAAGGAGAGGAGTCGGGGAAATGAGAAGCTTTCATATCTGAGCACACTGGGCTCAGGTGTAGCTCATGCAGCTAATTGCCCTCCAATCAGCTCCTGCAGGACAAAACAGGGCACAGCACAAAACAACAACACAGACGCCACCTAACCTCTCAAATTGCACATTCTCACTTGGTCTCTTTGTGTCTCTGTGCTTTTCTTTAAAGATGTGAGGAAGACCAATAAAGAGAGAGGAGATGAGACAGCAGACATGTAACAAAAATGAGACATCCTTCCCTTGGAGAATCATTTTTAAGCCTAAGCAAAACAGGTTTTTTTATAGCTCAACTGCAGTTGCTTTTTATGATCCCATAGCTTATCACAGGTGACTCCTCCCTTCATGGTTTGTACATTCCAGCTGTGTTCAACACCTATTTTCACACATCTGAGCAGTATTCATCACATAGCTTCCTACAGTGGATAGCTTCTTTCACTTCAAGATGCATTTTTGAGTGACATCCTTCAGCATTGAGCTACTGAGATTAATTTAAGGGTCACAAGCAGGAGGGAGATGAGGAGGTACAAATTAGATAAAATAATAATAATTAGTTTCATTTTTGAACGATTCCAGGTTTTCTGTTGATCCACATGATGATGGTACCAGTTAGTAAATGGTTTTGAATTAACACAATTAGATAAATATGGACATTAGGATTAGGATGAATGAAAGTGGGCAATATGATAATTTTATGATCTCCGTACACATGAAACGAGTCATAAAGTGCTTTAACCTCCTACCTGGCGTCCACATATGTGGACATCACATTTTGGGTTATTTATTCTAAAATAATCGATTTTGCTCTACAAGGGCCTGATATCCACTTACGAGGACATTATATTGCTACTCTTCTATTGAAATTTTAAATGAATATCCTCATATGTGGCTCTCATTTTTCTTAGAAAAAAAAATCAGGTAAAAAAAAAATCTGGTAATTCTTTGTTTTTACATTCATCGGGTCCCAATCAGCCCAAATATCAAAGAGAAATTAAAAATGCATGACGTGGAAGAGTTCGGGTCTTAGGAGGTTAATACTTAATATAGTTGGTTTTAATGTCCTTTGGTACTGTATTTCCCTTGTTTTTAGACATGTAATGTCCAAAAATGCAGCATTTTAATGCTGAAGACTTGAGGAAATTTTAAACTTAAGGCACAGTAATTTGCAGCGATCATTATTTTCACACCTTTGCAGACTGAGATGTCCGTCAATTTTGTACTTTTCACCAGGTTGTTTATGCTGTGATATAAGAAACTTGGGGGCTTCAGCAGTGTGTCCTTTAAAGCCACCTACAGCGTGCACATATAATGCTTTCATTGCAGCGCTTGACCCTGGACTTTAGTGGCCTGACAATCAGACTGTCTTTGCTCTCTTTGAATGTTGAAAGAGTGATGATTCAGAGGTCTAGACTGTCGTTCAGTCCTTATTTGACCTAAGTATATTTTGCTTGATGCAACCATATGATTACTTGTCCATTATGGCAGAATTATTGTAAAAAAAAGTGGACATAATTAGCTGTTGAGCTTGCTTTTAACATTTTAACTTTTTTTTCTTTTCAATCTAATCTAAATATGCACATACTGAAGGCTTATTTTAGAGGAAATAGTCTAAGACTTGGATGGAGAAGGCTTAAGATCACAACCCTTAATCACTGTCTTGCTCATGGGATGTCATGTAATTTTAATAGGCAGCCTGTAGCTCATAAAATCACACAAGCCTGTGGCATTTGTCCCCGTCATGTCATTACTTCTCCCCCAGCAGATCCGTGATAAATGAAGTCTTTAAAGAGCAAACAGTCCCACATTAATCAAAATGTTGAGAGCTGAAAATGTGTCCACACAAATGGAGGATGTTAAATAATAAAAAAATTAAGATAACAAGCCCAAACTTTTTAAATCTGTGCGTGAACCTGCAGATAATGGAGGAAAATAAAGTGGTTTTCTTTTCTCCATGAAAGGATAAGAAGCGAGGTATAATCAGCCTCAGGATATTTTAAATAATAAAACCAAGACTTGACATTTCTGTGCAAGTATTTTTTAAATCATAAAAATCAGTTTTATTTTGAAAGATAAAACAGGAAGTCTTATTTTGAAGCCTCCCTGCCTAATTGGATACTCCTGAGTAAATTGAACGTTCACCAGGCGTCCCTGTTTGTACTTGTTTATTTAGCCAATTCTCGCATTACTGTTTAAAACGATGTCAGAGAAAATGGAGGTTGACCTGACTGGAGTCAAACAAAGTAAAGGCGTGTGGCTTGTGAAGGTTTGTTCACCTGAAAATGATCAAATCACGTCGTAATTTCATCTTCACCGACGTTCACAGGTGTTATCAGTTTATTGGTACACACAGGCACTGCTTTTAAAAGTGATTTTTTAATAATTCACCTTACTTAAAGGTGTCGGCTTGATCGAAGGATTGAAGCTACAGAACTTTTATTGCGCATTCATGTGGCGTGAGAATAATCGGAAAAACGAGCTTCCGGGTGGGGGTAACTTCACATGAAATTGGAAAAACGTTTTTTTTTTTTTGGTTTTTTTTTTAAGAAGTGCTCGTACTTATTGTTTTACAATAGGTGTTTAAGCGGAATATGTTTGTGAATTTGTGACCAAGAGGAAAAAAACAACTGAAGCATTGACTTTATTGTGCATTCACGTGGTAGTAATGGAGGGAAAAAATTACACGAAAGCCCACTTGGAAGAATCAGAGCAAGATTTTAAGCTGTCCTTTATCAATATCTAAGTCTAATAAATATTTCTTGCAATACAAGAATACAAATAAATAATTGTGACTTGAGAAGAGAATAAAGAGAAAAGGGATTCATATGCTTGATATTCAAAATAAATTAGAGGATGGGTTTGTGACTTATTCCCTTGGTTTTTCATTGTTTAATTCCTTAACGGGTGAGCACTTCCCTCGCAGATCATCTGAATATAAAATAAGATTTAAAATGACTGCAAATTTCCAGTAATAAAATAAAATCTTAATCCCAAATAACACATCAAAGATATTTTCTCCCTCAGTCCAAAAAGTTTAAGATGAAAACATTCATAAAAATAAGTATAGAAAATGTCCAGATAATGATGTTATACTCAATAAGTGGTTTCAGCTTTTCATCAGGTATCTTGGACTCGTACCTCTGGGATTACATCAGAAACTGTGTTGTTTTCCAACTTCAAGGCGGCAGCTAATGGTGCAAGCTCCCAGTGCATGTGATACTTATGATTAGAGCCCTTTGATAAAGGGACTAAATTAGCCATTTGATCATCTATCGATATCTGTATTTAAAACAGCAGCAATGGGACAAACGTCCTTCAACCATGCTATGACCGTCAATGCATAGTTCACCCTGAAGATGCACATCGGGTGTGTTACTGCATTTAACCAGGACAAAAACAAAGTGACAGCAGATTATTTTGATTCATTTTATTTCCCTATACCTACCACCTATAGATCTCAGTCAGTAGGAAAAATATCAGCATATAAATTGGTCAACTAAAATTCAGGTAAACACAACAGTCAGAAGAGCAACTCCCCAAACTCCACCGACCCCAAGAGCACATGAACGCACCCTTCTCATGATGCCTTTAAACTGGTGCATTTCTCTCCAGGTTCCCAAGTATTTATCTCAGCAGTGGGACAAGGCTGCAGAAAAGGGAGAAGTTGGAAAGATTACCATTGGAAAGTAGGTACCGCAGTGTGGATGTGTCCATATTAGTTTTTAGTGTTAGTGCTGCAGTGATTAGCTGATTGTTCAGCAGCTGTTTTAGAAAGTAATTTTTAACAAAAATACCAGTTTTTGAATGTTTATATCATTGTCACAAACTGAATCTTGGCTGTAGCTGTGGGAAAATTGTAATTATTGACTTATTGAGATTAATGAAATGTTAAATTATTCTGTTTTCTCACAATCCTGACAGGAAGCAAGGCAAAACAGAGGTGAGTCAGCTTTGGATGATTTGGTTTGTTGGTTAAATGTTTGAATAAAACATGCTGGTTTTTAACTACAATGAGATGACCTTTAAAGGCCTTTCCGCCAGTTTTCTTCCTGTTTTTTTAGATCAGCAGGAACGGCTTGTTTCTAATGATATACACACCTTCATACTAAATTAAGTTAGTTTCATATTTTTGGACATGGGTATCATTTTTAATATTTAACTTGTGTACCAAATATTTGCACTTATCTTGTGAATTAATGACTTAAAGTGCAGACTCTGGTTTAATTTGAGGGTTTTAGGGATTACACCTTTTATAAGAAAAATTAAAAAACATCACAAAGTCGAAAACAGTTTTCTTGTTGGTGTCAAGTGTTTCAGGCTTCAGGTATTTATCGCCTGCAAAAGGTTTGTCAAGAAAGTATTAAAAATAAAGGTTTTATTACTTCAACGTGTAAAATAATGTGTTTAAAATGACTTTAAAAGTTAATGCAATATTGTTGTTTACCCAGTTGAATTAAAGCTGAGAGTCTGCCCTTCATTTGAGCTGAAACTCGATTGTTTTGTATCTGCTTTGATGGCCTACAGAGCTGGAATTATTAAAATTGTGTCACTGTCCAAATATCCGCAGGCCCACCTATATACTCTGTATTTAAAATCAAGGTTATATCACGGCTAGCTTTGTGTAATTTTACTCTTTCTTTCTTCTATATTACATCCCATCACTGTCTGCTGCTGCTCTGACCCAGCTCCCTCTGATGGATCGATATACTTTCAGTGCATCGTGTTTGACCTCCAGCTTTGTTTCTCAGGTATGTTTCAGCCTCAGTGACGAGCTGATAGCCTTGGATGCTGTGGGGGAGAACGATGCATCACTGGAGGTCCCAAAGGATCATCCCTTCACAATGCACCCAGTGGGTGGACAGACCATGGCAGTCTTCAGCCACAGTAACACAGGTCAGTCTAAACCAGCTGTTCCAGCCCTCGTCTCCGTGCTGCTTTCGTGCCTGATCATGAAGCCACCTGGATCATGTTTGGTAGCTGGCTCGAGGGTTCAAACTGAAATAGATAGACAGTGCATGTGATTCCTGCAGGGTGGTGCATAATAAAGTCGAGAAAGATCGGCTTTGATATAAGAGGGAGAAAATATAAAAATTCTGTTTTATTTAATAATTAAAGAAACTTTTTTTTGGTTTTGCTTTCAATACGAGCAAATCCTTCCTGCATATTCAGAGCAACAACTTCTCCAACCAAACAATCGTGATGCTTTTTTGTTTGCAGTGCTCGTAACAGTCCACATAAGGATTCCTGAATCAGCCTACAAGTGTCTTTCCACTCTTAAGAGGTTATTAAGAGAGAGGTGCAGCAGAGGTGGAACAAACACGTCTTAATTTTGACCAGGAGATTGACTCTGGGGCCGTTAGACCTCTTTTAAATGAGACCCACTAAGGCCATTTCCAGCTCTGTATTTTTATTCTTGGATTCTATTAAAGTGCTTTGCATAATTCACAGTTTTCAGATTTAACAATGTTATACAAGGCCTTGGTGCAGTTCTGTTTTAGCTCTTGTTTTAAGGAGACCCTTGTTTTTCAGGTAGCTTTCTTTTTATTGGCTGCTACTCACAAACAGAATTGACTTGGCTGGTGAGTTATTACGCACTCATTAGCTTCCATGGTCACCATCCCGCTGTCTGTAACCACACTTTTCACATCCTGCCCTCCAGTTCTTCTTACAAAAAGCGTCCCACTGTGCTGTTCATATACCACACCCGGCCACAAGCCACCGAGCTGTGCTTCTTATGCATTTAAAGTTGGAGAATAGATTGAGCTTGTTGAGGCTCAAAGGCCTCTAGTCATTTACTTTGCCCAGTAAAACAGAAAGACTTGGCTCCAGGGATCCTGAAGGGAATCAGTTGCTTGAGAGATCGATTAGTCTTTCACTTCAAATCAGGTCAGGGGAACAATTTGCACGTCAGGACCACTTTGGGTCTTGACCAGGAGCCTGGCTTTGCAGAGTTAGGCGAGAATGTAATGCGTATGGAGAATTCACAGCAAGCAAATAGGCATCGTGCGCACTGCCTCCTGTGAGCTGTACCCAGACAGCAGCTTCATCTAAACCTCAGCTAAAGTGAGACCACCTCTGTGTAGACTTGATTTTATCTATTATCTATTATCTAGAGTTCATGTGTGAAAACAGCTTAAATTAGGTTTAGTTACAAAAACGACTATGTTATGGTTAGGAGAAGTTTAAAATACTATTTTTTACTCTGTTAAAATGTTTAGAAAGCTCAATTTTCAAGGTCAATGGGGCGCAGAGTCGTTTTCTGAGGTAGCGTTGTCTGATTAAGAAAAGAGAAGTTGTTGTATAGTCAGACAAAAAAGGAAAAATGTGGTTTAGATCCAAGGCAGGCATCAGCATTAGAGTAGCTTCCTTGCACACTTGCAATATATTATGCTAATGCTGTGGAATGAGTTCCAGTCAAAGCAACCATAAAAGCCATTTTCTGGTTCCTCTAATTGTAAAGTATTGATCGGAGAATAGAAAGAGAAAAGTCTTTGAGCTGCCATGTTGACGACTAATATAAGGGGGAAGAAAAGCTGGGAATCTACTCAGGATGTGACATTTAAGTAGCCTTCGAGTCTCTTAGGTTTACTTGCACTGATGGAAAGCTGTTTTTGATATATTCTGCACTGATTGCACTGTAAAATTCATGAGGACAGTGGCTTCTGATTTGTGGAGGACGTTCGCTGCCAGGCACGATGTGTCATAGCCCGTCTGAGCCAAAGGGATTTGTTGGGATTTGCATCAGACCAAGAGCTTAAAAATAGCTGCAACTGTATGGTTTGGTGTCTGGGAGTGTGTGAACCATGAATTACAATAGATTAGAGTGTTAATTTTAAAGGGATAACTTTATTTTAACACTTGAACAAGTCGAGTGAATCAAAAGTAAAGAACAATGAACTGGATTTAATTAACATTTCTAGACAATACAAAGGGGAATAACTGAAAGTTAAATTATTAGAAAATGGAAAGAAAAGCTCCCTGACGTGGAATATATATATTTTTTAATTATCTCAGTTCACTGAAAACTTCCATTTAGTGAAAAGGTAAATAAATTGCAGGGGGTGGGGTGCTCAAATCAGCAAAATGTCAAGAGCAGTTCTGCAGCTCCCAGGGTGCCGGTGCTCAGTAACAACGAAATTACTGTTTGTGGTGGTGGTGCTTTTTTTTTTTTTTTTTAAACCCCGATAAGGGGGCACGCATTTGGGTGGTGGTGTATTTCGAGCGCTCCCCGGGCGTTACCAGATTAGTTTTGACTGGAGACCAGAAGTCTGTCCAGAGTGGAAGGTGTGAATCCGAATGGAGCAGTGAATACATTTCGTGGGCAGTTTGGAGAGAAAAAGAACAGATTTTTTTTTTTTTGTGGGTTTTTTTCCCCCAGCAACACGACAGATAAAGCTTTTTTTTTTTTTTTTTTTAAATATTACATTCTAAAGCAAAGAAACAGAACAGAAACACCTTACCGCAAGTAAATTTTAACTTAATCTTTGAAGATATTTTCAGAACACTAATTGGAAAAACAAAGTTTTAATGCTCGATTACTTTAATGTAGGGTTACTGCAGCTCCTGACCCTTTTCTTTTGGACTTTGAAACCTGAAGTGATACCTGAACATAAATATAACAAAAAAATATTACGGGTGAAAGCCTGAAACTTTTACTGGCTTTCCTTACCATAAAAATGAACCAGGGGACAGATACCTAAAAAATATCTGAGTATTGACTAGATAAAATACAGAGTTGCATATTTGAGTGCACACTAATAAAAAAAGGACCATTTCTGAATGGTTTACAGCTTTATTTATAAAACACACAGCGTACTTTCTTAATCACAAAAATGAAGAAAATATATTGAATTTAACCTTGAGATCCACTTTATAGACAAGCATATTCCCCTGGAGGAGTCTATTAATTCAGGTTAAGATTAAAATGTACTAAGAGGCATTAAAATGCACATATGTAACAGTTGTCATATGTACAAATAAATAAATAAAAACCATTAAGCGTAATGAAAAAAGAATTAGTAACTCATTTCATGTGAGTAGCCTTGCAAGGTCAATTTGCCGTGTTCACATACTGCGATTAGTAGCCTGTATTATTGTAGGGTAACAATCCTACAGTAATACAGAGAAAACCCCAACAATCAGATGGCCCTCTCTGGCAACAGTGGGAAAGAAAAACTCCCTTTCAACAGGAAGAAACCTCCAGCAGAACCAGGCTCAGGGGAAGCAGCTATGTATAGAACAGCACAATATTTGGACTTATTTTCAGAAGTTTTATAACTCTTTCCATGGATAAAGACTTACCACATGGTCATTCAACAGAATAATGTAATAAGCAGCTTTTTCAACTATTTATGTCATTAAAAAATTAAGTTTTTACAAGTGGTCCACAGTGTCAAAAGAGAGAGAAAAAAAGGTGAATACCATGTGAATTAACAAAATTATATAGTAGCCTTTAAACTTTTGTTTTATAATTACAGGACAATCTGGGCAATGATGAGATTTACTCGTCCAGCCTGCCTAAGATCAGAATGGGCTGTATGTGGCCCACGATATTTGACATCCCTGATTTGGATGGTCGAGCAGAAAGACCACAATAATCTGAGGTGGAATGACTCCAGAATGAGCTGATGTTGGACTGTGTTACAGAGAAACCGAAGCAGTGCTCCTGCTTTGTGTGACTGACTTGCAAATAGTGACTCAGCCCTGCAGCTTGTATACATGGGTGTCAGTAACAATAGATTTTAAGAGCTGGAGCTGACATGAAGATGGCGGTGTAGCCAAACCATTAGTACCAACACATTCACCGTGTCAAATTTGCAGACATGTTGGTCGTGTCTAGTTTGCTGAAAAGGAGGGCAGTGTTCATAGAGTAAATTTACTACATGAGCGGTTCAGTTATAAGAATGGCTCCCACATAAGCCAGACATGAGCTCATGTGTTTATATTGGTTAATACTAATTTATACTTTAATTAATAGGCTTCAACACCACAAGCACCATTGGGAAATCCAGTCCACGAGTCAAGTTATTTGTGATACTATATTTATGTCTGTCTGTGTAGGGTAAAGGCCTGAGTAACAATCAACACAGACATGCTTGTGTGCAGTCTGTGTTGGCTATCAACAGCAGCCGTTGGTGCTGCGCGGGGACAGAAAGGTGATTGGTTCATTTCAGTTTAAAGTTCACCACGAAGAGAAAGAAGTGAAGAAAAATCATTAAAGATCAAGAAAGTTTACATGAGAACTCTGGAAAGTGGATTTTTTAAAAATTGTTTTCAACACTCTGTTTCATTAAGCTAGAGGACCAATTACAGCACAGATGCAAATGTTAGTAGCCCTCAGACAAGTTGTTCCAAAAAACTTTAACACTGCCCCCTGGTGTGAGTCTACAGCTATAGCATGTAGAAATGTGAGGATCTAGATATCAAAGTAGCATTGCCACTAATGATGCACACTTTAAAACTTTAAACTGGTTCAAGCCAAAAGTTTATTTGTTTTTTTACTGCACGTTGACTTCATTTTTTTTTTAGCCAAAGTATTAAAAAAAGTTAATTAAAGTAAATCCCTGTGGTTTTAAATCTGAACCAGTCTTTCTTTCAATATAGGAAAATTTCAATTTCGATATTTATTTTCCAGTTCACAGAAACGAATCAATTCCCAAATCCTCCACAACTCATGTTTCCAAAAAACAAATATGTCCTCCAGCATTTGAGAGTATTATGCAACCCTTTTAAATGTTTTAATGGGACCCTGTGTGCCCGTGTAGGAAAGAAAATTCAATTTTGGTAAAGAGATAATAGTTTAGGCCACTAGACTGACGGTGATGCAGCTTTTGTAGTTTTGCCTCTGTGCACCATCGCTGTGGATTTTAAATCAAACAATAAAAATGCGACTGAAGTGCAGACTTTTAGCTTTAATTCAAGGGGTTTAAATAAAGTGATGCATTAACTGTTTGGCAGTATTTTGACAGATAGTCCTCCATTTCCAGCAGCTTGAAAGCAATTTTTACAAAAGGTTTGTTTGTTTTTTTTAATACTTGCAGTCATTTTTGCCTGAAGTCTAGAACCTCCTTTGAAATGCTGTACCGTGCCTTTTCTCTTTAGTAACTGAAAAACATGCTGTATTAGGTTGAGATCAAGTAACAAACATGTAGTATATGTTTTTGTTTTTTTTATCTGTTCGAACAGTTTTGCAGCATTTGACCAAATTATTCACTGTCTGGGATCTTTTAGGGGTTTTTGTGCTGCGGAGCTGGCAATTGCACTCAGTCCTTTTAAGAATGCACCTGGTTGTTCATTTGGACACTCCTAAAGTCATTCCTCTGTCTCTAGTTTATTAGGTTATTGGTTTATTTTTGGTTTTTCAGCTTGAAGATAGCTTCCTTCACTTGCATTAGCATCTCTTTGAACCTCGTATTGAGAGTTGCCAGCAAACAGCTACAAAATGCAAGTTTAATATTTAGAATCAACTCCAGATGTTTTTTTTAAGCTTAAAAAAAAATGAGGTACCAAGCCTCACTTGGCCATAAAACTGCCTGTCAGTTGTCCAATGACTTTGTAGCATCTGAAAATAATGACTCTGTATAAAAAGAAAATCTCTTTCTTAAACAGTTAATGCCATACTTTTGTTGAAATGCTTTAAATAAAGCTGAAAGTCTCTACTCAGTCACATCTGTAATATTTAAAATCCACTGTGGTTGTGCAAAGAGGCAAAATTGCGAAAAATTGTCATGGTTCAAAACCTTTTGGACCTAATTGTGTTTATGAATATTTGCACTATCCCCAAATCACAGAATAATAATTAATATCGGCGTTATCAGCCATCTCTGTCTCAGAAAACTATTACCAAACTGTAATGAAAATTAAAATAAAGCGTTGTCCTTATCGAGGTTTATTCTATCACCGCCTTCACGCACTTTAGATGCACCCACACTTGCATGTGCATGTTAATACCTCCTACATGTGATAATGGATATTTCAGTTTCTCTTTTTCAAGGCTTTTTTCTGTTCGTTCAGTCCTTTATTAAAACCAGAAACAGAAACACTTTAATACGTGCTGAACTGAAAATTTTCAGCAGAAGTTTAGAATTGTAATTTTTTTAAAATAATTTATATTTTTTTTAAAGAGAGAAACATTATTGCGTTAGTGTGCTGCAGCAGCGGCAGCAGTGGGTGGGCACAGGTGTCAGAGGATCACCAGGATTATAATCTTATGTTTGTGAATGTGGAAACGGCACAGGAGGCGTTTAAATCTCTTCATTTTTTCTAGAAGGTGTTGGTGCTCCAGATGGCTGGCCTGACTGCCAGAGTGCACTGGAAACAAGACGTAGGATAATGTCCTCTGAGATGCGGTGGTGTGTAGTCTCTATTTACCTGACCAGCGCTCAGCTCCACCCCCACTCGCCCACAGGAAAGGTGTACTGTATGACACCGGTCTCCCACTCGCTTCCCCACATTCTAGCACTCCGAAGTGCACACATACAATTACACAGCAGCTTTCCAGCCGTAACCGTACCTGCGCACGCACACCTGCACGGGTTTGATCTGCACTTGCACTCTCGCTCTCACACTTTTTGCCTCACTTACTCAAATGTTAACAGATTCTTGACACCTCGGCCAAAGCAGGTTCAGGCTATATTTTGAAATAATGGATTTTCTGTGCGATACATTTGGGAAATTATATAATCAGCTATTGGCATTTAAATTTCCACTACATTACCTTCTCTTGACTCCTTTTAGAGATTGCAGTGGGTTTGAATCCTTGTTAAAATCAATTTAATCAATGTTTGCAGTCATTGTAGATATCACATGTTTATAAATTGACCTTTTTTAAGTACAGTTGGTCTGAACTAACTTAAAGGCAGAGACGATGTCATTAATTATATCATGGCTGCAGTTCTAGTCATCACTACTAAAGTGAATTGTAACTGAATTTTATTTTCAGTTACAGTTTTGGCTTCCAAACATTAATAAATCGAGAGAAACTGACTGTTGTGCTTTGTTTTGAAAAAGTTTTCCTGTTTTGTCTTTGAGCACATCCTTTTCATTTGCTTTGCTTTCAAATTCTCTTTCTACCAGACTGTCGCATGGTGACTTCAGTTCACATTTTATTATTTATTTATTTTTAATTTGAGTTGTAATTAAGGTTTAAGGAAATATGCTCAGTTACAAAGCTAGGTTTCATCTTTTTAATGAATCCACTGGGTTTTTTTTCAAAGTCTGAGAGTAATTTTGTTTAATAAATACATATCACGTTTTTTTTCTTTGGTCATAATCAGTCTTACTGCACAGCTGGATTACTGTCAGACCTACACGTGCTGGTACTATTATCCACAGAATGTCATCAGCTATAGATCCTTATATAGAAAAGTCTTTGATCAGACTCAGCTTTGTATATGTACACATCGAGGGAACTGAACTTTTTCTTTACCCTCAATGTACTCAGTAGAATAGACAAACAGAAAATAACAAGTATAGCATATTTATATGTATATTTCATTTTATATTTGTATGTGCATTTGTGCAGAGTGGAGATTGGGATAAATTATGGACTAACTGGTTACTATACATGCATGAGGACTGGACAGTGTAGATATGTATGACAAAGCAAAAGTACAGGATGTTGAAATTGCAAGATTTTAAGAAACTAAATACTAAAATGATACCTTTAGAGTGAGAAAATATCAGAAGCGGCATTATTACTAGTCTTAATTTCATAACAATTTATTCCCTTAAAATCTTGTGATTCAAGTGTACTTACTATTTGCAATCGAGTTTCTTTTATTTTTTTCATTTGTTTGGTTGATTGATTTGGTAGATTTGATCATTTGTTTAGTTTTCAATAGTTTCGCTGTCAGTTTTTTTTTTTTTTTTCTGTTTTTGACCGCTCCCTTTAGGGATCATCTCTGTGATATATTATCATTATTAACGCATGACGATGGCCAAAAAAATCGAACTCCAGTCTTCAAAATGGGAACCCACACTAACTCTAAACTTGATTTCCAGTTGTGACTGAAGTGACTATTTATCACTGACAAACATCTATCTAAAAACCTAAAAAAAAAAGGTGTTATTCAGTTGAAGAATTGGAATAACGCTATATAAAACTGTGTGGCAGTGATATGCAAATTACATTGTGACGCACAAGCGTTTCTTCCATTTAACATCCCAGAGTTGGCTGGGCCTGCTTGATCCATCTCTGCTTGTAAGGAAATATGTAATTTAGCCAACCACACAGTGTTTAATCCTTATAATCCAAACATTTCAGACTCTGTATAATGCATTCCTCCACCTCTGCTATACAAGTATGCACTGATCCAACAATTGTAAAAGGTTTTTAATTGTGACCATCCATGATTGATACGAGCACAAATGGTGCCTGACATGCCTTTTGTCCTGTAAGGCTGCTAGCTAAATGTTCCTCCATTATTTCCCCTCTCGTTGTTCTGCTTTGTTCCGGCAAAAAGAACCAGGTATTGATTAAGAGGTTGCTAAGCAACAGGCTTAGCTGCCACAGTAGCGTGCAGAAGAGAAAAGAAAAGCCAGATGTAATGTGCTGCTCTGCTACAGTAGGACTTTACCTCAGCTGTCTGTGTGAAGCTTTCACTCTGACTTTGCAGTCCTTGAGTTCTTTGAAACTATTGAAAACCACAGAACAGTCTGTCCTCTTATTATCAGTGTTTACACAGCTACAGGATTCGCTTTGAGTTCTTTTATAACTTTGCACACTTGTTGAAACACTCGGGTGTGTAGTCCCTTTTCCTTCCGGTATGTTCTGGTTCGCTTTACAGTCTGTTGAGACTATTATATAATAAAACATCTTTTCTGAATAGATATTTTATTTTGTAGGATTGACTCTACCGCTCTTGTGCGGTGTAATCGTGCAATTCTGAACCCCGTTAGTGTGTTTGAATAAATTTTCTTGTAAAAACATTTTAATGCTAATCTATGCTTTAATGCTCCTGAAACTGATAAAGTTAACTTCTAATAAGCTCACACCTGCATACAACAGTCTTTTACCTGCATTTGTTTATGAAACTATAGTTGACTCCTCTTGTTTTAAAAAGTTAGAAAATATCTGATCACTTGATTAGATACAGAAAAGTGCAGGTAGCCCAAAGTCAAGAAGATGTGTAGCTCTGAAGGTAACTATTGATCTTTGAGTCCAAACCCTGCACTGCTGACGAGTGAGGAAGTCGATGCAGAGCTTTGCAGATGCTGCTCTTGTGGTTTCCTGCTGTCTCCTGACACTTGAAGGCACCATTAAAAATATGTGGAAGTCAGTAGGGCTGTGCGATATGACCAAAATCTCATATCCCGATATAAGAATTCTATCATCCCGATAACGATATCAATCACAAAAATTTAACATTTTCTGTGAATCTCGGGCTATGGAAGCCCGTTTCCGCCACTACCAAAAAAAAAAAAAAAAGGATCCATAACTCAAAATTTCGAGTTATTTTCTCGAAATTCCAAGTTATTTTCTCGAAATTTCGACATATTAACTCGAAATTTTGAGAAAAGTAGCTCGAAATTTCGAGTTAACGCTGCCAATCAGTAATCTACATGAATGACGTCATTTCCTCGTTACCCGGAAGCTGAAGTCCTCAGCTACAAATGCTACAGCTAAGCTACCGGTATTACATCCAGTCGTGAATGCACAGATTGCTGAGTGTTTTCAGCCTGGCTTCACAAATGATTAAATCCCTGTGTTATTAGCTGAATCACATGGTGTTACTATCAGCAAACGTACTCGCGAAAGCGCCAATTTGTTGGGATCCGTTTTTGAGTGCACGTTCCTCTGCGCCATATGCTTCCAGGTAACAAGAAAGCGACCTCATTCACGTATATTTTTGATTGGCAAAGCTAACTCGAAATTTTGAGAAAAGTAACTCGAAATTTCAAGTTATGGATACTAGCTTTTTTGTTTTTATTTAGTGGCGGAAACGGGCTTCCATACTCGGGCAGCTCGACTTGTGTGAAGTGTTTCCAGTTGCGCGTCCTTTACCCGGAGTCGAGTGTTTTAACCGATGCATGAAACTATACATTTTTAGACATAAGTTGTAACGGCCGCCATTTTCTTTGTATTTATTACACGGCGTGCTGCGGGGAAAAGCCTGTTCTAACGTTTGAGTCTAAGGTTTATTTTTTTAGCACCTGGCGGTTCTTTTTTACTTCTCATCCGTAAATAATCTGCTCTTTCACGTGATTCAGTTTATTTTGAAAAGTCTCAACAGGATCTTGAGCTTGAAAGGTTTATGTGGAACATAAACAAGCGGACACGCGAAGGTGTTACCGTCGCTGTTGCTAACGACAACGCATAAAAACAGGCGCTTGTCCGTCAGCAGTGTGGTTATATTACATATAAGAGAAAGAGAGAACTTTAAGAAATTAATATAGCCACTACAGTGACCATCAGAACGACGAAAAAATATTGCCGTAAACAGTTTATTTTGCGACACCACGAAACAAACGATAGCGTAAAATGAAACGATAGATGTTTTTATATCGTCATCCGATATATATCGTTATATCGAACAGCCCTAGAAGTCAGAAACATGGGTTTAAAGGTGTTTGTGATGTTAGCTGTCACATAAGTTATGTGCTTTTCAGAATTATATTTTCATAATTCTTTCTTATGCTTTCATTCCCTGTTCGTGCATGTTTACTCCTGCTCAGTGGAGAGGACGGTGCACAAATCATTTACTGTTTTGATTTTTCTTTCTTTTTCTTAATGATGAACTTTTTGAGCTTTGTTGTGTTTTCTCCTTTTTGGCGGTGATAGCAGCCTGCCCGTCTCTTTTAGTTTAATTAATAATTAAAACCTTTAATTTATTGCCAGTTTTGCCTCCTCGCCTAATTTCCTTTCGACATGGATACTTTTGTTAATTTAAAACATTCCCTAGACTTTTAGGTTAAAGTAACAAATGTACAAACTGTGTTGTTTGGTTCTTTGACTTCTGTCTTGCTGGTAGATGAAACTGTGAGTGCTGAATATAGAACTCTTCTATAATCGTGGGCAAGGATAAATTCTGAGATGATCTGTTTAGCAAGTAAACAGTGTTTGATTTTTCACCTGCCATGTGTGTTGCCTGCTGTTTTTGGAGAGAGGAAGATGGAGCTGCCTGGCAGGAGGAAAAGCGGAAAACCTAAGAGGAGGTTCATGGAGCTAATGAAGAAGGACATGCAGAGGGTTGGTGTGACAGAGGAGAATGCTAAGGATGGGATGAGATGGAAGCCGATGATTCGCTCAGGCGACCCTTAAAGGGAGCAGCTGAAAGAAGGCGATCTGTGTGGCCTGCTGTCCACTGTATTAAAATAACAGGTTTAATTTTTATCTGAAAAACTAGTTAATGACAATAAACTCGAGTACCAGTCCAAAGCATCAGCACACCTCCACATTTGAGGATCTCTTTGTTGTGGAGCTGTATATTAACACTTTAGATGAACAGCTTTGCAAACTCTCAACCAGGTCATCACCTGGAAAGCTTTACAACAGCCATGAAGGAGTTCTCACATATGCTGAGGACTTATTAGCTGTGTTTCACTCACGCCAGCTCATCCAAAACTCTTAGTTGGTTTCGGTTCAAGTGATTTTTTTAGGAGCCAGATCAACTGATGCAGCACTCCACCACAGCCCCTGCAGAGGCCAGAAGTCTGTTTTTAGGCAATGTCCAAACAAATAATAGTCCCCCTAAACACAAAAGTCAATTACGGTGCTACGAAAACACATTGCTTTGTTTGTAGAGACATTGTAACAATGCGTCAATGTCTTTTAGTGTTTAATATTATCCTTACAAAGATTCCACTTACGTTTTATAAAAAGTAATATTTCAGTTCATACAGATATAATCATTCTACCAGACAGGCTGCAGGAGGACATTTAATACACGTGACAGACATGAGTGCCGGTGGCAGCCCTGCCAGTTCTGGTGACTGTCAGTCAAGCTGCACAGGCGCTGGGCTGTGGGCACAGGTCCCAACTTGAGGACGTGGGGCCCTCGTGCCATCTCCATGGAGTCTGTTTCTGACAGTTTGGTCACAAACATGCACGTGTAGCCCCGTGGAGGTCGTGTCTTCGGGCTCTGACAGTGTTCCTCCTGCTCCATCTCACACAAAGGAGCAGATGCCAAACCTGCTGCTGGGTTGATGCCCTTCTACGGTCCTGTTCAACTCTCTCCTGATGTTACAGCCTGTCTCCTGTTGTCTCATGGTACCACACTCTTTGAAACTTGGGTACAGAGAAAAGCTTATGTCGGCACATATGGGAGTGTTTGTGTTATTGAAGGAGCTGGAGTAGCTGTGCAGCCTCAATAGGCTGCAGATATTATCTCAGGCTACCAGCAGTAATGAAAAGCAAAACGACAGAAAAATCAGTCTGGAGGAAAAAGGAGAAAGCTATAGTCTGTGGCCACCACCTGCAAAACAACCAAAGCAGGTGAAATGGATTCACAATGTTTCCTGACTGGACAGAGTGATTTCCCTGAAGGTTAACAAACTTTGTTATACCGTAAACATGGTGTGTTTCCTTTAGTTCAAAGAACAGTACTGTATCAAGCTGTGAAGGCTTCAGACCACAAATGAATCTATTACTAAAGTCTGTGTGCTTTAGTAATAGATTTATTTATGCTGAAACGATATCAAGTATGTCACAAAGTTTGCTAAACACTGGGAAGAACTTGAAGCAAAGGAAGCAGTTGCGGTGTATCTGGTTTGTTATATTTTAAGGAGCTTATCTTGAATGTGTCTGTGTTTCGTTGTTGATGAGATGTTATGTCACTGTGTAATTTGTTGTAGTGCGTCATCACAATGCTGAGAAATTTCTGCTGAGAAAGATAACCCAGGAAGAAAAGCAGCTGGCAAAGGTGATTTCAGTGACTTTGAACATGGCACGGGGTGGTGGTTGGTGCCACGCAGGCAGAAACTCCTGATCTGTTGAGATTTTACAAACAACCATCTCTAGAGTTTATACAAAATGGTCTGAAAAAGAGAAAATATCCAGTGAGTTGCAGTTCTCTTGTTGAAAATGAATTGTTAATGCCAGAGGTTAGAGGAGAAGTTGCCAGGCTACTCTGAGCTGATTTGAAGGCTACAGTAACTCAAGTAGCCACTCATTACTCATAACATTGCTCTGAATACACAACACATTCAACCTTTGGAGTAAATGGACTACAGAAGCAGAAGACTGCACAAGGTGCCACTCCTGTGGGCAAGGAACAAGAAACTGAGACTACTGTTTGCATGCACTCACCAAAATTGGACAACAGAAGACAGGAAAAATGTTTCCTGGTCTGATGAGTAGTGTGCTGTGTGAGGGATAGCTTCTTAGCATACTTTGGTACTCTGGTACCAACTGAGCATTGTTTAAACTCAAAGACCTACCTGAGTATTGTTGCTGTCCGTGTCCATCACTTTATTGCACCTGCTTCCAGCAGGATAACCAGGCATGTCACAGAGCTCAAATCATTTCAAACTGGTAGTCAGATTGTCTCCACTGTCACCAGATCTCAATCCAATAGAGCACATTTAGGATGTGGTATAAAGGGAGATTCACGTCATGGACATAGAGCCGACAAATCTGCAGCAACTCTGTGATACGATCATGTGAACATGGACCAAAATCTCTGAAGAATGTTTCCAGCACCTTGTTGAATCTGTTTCGTGAAGAAAATGCAGTTCAGAAGAAAAGGGGGACACACCTAAAATGGTCATCTCAGGCGCTGTGAGCGCAGGGGTTTCCACCACCTGCTATTCATACCTTCTGTCTGAGAGGGGCAGCCAATCAGAAGAAAGCTGGCTTAAAGGGAGCATAGCTATAAACACGTGTTTTAAATTTTAGGCCACATGTGAACTGAGGGGCTGCACAAAATAAGAAGTATCTTTAATTATCAAGAGAACATTTAAAGAGATGAAATATGGAGCTAGAAATGAGCATAAATCAGTTTTAAGTGCGAGTGTAGATGGATTCTGGGCAATATTTGTCATTGCTCACACCGGCCAAGTCATTCTTGGAGGAACGGACGGAGGAAGGCTTTTGAAACTGTGTCTGTAATGGCGATCGTTGCTTTAGGTTTTCTAAACGCTGCTAAATGTCTACTACTGTGATTCCTTATGAGAGTATCTATAAAACCAGGGCCTCCTCCCACTCTGCAGCTCCATATTTAAGATGTGACCCTGTGTGTTGGAGTGCGACAGCTTGATAAAGTCACCATCTGTAGTCTGACTGATAAATACTGATTGGCTTGGCTGTTGTTCCGAACAGGAAGCATGCGTTTACAACAACAATATCAGATCTCCGAGAGAGACAAAAGTGGAAATGTGGGCAGCGATTCAGAGGGCTGTGAGCAGGCTAAATATAAAGCAGAAATTGTCCTGTGTTGTTATTTGAAATCCCTGTTGCACAGTAGCATCACGCTCAAAAGTTCTGGAAGCGCGCAGGCTGCTGGTTGGATCCCGGGCAGACTGTCGTAGGTGTTTTATTGAAGGAGTGCGGGTGGCTTAGCTTTATAGGTTCATTCCACCAGTGTGGTTTATGAATTGCTGAGGCTTTAGAGAGGAATATCTCTTGACTGGATACCTCTTGGAAAAAAAGCATGGCTTTGTAGTTAGATGACACTAACAGCCGATGCTTGGTTATATCTGGCTTCATTCAGAAGCGTTCAGCAGGCTTTCCAGTATGAATTGTTTGTATTCATCTCCAGCTTTCAGCCATCCACTCGCCATGCTGGAAGTTGTGCACGAATAGTGGAAAGGCTGGGCCGTTTCCTTGGCTGACGTCAAGGAGCAGTCTTTCTGTGTTTTGTTAGGCGAGTCAAGGCTGCGGTAAGCCAGTGGAGAGGCTTCGGACTTGCTGCTTTCACTGGGCTCAAACCTCTTGGGCATCCTTGCAGTCAGGGCTGGTTGAAGCTGTCAGCTCTCTCCTTTTGCACTACTCTCTCACAGCACAGAGCATATTTCTGAAAATATAATGTCACAGGTATTGTTGGAAGTAATTTGTTTGCAAGCTGACATTTGTTTTGCTGTGTTTATGTGTCTGGAGACCCTCACTTTCAGCTTTGTGCTTTTATTTCCTCCGTTGTCTCCCTCCTCTCATTTATTCGGGTCACGTTTGGGCTGGTAGCTGCACATCGGGAGCGTAAGAATCCATTGTTACTAATCAACACATACATTTTAAAAGCTCATGCCACCCCACTGTGTAGGAATGAAAAACATATTTAGTGGCTGCTCAATTGCTTGCAAGTTAAGCAGAATCGTGAAAGCACCGCCTCATTTACATGCACTCAGTGCCCAGTTTATTAGGTACAAATGGTTCAAACTAATGCATCAGTCCTGCAGTAAATCCCTCTGTGATGAAAGTGTTATATTTCCGTTGAAAGTGTTGTAGATTTGCGTTAACTGAATTAATTTTTTAAATTAAAGAGTGTGGTTTGTGGTGCTCTTTTCAACTTTGTTGAATTATATAGAGAGATGGTGGTGGGGTTTGTTGTGTTGTTGTTGTTGGGGTTTTTTTTTTTAGCCTCTGTTATATAAATGGTTTGGACAGTTTCAGCTAAGTGCACTTGGTGATGGCGTGTGCAATTATGCCTAAAGAACAAATGCATTTGGATTATTTATGTGAAAAACATGTTTATATAAATTGCATGTAACCAAGAGGAATGGTGTCATATAGCCCAAACCATAGACTGTAAAGTGTAAAGTGTGTAAAGTGTAAAAAGTGTGCGTGTTAGTCCCCATAGGGAAATAGTTCCTCTGCATTTAACCCATTCACCCAGTGAAGCAGTGGGCAGCCACCAATGCAGCGCCCGGGGAGCAGTGTGTAGGGACGGTATTTAAAAGATGGATGTCGTCACCATGATATCACCCACTGGTTTGAAAAGTCCTGTTTTCCTTCTAAAAACAGGAATTCTCATATTGTTTTTAGAAGAAAGTGGAGTGCTAAGTTGTCTGCTCACAGTTGCAGGCTTGTTTAGTAGGATGCACCCACTGTGTATGTTAGAGTTGTGGAAATGGGCGATGACTTTGTGGATCGTTAGTGGTCAATAACTCGCAATTCAAAGCAATTTTTCATCTTATTTTCCGTTGATGGATTAAATTAATATAATTATAATGATAATAAATTAAATCTGCCTCATTGCAGTTTTCATGTCTCCTTTTCTGCACATAAATGACACAACACAGACCCACAGCCCAGATGTGTGTGTGTGTGTGTGTGTCTGTGTGTCTGTTGTACAGCAATATGCAGCCATCATTATCTGTAAATGAGAGCAAGCAGAGGATGTTTCTGACTGCTGATTTGATTTTTAAATTAGAGTTTAATGTGACGATACTTGGAGGGACGGTCCTTCATCTTGTCCCCTTTTATAAAATTTTTAACTGGATGTTTTTGTTGATTATAATAATAAAAAATTGCATTTTAAACCATTTAAAACTCAGAGAAAAACAGACTGGATGAGTCAGTAGAACTATAGGTGTGAGGTAAAAACCTACAGACTCATGTCTCAGACAGTCTGGGCCACAGAATAGTAACAATCAATATAATTCATAAGATCCATCCATCCATTTTCTTCCGCTTATGCGGGGCCGCGTCGCGGGGCAGCAGCCCAAGCAGAGAAGCCCAGACCTCCCTCTCCCTAGCCACCTCCTCTAGCTTATCCGGGGGAACACCAAGGCGTTCCCAGGCCAGCTGAGAGATATAATCTTTCTAGTGTGTCCTGGGTCTGCCCTGGGGCCTCCTACCAGTGGGACATGCCTGGAAAACCTCCCCCAGGAGGTGCCCAGGGGGCATCCTTGTCAGATGCCCGAACCACCTCAACTGGATGTCCCAATTGCCAGTCTTGGTAGCCGGGGATCGGCCCACCAGGGCCTCCGTTCCTGGCCGCCGCCCGACTCGCATTGCACTCGACCCCTACGATGCCTCCTGCGGGTGGTGGGCCTGCAGGAAGATGGGCCCATGTCCCTTTTTCGGGCTGTGCCCGGCTGGGCCCCATGGACTTAGGCCCGGCCACCAGACGCTCGCCCTCGGGCACCCTCCCCGAACCTGGCTCCAGGGCGGGGCCCCGGTAACCCTATCCCGGGAAGGGTGAACTGTTCCCTCGATAGTCTTTTCATAGAGGTCTTCTGATGTAATTCATAAGATATTTGCATTAAAAATTCTTTGAACGTGACTCCACAAATCCAATCAAGAGGTCTAGTTTTATGACTGTTTAACTGAAGCAAAGCTACCGGTCCTGTGCGCCTACCTGCCACTCAAAGCAGCCTCTAATAATGTATAATTCAAACCCTTAATAAGGTAAAAATGTTATTTTAAATAGAAAGTCAAACTCTTGAGATTAAGAATCTTTGTGAAAGTGTCCTGGGCTCACATTAACCCACAAAGTGGCATTAAACCAGCAGATTTATTTGAAAAAATTAAGGCCCCAAAAGGCTAACCCAAAAGCTGTGTTGAGATTGACATAGCAATTTTGTTTTTAAAACTGAACACTACCAAACTACCAAAAAGTAGCTCTTCTGTGCTGATCTGAGCTTATCCACATGACCAACTCGCACAACCTGCAAGCCTTACAGGTTGTCAATTTCCAACCCAGTAAATCATTAAGTTGCCCTTGAAGATTTTAGTTGATTGTTAACATGACCCCACTCTACACCCCTACAAAGTTTTTCATGCTATCATGTTTACAAACTGAATAACACGCACACAAAAAGCTACAAAAACATAACCTCCTTGGTTTAGGTTGTGAACATAAAGTCATATTCAGTAACGCTTAAACTCACAATTTAACCAGTTCTCTAATCTGAAAAGGGTTTATTTGGGACATATGACATGAGGTTTGTATTTCCACATAGACTCTTGCAAAAAACATTGGCTTCCTGTTTAGACCCAGAATCAACATCCATCTTTTATATACAGTCTTCTGTTTTTAACATGACTCACTTTTGGAGCCAGCCTCAAGTTTTTTAAACTCTTCCTTGTTCACTGAATTTTTCACCCCCGAGGTTGGTGTTTGGTTAAATTGTATAAAACACTAATAAATATGAGCACTTAATTGTAAATTATCTGATTCAGTTACTTATAGGGGATACATGGAAGCAGTTTGCCATTGTAGCTTTACATTACTGAAATATTGGCAATATGTTTCTATTACCCAGAGCATTAGGACAGGTGGGTGGTTTGTGCCTCGCTGTGCATAAAAAAGCTACTGCAGAGAATGAAAATCAAAATATGTGGATTAAAATAAAACTTTTTTTTTTTTTTTTTTTTTTTGCACCCTGCAGGTTTCTCAAAAATGCAGATCTCACATTTGTTTTTCCCTGTAGTCACAGTAAGGTGAATCACTGGCTCCCATTCTTCTCAGAGAAGCATGTTTTGTTTTGCCCAAGGTGAAAATATGACAGAGTGAGCCAGCAATTGTTTGGCTAGAGAAATGCCATGTGTGTTCTCGTTTCTGTTTTGCTTCTTGAAATACAGGGAGTGCAGAATTATTAGGCAAATGAGTATTTTGTCCACATCATCCTCTTCATGCATGTTGTCTTACTCCAAGCTGTATAGGCTCGAAAGCCTACTACCAATTAAGCATATTGGGTGATGTGCATCGCTGTAATGAGAAGGGGTGTGGTCTAATGACATCAACACCCTATATCAGGTGTGTATATTTATTAGGCAACTTCCTTTCCTTTGGCAAAATGGGTCAAAAGAAGGACTTGACAGGCTCAGAAAAGTCAAAAATAGTGAGATATCTTGCAGAGGGATGCAGCAGTCTCAAAATTGCAAAGCTTCTGAAGCGTGATCATCGAACAATCAAGCGTTTCATTCAAAATAGTCAACAGGGTCGCAAGAAGTGTGTGGAAAAACCAAGGCGCAAGATAACTGCCCATGAACTGAGAAAAGTCAAGCGTGCAGCTGCCAAGATGCCACTTGCCACCAGTTTGGCCATATTTCAGAGCTGCAACATCACTGGAGTGCCCAAAAGCACAAGGTGTGCAATACTCAGAGACATGGCCAAGGTAAGAAAGGCTGAAAGACGACCACCACTGAACAAGACACACAAGCTGAAACGTCAAGACTGGGCCAAGAAATATCTCAAGACTGGTTTTTCTAAGGTTTTATGGACTGATGAAATGAGAGTGAGTCTTGATGGGCCAGATGGATGGGCCCGTGGCTGGATTGGTAAAGGGCAGAGAGCTCCAGTCCGACTCAGACGCCAGCAAGGTGGAGGTGGAGTACTGGTTTGGGCTGGTATCATCAAAGATGAGCTTGTGGGGCCTTTTCGGGTTGAGGATGGAGTCAAGCTCAACTCCCAGTCCTACTGCCAGTTTCTGGAAGACACCTTCTTCAAGCAGTGGTACAGGAAGAAGTCTGCATCCTTCAAGAAAAACATGATTTTCATGCAGGACAATGCTCCATCACACGCGTCCAAGTACTCCACAGCGTGGCTGGCAAGAAAGGGTATAAAAGAAGAAAAACTAATGACATGGCCTCCTTGTTCACCTGATCTAAACCCCATTGAGAACCTGTGGTCCATCATCAAATGTGAGATTTACAAGGAGGGAAAACAGTACACCTCTCTGAACAGTGTCTGGGAGGCTGTGGTTGCTGCTGCACGCAATGTTGATGGTGAACAGATCAAAACACTGACAGAATCCATGGATGGCAGGCTTTTGAGTGTCCTTGCAAAGAAAGGTGGCTATATTGGTCGCTGATTTGTTTTTGTTTTGTTTTTGAATGTCAGAAATGTATATTTGTGAATGTGGAGATGTTATATTGGTTTCACAGGTAAAAATAAATAATTGAAATGGGTATATATTTGTTTTTTGTTAAGTTGCCTAATAATTATGCACAGTAATAGTCACCTGCACACACAGATATCCCCCTAAAATAGCTAAAACTAAAAACAAACTAAAAACTACTTCCAAAAACATTCAGCTTTGATATTAATGAGTTTTTTGGGTTCATTGAGAACATGGTTGTTGTTCAATAATAAAATTATTCCTCAAAAATACAACTTGCCTAATAATTCTGCACTCCCTGTAAAGGTTTATTCAACCATCCCCTGCTGCGCTCCCACACAGCCGACACGTGACACCCTGAATAATGATAGAGGGGCTAAAATGTGATGTTCTGTCGCCATTAGATACAACGTTCGCCTCTGTCAGTGGGGTGCTGAAAGGCTGGAAAGATTTTTTTTTTTTTTTTTTTTTTTTAAGTAATGCATGCTGGAGGGAAATGTTTTCTGTGAAGTTAGACGTGGAAAATGCTGAGGTTTTGTTACTTTGATGACCCATGCTGCTGTCTACAAAGCCCATCATATTAATGGATTTCTTTTTCTCAACCAGCTTATATTTGGCATGTTGTTTTAAATGCATTTCAGTTTCTCTGGCTCTTGTAGACAAAGTGTTCAAAGCAGCGAAACAGAGAGAGCCTCCATGTCAAAATGATTTCTGATAATTCCCTCTTCTTTTCCCTGTTCTCCAGCTCCAATTTTCTTGAAATCTGTCTTTTTGTATCTGAGCCTGCACTGTGCTTTATTTCAGCCTCTCCACGGCTGCATTTAAAATGAGGAATCCAATTTACTCTAACAGCCCATTTCTGTATTTAACATCCAGAGGCCGAGCTGACCTGCAGCAGTGGCTTTTTAGAGGTGTATTAGAGTCAACGGTTGCCTTTTGTAGAGAGTCATGCACGCTGACACATGAATAAAAAAGTATCACATTATTGTCAGGGCTGTGTGCGTGAGCTGGTTGGAAACTCTGGCTGACATTGGTGCTTTTTTTAAAAATTTAATTATATCCAGTCGCGGGGTTGTTCACATCAATTATTATCTACGCACGGGTCACGCAAACCATACGTTAGTAATGCTTTCTGTGTGAGATGTCTGAGAAAGAAAAGTAATTCTGTTTTGTGTGGGAGGGTTTTACTCAGCGGCGCAGAAACTTGTCAGATTCTGCCTTAAAAAGCTCCTCACCCACCTGCCCGTGTGGATTTCATTAGAGATTTATTGCTTTTAATTTTCCAAATAAATCCGGTGCTGCGCTCATTGTTCTCAGATTTCTGCCGCTGAGGATGAACCAGACGTGGCAGGGGTGTCTTAAACCGCTTGACTGCTGCATATTTTATGGCAGGCTCTCTTGTAGAGCCTTGGGCAGTTGTTTGTTGCTGTAGCTTCTAAAGGCACAAAGACAAAGTTATTGAAGACACACAAACAAATCAAGATTGCATAACACACGCTGCAGGTACACGAATGGTATCGGCTCGCTTACCCACACCTCTACACCGCTGTTACAGTAAAACTAGTAATAATACATGATTGATTGCTTTGCCAATATTATCGGCTGATATTGGTCTGTCACAAATAAAACCGTGTTGCCATACACGCTCAGGCCCACTTTATTAGGTACACCTTTTTTGTTGCATTTCAGATTTAAGATTTAGCAAGGTGCTGGAAACAACTCTACTGTATTCGGAGCTGGTGTTTGTACAGTGAACCTGTTACCACGTTTAAGAAAGCAGAAAACGACATGCAAGGACATGGTCAGCAAAAATACTCAGGTAGCCTCTGTTGTATGTGCCAAAACAATATCCCCAACACCAGTGCAACACCAGCCTGACCCACTGATACAAGGAAGCAGGGATCTATGCTAAATTCTGAAATTACCATCCAACTGTTGGAGCATCTATTGACCCGTCAAACCAGGCAGTGTTTTTCAAATCTTCTGTTTTCCAGCGTTGATGAGCTTGTGCAAATGGCATCAGTTTCCTGTTTTTAACTAACAGGAGTGGGACCTGTTGTGGTCTTCTGCTGCTGTAGCATCAAGATTCTACGTGTTGTACATTCAGAGATGCTCTTCTGCATACTTTGGTTATAACAAGTGGTTACAAGCTGGGGGATCAGCTTCCCAGCTCCCTCCGCCTGCATGTGGAAGGCAACATACTGAAACCTGTGATGAAACTGTATAGGAAAAAGCATTTTTATGATCGTTGTTTGTGATTGGATGAATGATGCTTATAGTAAAAAGCACTCAGTGCTCAGTTAGAGCAGAAAAGCACTATATCAGTACCAGTGCATTTATTTGAGTTATTGTTGCTTTCTTATTTATTATTCTTATTTCTTATTAGCTTTAGCAGTTTCTGAAACACTTGAACAGGTATACCTAATAAAATGACTGGTGAGTGTGTGTTTTCTGATATGTGGCCATTTTTATTGCAGAAAATAATCAAAACAAAAAACAAAAACTGGGTTATTTGGAAATGGTGCAATCATGTAGTTTGCTGAACAGCTCAAAGCATCAAAGCAAATGTGCTGCAGCCTATCAGACATGGATGTAGCCACTGTGATGTCACTTTTTGGTTTGTGTTGTTGTCTTTTTGATGCATCAACATTAGCATTTTAGCCATTGCTACTTTGTTTTTGTTTTATTGGAGGCAGAAGTGTCTATAATTGGACGATAGCATGGAAGTAACAGATAAATAGAATCTTGGACTTTCACTCACCAAAAATGAAGCACAAATTTCTTGGATGAGCTGTTAAGAATACATAATTAATCCACCCTTGTTGCCAGATAATTGCATCAAAACACATTCAAAAAGGTTTGCAGACATCTAAAAATTGAATTCACCCAAACTGAAATGGGTTTGAATAAACAATGCATAATTAATATATGCTAATTCATATTAATTTTAGGCTAATTTCATTAAAGGCACAACAAGTTTGCAAACGATTGTTGGCCACACCAGTAATAATACATAACTTCCAGCCGTAAAACTAAATAGATACTCATCAGTACAAAAACAAGTCACCCCTGCTGCATTTCTCATGAATTTCTCATGACTTTATATAATTCCTAAAAATGCCACAGATGGGCAGCGAGTGCAGAGTATCTGCATTGTGGTCCCACCTGAATAAATTCAGCACAAGTGAACCAAATCGTTTTGTTTCACGCGCGTCATTCCAGGTCTGCATGTCGTTTCGGAGTCCTGAACGCTCCACAGATCATAAATTATGGAACGGAAACAGCGCAGCATTAATAACATCTCTCCAAAGAGACTTTTTTTTAATCACAGACGTTAATTAATTCACACGGATGCACGTAATGCACACAGCTACGCACGCACACTCAGACACACTCGTCTGATTCGGCCTGTGATGTCGTGTTGTGTCAGAGTGCGTTGATTACCACTTTCACACATGCTCTGGAAAGGTGGAGGGCAGGTTTGCTCTGATTTCCACCTCCACATTATTCCGGCTCTGCCTCGGCTCTGCTGGAGATCCTTTTTGTATCTTTCTATTTCTGATCTGCCCTCTTTACCACTTCTATTGTCTGTGTTTCTGCCTGCCCCCATTTTATTCTCTCAATATTTATTTTTTTATTCAGAGTTTATTCATTATTAAATGCTGCGTCTTTTTCATTTTACAGCATATGGTCTCTTCCACATTTTCCAGCTTCACACTGGTTCTGTGATATAAGCTTGTTTTCTACAACAGCGAGTTTGAGGATGTTTATTTGTTTCTACAACAAGCTGCAGAGGTGCACTGGGAACAAAGGCATTGGTCTCACGCCCAATGAGTGGCTTCAGGGTTGAATTTGAGTAAAAATGCTGTTGCAGGAGTGAGTTTTTAGGCCTTTAGAAAAAAATATAATTGTTTAGGAAAATGCAACTAATGACATCATCAGAAAAACAACTTCTTGCATCTATTTCTCATCTCTTTTTTTTTTTTTGGTTTTCCAATTTGGAAACTGTTCTGCTGTAATTTGGTTACTTTACGGTCCGTGCATGGTGCTGTCTTTAGGTGCTACCTAATAACAACCAGTGTTTTCTTTTCTTGTTTGTGTAGTCTTTGCCATGATGATCTTCCTTGTAGTGAAGAGAAACTGAGTATTAGAAACAATTAAACTGTCCACCGTAGCCACGGTCTGTGGTTGCCATGCATGCCATTTTAATCTTTAATGTGTTTTTTTTTTTTTTTTTTTGGTGCTATGTCCTTGAAGAAGCTCTCAGCATTTGAGCACACAGTGCCACTGCCGTCAGGCTCTTTGATTTGCATCTCTGCATAATGGTTGATTTCCCACAGTTACCCTTTCTGCATTGAGCTACATAAATGTACACCAACATAAGACTGTAAATGGTATTTAACAGGCTGTTTATTCATGTTGTTTCTTTGTAGAGTGACACGGGGTGAAAGTGACATCACAAGTAGTGTCTCGTGTGTGAATGAGTGTGTCTGTGTGTATACGGGGAATTTAACAGGAGAATAAAAAGGAAGAAAAACAGTATTACAGCCAGCAGCTTAGGAGCAAAAAGAGCGATGGTAACCATGGAGTCACTTTTAACATTTCCTGAAACACAGAAATACTAAACCACAAATAAGAATGACTAAATAAAACGAACTAAATAAAATCCAAAGGTTAAGCAAAGAGAAAATTCATAAAGGGATCATTAAAAAATAAAAAGTCTTTTTATGGAGCTGCAGAAATACATCCAGTAGCAGCCGGCAGCAGAGACCTGTGTCTCTTTGTGGCCTCCAGTCTCAGCGGTGCCGACCTCCTGCGCAGAAAAGATGCAACCCGCAGTTAATTATCCCGACACCAGGTCCCGTATTTGGGTGATGAGGAGAAGATGGTACTCACAGGATTTCAGCAGAGGTTTGAACTCAGTTGTAATGTTGATCTAGTGCCGATCACCTTCCCCGTTTCCATCACTGCTCCATGGGACAACACACACATCTTCTGTGGCATTTTAAAGTGACACAAAACTCAACTTTTCCATTTAGAATGTGCACTACAATGCTAGAAGTATTCCCTCGTCTGCCTTCACGTGCATATGAACTTGAATGACATCCTATTCTTAATCCATAGGGTTTAATATGAGGTCTGCCAACTTTTTACAGCTTTAACAACTTCAACTTTTCTGGGAAGGTTTTCCACGGTTTAGGAGTGTTTATGGGATTATTTAACCATTCTTCCTGAAGTGCATTTGTGGGTCAGACACTGATCTTGGATGAGAAGGCCTGGCTCGCAGTCTCTGCTCTAATTCATCCCATAGATGTTCTGTGGGGCTGAGGTCAGGACTCAAGTTCCTCCGCACCAAACTCGCTCATCTGTGTCATGACTGTCTGGTGTCCAGTCATGTTGAAATAGGAAGGGATCATCCCCAAACCATTCCCACAAAGTTTGTAAATATGAAATTGTCGAAAACCTCTTGTATAATGAAACATTAAGAGTTTCTGTCATTAGAACAAAGGGGCCGAGCCCAGCTCCTAAAAAACAACCCCACACCATACTCCTCCTCCACCACATTTTATACTTGACACGGTATAGTTAGTAAGAAGTAAAACTATCTACAGACACCAGAAAAGATGAATTTTCAAAATAAAAGCATGAACATAAAAGCATAGAAGCTATAAAACAAATAAAAACACCACATAAAATTAAAAAAAACTTCCTCCAGAGACATGTGCAGCATTGCTGGGCTCTGCTTTGAGTGAGCATGTCCTGTTTCTGTTGTCATTTCAAAAATACGTCAGTGCACGAGTGTAAGGAGCCCAGGATTTCAGCAATAGTCTGCAAAGATCCGACAAGAAAACCTCAAGGGGGAAGAAACGTTGCAATCTGTTTGTTTCCTGTTTTGACTTCTGTTCCTAATCCTGCAGTGAAGGCTTGTCTTTCCTGAGAAGATGCACCTCTCGTTTAGGAGGCAACAGCAGTGAGTCGTGAGTGCCTCAAGTAGAAATAGTTGTAGACGATAAGCGGTAACCTCATATGTGAGCTGGCTGCTGCTGCTGTTTAAAATCGGACTCGGATGCAGATATATTTTTAAAAGGTTAATAAAAAGCTAAATAATAATCAGACAATGATCTTTAACTGGTTCTTAGATAAATTTTAGCCAACGCTTCCAAGGTTTCATGAAGTCTATTAAAAGCTTGATGTCCCAGCTGTCCATATTTTATATATATGCACAAAAAAAGCTAGAACTAACAAATGGCCTACTGTTGCATTAGGAGCTTTTACACATATACCGGGTGAGAAAGGAATAAAGTACCAATGGAAATGTTAGAACTTAACACGTTTGACCTGTTCAGCTGGTATCTGTCCACTAATTACAAACCACTCTTTGCCCTGCGTGAACAGTGTTAACCGTGACTCAGTGCTTTCTCTATGATACAGGCTGTAAAGTGGGAAATAAAAACCCTGTGCTGCAAACAGAAGCCCACAAGGCTTCCAGTACCAAAGAATCCACAGATTCTGCACGTTCATACTTGGATATCTCTTTTTGATATTACTGCTGTCTGCGCTGAGTCTGAAAGCAGTAGGGGCCTGACCTCCCCTCCCCCTCTCCTTCTTCATTTCATCCTTCCTCCACCTCCTCCTCCTTCTTTGCTTTTGCTTCTCTTTCTGGGATTGAAAGATAAAAAAAAAAAAAAAAAATCTGAGGTATGTTAGTCATTTTCTGGCTGAGCGGCACCACACGACTGAGCCGTCATGATAAGGAGGGGTGTGTTGGAGCGACAGAGGGAGTTGAGTTTGCCTGGCAACAGGTGAAAAGACTGAGATAAGACTGTTGATATTTGAGTTTTCCCTCTCTGCTTTTACCGCCTATCTCCTCATCGCCACCTGCCCCTGCCACCGCTCTCGTCGCCCTTTTCCCAGCTTTTGATGAGGCGTGGATCTCTTTGACCCCCGCAACTAATAAGTGAAGCAGTCACGCTCATAAAAAATGCATGGAGGTGATGTGCAATTAAAACCTGCCTCGAGTTTGATGTTGTTGACAGTAAAGCGTGAGTGACATGTGAGCATCACAGCTTCACTGGGCGAATCTCCTCTTCAAGGTGTTCGCGCTTTACTTTCCTACCATGTGTGTTTGTGTATTTGTCGTCTGTGTTTGTTTGCGAGGAGTGGGCTGTGGATTAGGTTCGCCTGATGTCAGAGGTTGACGTGGGCGTGTGAGTCATGAGTCGGGGGAGGAAGGTGGTGGCGCCTGGGTTGTCGGTTTGACGACATCCCCCTGCCGGAGCAGATGGTTTCTGCTGCCGTGCCGGGGGGAGCGCAGTTAGAAGTAAAACAAGAGCTGCTAGTCATCAGAAGGTGGCTGATTGTTGCTCTCCATATGGGCTCAGTAACGAACAGATCCAGCAGAGGCAGCGAGAGGCAATGTAACTTGCTTCGTGGAGGATTTTCCACACCTAACAAGAAGAGGAGATGAATGCTTGTCACCATTTGGGACATTTGAATTTAAACATTTCCACTCCCACAAGCTTCCATAAATGGATCTTGACGCATCCCTCTTAGCATTGTTTGAATGTACGCCAGGCTTTTTGCGTGTGTGTGTGTGTGTGTGTGTGTGTGTGTGTGTGTGTGTGTTTGCTTTGGTGCCGGAAATGTCGCCCAGTACCAGCACGTTTGTTTAAACGCTGCAGCCATCACACGCAAACACTCAATGTCTTCTTTCCCCTTCCTCGTTCAATGAACCTGCTGGTTTATAACATGTGGGAGGACATGTGTGTTAAATAGTATGAACGACTGCAACTAAAATTCACTCTCTAAATATTTATTTGGTATTTAGTTATTTCTTTAGGGCAGGGGTCTCAAACTTAAATGACCTGTGGGCCACTGCTGGCACAATCATCTCATGTGAGGGCCACTTTAGTGTCCAAGTAGTATAAAAAACACTCAAATAAACAAGAAAACACCCACAAATATTTCTGAAAATATTCCAGACACGTGGCAGCGCTTCTGCTATAATTTTGTTTGTATTTAACAAAATGAAAATGCTGAAGTGTACACATTACTTTTTGACTGCTTTTCTCTCACTAAACTAACACAGCCAATCCTTCAGCATGTTTGTACTCTCTGCTCATATCGCCTTCATATTAAATAATGTTTTGCTTTTTAAAGAACTTATTTTAACATTGCACTCTACGACAAGCAAATCCTACCTAACAAAAACAGTAACTTCAAGGGCCAAATTTCATTACATTTCTTCGTGTCAATACACAGGCCGCAAGTAGGGGTGACGCGGGCTGCAAGTGGCCCCCAGGCCATGAGTTTGAGACCCCTGCTTTTGGGGTATGTGTTTAAATTTCAATTTTAAAGAGAAAGTACAGTAGCTATAGTTGTTACCATGCATTTTTTTCATTATGATTGAAATGATTGAAATGACTGCACTACAGTGAATGTTTTAAATACATGTTATATATTTCTCCTCATCAGTGTTACTCAATCTTGTCTCAACTGTGTTTCTCGTTATTGTTTCTCTAATTTATCTAAAAGTTGGCATTAAGAGCAAACTATGCACAGAGGATTTGTTCAGTTAGTGTTGTCGGGTTTTTCATTAGTTTTTTATTTCCTTTTGATGTTGTCTTTTTATTTCAACTTACTTTCATTTAGTTTCTGGACTTCAGTTGCTTATATCAGTTTGCTTTTCAGGGGTTTTTTGATTAGTTTGAGTGTTAGTTGAAGTTTAAAGCAAAGACAAACACTTAACTACAAATGACAAACGTCCAAGTTGCTTTATTAGGTTCATCTGATTAACTGCTTTTTAACACAAATATTTTAACAGCCAATCACATGGCAGCAACTCATTGCATTTAGGTATGTAGGCGCGGTCAGGACGACCTCCTCAAATTGAACATCAGAATGGGGATAAAGAGGAGTTAAGTGACTTTGGCATCATTGTTGGTGCCAGTTGGGCTGTTGTGAGTGTTTCAGAAACTGCAGATCTGCTGGGATTTTCCCACACAGTCATCTCCAGGGTTTACAGAGATTGGTCCAAAAAAAGAGAAAACATAAGTGAGCGCCAATTCTCTGGGTGAAAATGCCTTGTTGATGCCAGAGGTAAGAGAAGAATGGCCAGAGTGCTTGAAGCTGATCAGAAAGCAGCAGCAACTCAAACAACCACTTGTTACAACAATAGTATGAAGAAGATCATCTCTGAACATGTTGAACCTTGAAGCAGATGGACTACAGCAGCGGAACACCCGATGCCACTCCTGTCGCCCAAGAACAGGAAACTCTCGTTACCAAAGATGGACAACAGAAGATCAGAAAAACATTGCCTGGTCTTATCAGCGGCGGTTTCTGCTGCAACATTTAGATGGATGTTAAAGTTGACTGTAACTATCTGTTGGAAGCTGCCATTTGTTTGGAAAGAGATGGACACACGGAGCAAATATCGTCATCATTTTACATCAGAACAGAGGGAGTGAACATGAAGATCACCACTATTGAACCAAGCTTGGTTAACCTGATTTATGTGTTTAAACAGCTATTTGAATCCAGTTTTAGATTTTAAACCATTTATGATCAGAATATTAGGCTCCGTGTAAACACAACCTCTACTTTTAGATCTGAAGCTAAGTTTGTATTCATCACGAGGAACTTGATTTAAGTGGTTTAGAAAGGAAATAGACTCATAGGAGAAACTCATTTGCATATCTCTTCGTTTGTTGTATTGATTTAGTTCTTTTCCATCCTTTGTGAAAGTGTAGGAGTAGATATTTGATGATTTACTGTCTAGTTATTTGCCTCAGGGGCATATAATTCTACTTCTCAGTGCATTCAAATTAAAGAAGTTTTCCATCACTTAGCTTTGTACCTGTTATGTTATTATGTTTGAGCCAGGAATGTTTCACCTGATGAAATCAAAGCAGCATCTTCCATGTTTAGTCATTGATTTGCATTACGGTGGTCTCACAGAGTGAAATATGTTTTCCATTCCTGCAGTCAGGAACTTGTGAAATTTCTGCATCATCTCCCAGGAGGCTGATTAGATCATTTTATTAATCCACCTGCTATTAAAATAAGCACACCTACGGTTAGCACTTTTGACCAGTACAATATTGCAAAGTTGGACTTTGCAGGTAATGATTACTTGTTACCTGTTACTAGCTGCTTAGATGCATGACACAAATCAGGGTACAGTGATAAAAGGGATAAAAGAGATTCTCCTTGGGGGAGGAGGGCAGAATTCATCCCAGAGTCTGACCCAGTTTTAAAATGCCAAATATCTCCACTAGAGCTGGACGGGTTTGAAGGGGCTCCCTCGAGGCTGCGGCAGGGGAAGCTGCTGCACTGTGGAGGCAGCACGACTTGGGCTGTCAGTTACTGTAGCAGGCGGTGTGAGGGTGAGAGCAGGGCATGTTTTGATTAGACTGTGTGACAGACGCTGTTGCATAATAATGGGAGACTTTGCATTAAACATAATGAGCGTTGTAACCAAGTTGGAGCTACTTACACTGAACTCATAGTTTATATTAGAGATCTTTAGATTAGAGATCTTGCAGGATTCCTGTGAAAATAAAAAAGAAATGCTGTAGAAAATATGATAGGAATGATTAAAATACTTTATTTGACGATATAAGCCACATTAGTTAAAGCAGAACATCAATTTAAAACAGCGTCTTTTAGTTTATTGGCCACATTTGTTGAGCCTATAGGTTGATTTTTGCTAGTAAAAGCAGTGATTTTTCACCTGCAAGTCTGAAGAAGTGCTCTTTGAAATTTTTCACCTGAGCCATAGGAAAGTGTTTTTGGTTTTTTTTTGGCTTTTTCAACATTGTATCCCAGTTTCTCCACATTCATACAGTCTGTATTTACATGTAGATTAGTGGAAAGGCACAAAACTATCACACGTAGTTTTTTCCAGCTATTTTAATATTTTGCAACTTTATGATTCAATCAACTGTCGTACAGCTGGCAGATTACTTTACGGAAATATTACACTAGTTAAAGACTTCACTGCAATTTTTTACACTTTGCAGATGTCGCTGGGCTGAATTAGGACCCTTTTTGCAGACACACTGGTGGGGACACACAGTGAGCCTCACTGTATCACTGTTGACGTGCAGTCAGAGATTTGTACCAGAGCTCCACGTCAATCTTTCTCTTTATTTAACTTGTATAAATCTTTCTGTTTACGCAGCAGCACATCTGCATACTCTGCAGCGTTATGAGGAGTACTGACTTTTATATTGATGTCAGGTGCTCTCCTTAGAGTGGACCTGTTGCACTATTACTACTGTTTGCTGGCTATAATGTTAATGTTATTGCTGTTATTTTCTATTTATTTTTTTAATGTATCTGTATAAGAGAGAGAGGTTTGTTCATTTAGATATCTTTTAAAAAATATTTAAGAAAGCGTGGTTTTGCGGCCACAAATACAGAGCATTCTAATTCTGTACTAACCGCTAAAAAATGTATCTGTAGCCCTTCTGATAGTTTTATGTGGCATATTGCAAGAAGGCAAATGAAACTATAGAGTTTTGTTTCAGATTGAATCAAAGTCCTTCTAGAAGCAAGTCTTGCACCTTTACTTTTCTGACAATTTATTATCGTTTTGTTAATTATAATTTCAGTGATGTGAAACTGCATTAATAACTGCTTTAACAGTTTCCACACTTTGCCATAAAATACGTTTTGAAACCCTTTTCATCCCCTGGAATCTCCTTTAGGAATTTCCTGTACATTATATTTCTGAGATCTTTGACTGCTGTGCCTCTATCTTACATTTTTGCTTCCATGTCTTGGGGTTTTTTTTGCAGTTAATGATGTTTAGCTACTTTGCAGCGCTGCGTGATCTGAACAATACATCGTGGAACAGCGTCACAGAAAATATTCTGAACAAGCCTGTTAATTTCTACAGGTTTCCACTGGCCGGCATGTAAAACCGTGGAAAATGACTCCCTTCTCCTTTTAATTTTCCAGATGTGGAAAACAGTGTTTCACATGTTTGGAGAACTGCAGAAGTGCATCATTTATAGCATGGAAAAGTACTGGCTGTAAGCAAGAGCCAAGTCTGTGTATAGCTCCCATTTGGATACGTAACATTAATAATGCTCCTGTCTGACTCAGTTGGTAACAGTCTCACTCTGTACAGACTGTAAGTTCAGCAGGGTCAGGACTAAATGGTTATAAGTGTAGCTTTTAAGCTGTTGTATGAAAGAAAAATAATCTAATACTAAGACTTGCTGCCTGATAGTATAAAATAAGTTTCCTCATTAACGGAAGCAGTTTTTGTGAGGTTTGTCACACAAAAGCAGCGACATTAAACGTCAAAACACTCTGACCCAAGAGTTTTAGTCTCACTTTTATTTGTAAAATACTCACATTGAAAAGTAATAGGCATTTTATTTTTTGTGTCACTGGCTTCACAGAGGCTCACAGCACTAACAAACACACAGTTTATTTAGTGCACATGCATCATGCTAGATTCAAAGCCCTTACAATAATCACAGTTCTTTGCACTCAAACCTCAAACATTTGGTTGTGAAGTTCGCTTTGTCCATCCGAATCGATCCGAATGAGCTGTGGCTGTCCCTTCAGGCTCCGGAGAGGCTAATAAACTGAGCACAAGCTATTAAACCAACTAAACACAGCACACAGGGGTGGGTTTAGCAGTGGACACACACGCACGCCAGCACACATACACACACGTGCGCACACACACAGAGGCTGTAGTAAAAGCTGAATGGCACAGCAGTGCACATCACGCAGCACAAGCAGTTTTTAAAACCTTAATTCGACGCGCTCGTCTTCTGTGTGAAAGGACTCGCCGTCGACTTTCGCGTCACTTAAACTTTTGCATGATACCTAACCAGATGCAGTTAAAGATGCTATAAATGTCAAGATGATGTGGGTCATTTTGAGTTCTATAAATACAAAGCAGTGCAAACGGTGATGCTAAAATACCATTCTGCTCAGAACAATCACCCAAAAACATATCCCGTGTGTGTGTAAGCCACTATTGTGCAGTAAACATTTAAAACCTGCCCTGTACGACAGACCTACCCACCAGTTCTTCTATCAATGACACATTACAGCTCGGCACATCTTACAACACTTTCAAACCAATATCTCACAGGGTGGATATAGAAACAGGCTCTTTCCCTTCTCCCTCTATCTTCCCCCTCCCCGCCCCCTTCATCATCTTCATCCTACTTGACAAAATGCAGGGCCTCGGCCACCACCACGGAGCCTTTGCTGCTGTCAAGGCAGGTGACAAGCTTGAAGCCCGATCTCAGCGCTAGCATCACTGTCTCTAGTTTCAGACAGTCAAGTGTGCACAGGAATGTGCTGTCCTCCTTCAGAACGAGCCGCGAGCCAGGCTCCGACTTGATGAAGTGTCGGAACTGTATCACGTTGGATGACACCACAAATTCTTCCGGAAAGCCATCCAAGCGGCTCTTGGAGATCTGCACCAGCCGCCCTTTGACCTTATCGATGAAGGCGGGGTCACTGCAGTACACCTTGAGGCCCTGCGACCTTTCGTGGCTATCCGTCACCTCCAGGAAGGCGGGTTCCCGCTGTGCCGCCCTCTGAGTTTCCCACTCGACCACAGCCTCCACCAGTTCAGTCAGGCGGTAAAAATCGGCCTCTCGTCGCAGGAGCCCCGCCTCCCGGAAGTCATCGGGCAGCTGGAGCTCTCCTGTTCGGAGGTAGTTGAGCACATGGCGAAAAACCGGACCATCTCTGTCGATGAAGGGGTTGCCCATGGAATCGGTGTGCTGGACCGCCTTCTTACCGTTGGCCACCTCCTCGAGAAACGAGCCCTGTTGCTTGGCAAGGGTGGTCCGGTGGGCCGTGTACAGGAACCCCCCTACGTTGAGGGTGATGGTGCCCGAGGAGGGCTTCTTGAAGCTCTTGCTGGGCTGCAGCAGGTCCGGGTTGATGTGCCTCAGTTCACTTTCCATCCTGCTGAGGTCCCATTCCATTCTCCAGACGCCCTCTCCAGCCTCGACCCAGCCTCGGAGCTGGTGTGTCTGCTCGGCTGTGCGCGTGTGTGTGTCTGTGTGTGCTCGGTACCAATCGAGTCAGTTTTTTTTTTCTTTCTCTTCCCTCCTCTCCTTTGGATCTGACTTTGTGGGTCGGTGCGGCAGCAGAGGAAATGAGAAGGTGTTGTCAGCTGTCGGTATAGTGAGAGCAAATGTGTCTGAGAGCGTGTGATGGTGGATGGGTGAGTGCTGCCTGGCAGAGGAGCGACAGTGAACTGGGAGCTGAAAACAGACTCGCTCTCTGTTCTGCTCCGTGTCCCTCCTCTCGCTGTCTCTCTCTCTCTTTGTCTCTTCTACTCTTTCTGTCTCTCTCTCTCTCTTTAAGAGTGGGTGGGCAGGCAGCGTCACATACAGGGAGGAGAGAAAGGGAGTATGTGAGCAAACATCAGAGGAGTACAGACTCCAGAAGCTCGCTCTTTTTCTTTCTTTCACTCTGTCTTTAATTATCTTGGATAAAAAAGGTGCAAAGCTCGGCTCTAGCTGTTAGTTCACACACACATACACACACATGCACGCACGCCATGCTTTCACCAGATGGAGGGGGGAGGGTTGCTTCCATAATTTTTGTGGTGTGAAATTGTCTCAGCGTGTGTGAGTCTGAATATGAAACTCCTTTTTGCAGCCAGATCCATCTGTTTTACCACACAGCGCTTCATGTGAACTGGAATCTGTCTGAAATCTCCGGTCATGACGGGGAGAAGGAGGCGGCTGGCCTCGTTTCATGTAAATTTATGTGACTCTCCTGCTTTCCTTCTTGCGAGGTAACAGGCAGGCCCTCTGTCTTAGCAAATTGTTTATTGATCGCGCCCGTGTGTGCGGTGTGTGTGCGCTCGCTTTGAGGGCCTTGTGAAGGAAATGGACCAATTACAGTCCACGGTGGTCCGGTCATGAAGGACAGCTTTTGAATTGGTTAATGCTTTTGGCCTGTAGCCTCCTGTCAGGGGAAAAATGGTCCACTGGTCGCTCGGTACTAACGACTCACGCCGTCACTGTTTATGTGTGTCCGTGTGTGCTTATTTTTGTTCTGCGTTTCACATTTTTTGTGTCTCCTCCAGCGCGACTACAAATGTGAAAGAAATCACAGTTCATATCAAACACGAGGAAACACGCAGAGCGGCTCCAGCAGTGCTGACTGGTAACAGCGTGTGATAAAAACATAAAAGTCTGCGCATACCACACAGATGATTTGGTCTGGTGCTTCATGCTTACACTCTAACACACTAAACACTATGTTAAATAACTGTAGTTGGGCTGAAAATGGAAGAAAAATTACCATTCTAGGAAGCTACTAAATAAATGATACGTCTCAGCTTTGTGATAGATGTTCATTTTATAGCAGAAGCTGCTCTAAAGTGTGAGTGTGCAAAATCAATGTGTACTTCAGCTTCCATGTGGTGATTTAATGATTTTGTTAAACATATAATCCATAAAAGAAACATCTTTGCATCAGTCTTATTATGCAGTCGCCTTTTAAGAACAGGTTTTCCACGTGTCCTCTTTATTACTTGTTGGCGTTTCTATATTAGAAGTGGAAAATGTCAGCAGTCAGATTGCTCCCATGTTGAACTCCCTGCATTTCTTATTTATCACGCAAGCACTTACACAAACACTCAGGCCCGATAGCCTGCACACTAAATCCATGTTTACTCTTGATTCTGACCCGCGCAGCTACTGCTGCAGAAATATTTCAGTGCAGACGGTTTGTAACCTACTTTAGATGTGTTTTTACACCAAGGAGGCAATGCCAGTTAATTTGCATAATTTATCATCACTTGCACAGAAGTCTGGCAGTGACAAAATACCTGGATTGTGGCGGTTTGTCACCGGAGGGCAACGGAGACGGGACGCCTTCTTTTGCAGTGGTGTTTATATGTTTGATTACTCACTAGCAAAATATTGTTAAGGCATTTAAATTTATTTGCCTTGTGAGAAAATTCAGTTATACGAGTAGTGGAAGATTAGGTTATCTCGATGTAACATTTAGCGGTAGCAAGCTTGTCGAAAACGAGTAAAGCAGGCTAAAAAAACGCCCTTTACAGTGGGATAACTAAAGCTAGAGGTCAGAATCCAGCAGTTACGGGCAGATTTCTTGGTGCTGTTGTGAATATTGCAGAGTTTTGTGAATGAATTGTATCTGCATTTGGGTGCTTTTGGATCTGTTGGTTATCTATTTATTTCTTTTCTTTGTTTCCTTTCTGATGCGTAAAATGAAGTCCTGCCTTATGCATGGCTTCTCTTTTACCCCACAATGGATCTAATGAGAATGAGGGGGAAAAAAATTTAAAAGGCAGAAAAGAAAAAATGCATTATAATTAATTTAAGAGCTTCAACAAAATGATTATTGGTTACACCCCAGTGTCAAAAACCTAAAGCTATTCAGTTTAAAGAAAACCAGCAAATATTCACACTTGTTTCTGTAACTACTGAAAATTTTGGCTTTATTGCTTTAAAATATGTCATCAGTGAATAGCTGTTAAATCTAAATATATTAGAATGCAATACATTAAACTGAATAATCCCTGTGAGCATGAAAAATAGCTGCATTGCTGCACCTTTTAAGAATCAATAATGGAGCAGAAAGGTTATAAATCAGAGTATATTACATTAAAAAGTCTTTTTCATGTGTGTCTGCTTATTTGTAGATCCTCCATTTAATTATCCCTGCTCTTTTGCCCTTAATAACAGACAGAAATGAATAAAATAGGCTACACTGATTGCTTTTCCACCTAAAAAGCAACAAGTATGTTCCACTGATGCAACAGGTTATCACCCACTTACTACTCAGAGCTGCTGCTGCTGCTGCTGCTGTAGATGTAAATGAATCATGTAGGCAAGTGCACTGATTGAAGATTCACTTGAACTGAAACACTTTATTCAAACATGCGAGCGCTCTCTGATTGATGTGTGTGACTGAAATGCTTCTTTTCCTTGCCTACGTAGTTGTAGTTGATCCCCAAAACGACGGCTCCTGTGCGTCGCCTCTGTGATCTTTCCGTTCATAAGTGATTAGTTGTATCATCGTTAACGACACTCAATTGGAATCGCAAACGAGGACAAGATGCAGCGGAGAGGATTGTGGGAGGTTTGACCTGCTTTCTGCTCTCTTTATTAAAACAGCCTCGCCGGGGACCGCCGTCGTCTTCAAACGTCGGTGGGAATCTGTTAGTCGCGGCTGTTGTCAAAGTGACAGCTTTTTGAATGTTTGAAATAAATTCCCCAAAATGCTGCTAGCAAGGACTCTCCTTCGCTCTTAAAGGTGGTGAATTATTCATAGAGCCGCTCTAAGAGCTTGTGGTGTAACATGGAGTCACTGACTGCTGTGAAGCTGGCATGGCAACCACTTAAAATGGGGTCTTGTGCGAGCTCGGAGCTGTCAATCTCTCGCTTTATTCATTATGGAAGTCTGTCTGCTGTAAAGGGTCTGCATGTGTTAGTCCCAGTGGATCGAGCTGATCAGATGGGAGCAGCGTATTTTTAAAATGATGACTGTGTGAATTTTGATTTGATCACAGATACTTTTTCTTTTTATGAATATCAGCACCCTATTACCAATATTATTTTTTCAGTAATACAAACAAGCAAATATGACCCATGGAGGAAAAGGGGAAGTATATCATAAACAATGTTTAAATGCACACAGAGCTCCCATCTCTATAAAAAATAAATAAATAAAAAAATCAACAAAAGGCTGCCTGATTTGTGATGAAAAACTATCCTGATGCTTAATATTACACCTCTTAAATATTGGTTTATTAGTATTTGTATGTAGTATATGTAGTATTTGCCTCACAGAGCTGCTGGCATGGGTGTAGAGCAGTTTTGTGTAACAAGTCAGAACTTCCTGAATAGAAAGAAACTGCTCAGGTATACATTCACCAGCCACTTTATTAGGTACATTTTGCTGGTACCGGGTTGGATCGCTTTTTGCCTTTAGATTTCAGTTCAATTTTATTTATATAGTGCTAAATCACTACAGTAGTCACCTCAAGGCACTTTATATTATTATGGTAAATATCCTACAATAATACAGAGAAAGCGCAAACAATCAAATGGGCTATGAGCAAGCAATTGGTGACAGTGGGAAGGAAAAACTTCCTTTTGACAGGAAGAAGCCTCGGGCAGAACCAGGCTCTGAGAAAACTGTCCTAATTCTCCATGGCACAGATTACATTAATGTGCTCAAAACATTCCTCAGAGATTTTAGCTGTGTTGATGTGACAGCATCACACAGTGCTGGTGCATTATGTGTTAACTACCATGTGGTAATGTCCCAGTGTTTTATATGCCCTCCCACAACACTGATAAGGATAAGCAGAAGGGGATGGATGGATAATTAGTCCTTATATTGAGATGATTATTATTCTCTAAACTATTTAAAAAAAAAAACAAAAAAAAAAAAAAACAAGTGGACAAATGTATAGGAGGAATTGACGGTACTGCCCTTATGGTACTTACAAGCATGAATCCCCCATCAGTTGATACGAGGCAGCATGCATTCATGCTTTCATGTCGTTTATGCCAAATTCTGACCGTCTCAGCCTCAGCTTCTTCTCAGCCTCAGCTTGAAGCCACTCAGTAGACATTTTCTCTTTTTTGGACTGTTTTGCGTAAACCCTTGAGACGGTTCTTTGGGAAAATCCAAGCAGATCAGCAGTTTGTGAATATTCATACCAGACCATTTGGCACCAACGAGTGTGCCATATTCAAAATCACTTAAATCACTTTTCTTCTCCTTTCTGATGCTCAGTTTGAATTTGAGCAGGTCACCGTGGCTACACGCCTAAATACACTGACTTCCTGCCGTGTGATTGCTGATTGGATATTTGGTTTAAAACCTAATTGAATAGTCAGACACCATAACAACGTGCTCAGTGAGTACCTGCCAAGAAAAAGAACATAGACCTGGTCGGGAAGAGGTTCAGATTTATCCAAGCTGCTAAAAAGTTTACTTCCACAATCCTGTGTTCTACATCACAATTAAAGCAGTATAAATGAATTTTATACGTTATGATTTATACATTATTAAAAATGTTCAGAGGTCAAGATTCATTCAGAGGCTTTATTACCAGCAGGTCCACTGTATAGATCGGATTTGCAGAACAACATTATTTTCTGTTGCATCCTGACTGACTCCTTTAATTAAGTTGCTGCTGTGCCACATGCGTAAATAAGCACATCACTCTCAATTTAAAGGTCTTATTGTTTCTGCTGCTGGGTGATCCTTCAGGAAATTTTTACACGTGGCTAGCTGTGGGCAACCGACAGGAAGTCACTGAGTTCAATGCTCCTACAAAATCCCAGCTGAGTTTCAGTGATCCCTGAATAACATCATTGCAAGATTAAAGGACGTAACTGTCTTCAATTTTCTTTATGAATCAAGCAGCAACCTGAAATTGAGCCAGGATAAGAGCACATTTACAGGATAGTAAAAAAAAGCAATTTCTCATTTGGAAACTGACGAGGTTGTTTTGATTGACATGTGTCCCTGCCATGGGCCTCACCTCGAGTAACAGCAGCCACTGAATGGGGCCTTTGTACTGTGTTTGCGGTTTTGGTGCCTTTTTGGAGCATTTTAATGCAATTTTATGACATGGCTTCCTGTGCAGCACAGCAAGCCGAAGAAGTCAGTGCTCCAGTTTTGGTGATTGAAATATTAGTACTTAATTAGTCGGTTACTTAGAAGTAATTAGGAGATTTGTGCTTTTATGTGTTGCACCTCTAACTGATAACCTAGCGCTTGACCCTCTTGTCTAAATATGGCGAATTCTGGCTTTAAAAATGTATCTCAGCAGCCAAAATGCTAATGTAGAAGTTTCAAAATGCAGTGCCCAGAAACCGTAGACTGTATATAAATGATGACTGTAGCCACCATGACATCACTCTCTGTTTTTAGCTCTTTAAAACCAGATGCCTCGAACACAGGGCAGATCTGACTGAAACTGTGGAACCAAGGCTAATGCTTTGTTAATCATATGTCAATAACTGATGATTATACCCTTGTTTATCCATCTTAGTGGATAATAATGACCATAATTTACAAAATAAACGTCATCTTGTATTTAGTGTGACTTTAAAGCATCAACAGAGTCCATAAATTGGTCAGAAAAGCGTTTACTGAGGTCACAGGTCCAAGGAGCCGTGAGGAGTCCCCCTCTGCAGGAGATTAAAAGAATCCAGCTTAAAGGCATTTATCGAATGGATTCAGTTTTTAGACAGATCCATTTTTTAGATAAAGCCTATAATCTTCATGGAAACTGCTCAGCTTTCATGGCTTGTATGCATCAATTAAAGTTCAGGTGTGTTTGTACAAAGACTGTCCTGAGAGGTTGGGAAATAATCAATGAAAGCTTCTTTAAGGGGTTTATAAGGTGGGCATATTTCATTTTCTACTATAGCAGGAGAGCATGACCCCCTCCCAAAATGCAGGATTGTATGATACCTGTAAAGGCACAAAGGTGAGATTTATAATAAAAGCCACTCTGACATTAAAATCCACCCTATTTTTATACCTTTTTTTAAAAACTCTCAATGCTCTGTTTTGCCCAAGAGGTTTTTAAGTGAGAAACCGACTCATTTATGCCAGACCGGTCCACTCGTAATTAAATGGCCCAGCACTCCTCTGTGTATTTACGGCACTTCAAAGCCTACTTGTTGCATATGGATGCTGCTAATCAACTTTAAAATCAAAACGAGTGGGTTGAGTAGAAGTGCAAACGTCAGAAAATTACTTCAAAGTTAACAAATGGAATCATTAAATTTCTTTAATGAAGCAGCCTCTGGGCTTGGCAGATATGAGCTTTAATGGGAAATTATATTTGGAGATCCAATCAGTGACTTTGCCCCCGTCATGTCCTTACCCACCCCCCACCCTAGCAAACTCATTGCTTGCTTGTCATTATGTTTAGACTAGCCTGCCACAGCTGTTGTATATGTATGTGTGCACACAGTGTGTTCATGTCTATTTCCCTTTGTCTGTTGTATTTAGTAGCTGATAAAGTAAACTCCCAAGTATAAAAATTTGATGATGTCTAAAAGCTAGATGCATAAACTTCATTCAAGTTTCCGGACTTAAACAAAAACATCAAAATGATGAAACTTTAATCCCACGCATTTTTGTTATATGAATTTTTAATAATAATCAAACTCAATTATTCCACATAAAGTCAACCAATTTTTTAAATATATACAATAGCTTAGGTGTGTTTTAAGAAGCTGTACAAAATATACCCTTCATAATAATATTTTCGGTGTTAAAACATTCAGAGTACAAAGGGTTGACTCAAAATTCATGTTATTGTTGTTTGAGCATTTATGAGTTGTCGTAATGCTTTAAGTACGGGAGCTGCCTACATGATATTTTCATATTTCAAGATCTATTTTACTCACTCGGGGTGTCACAATAAATTCACAATTCACTGCATTTTTTTCTATAACTTTTCCATAACAAGCTACATTATTATCATGACATATCATAGTTTCAGTAGGAAGAAGCTTCACAAATGTAATGTAAGATTAACATTGTAACGTTGTAACATTAAAGTAAGAGAAACAAGCATTGGTGCCCTGGATGTTTGATCCATTTTTCTCATAACTCACTTGAAGAACTTTAAAGAGAGTATTCATTGTATACTTTTAAGGGTCAAATTACCATGTGGGGTTGGTCAAAATAAGTTATAATATAGCAAAGGTTTCCAGTTCAGTGTCAACTATATGCTTTGTCAAAAAGGAAAGTCTTAAGCTTGTTCTTAAAAGTAGAGACAGCTTCTGTCCAGCCTGGGAACTGGTTCCACAGACTCACAGTTGTCTAACATAGCAGTAATAAAGGCATGAACTAGTGTTTTAGCATCACTCTGAGGTTTCTAATTTTGGAGATGTTGCGCAAATGGAAAAAAAACAGTCTGACATATTTGTTTAGTACGCGCATTGAAAAACACATCCTGGTCAACAACAGACTCCCAAGATTCCCCACAGTGTTCACAGTGTTACTGCAGGCCAAGCTAATAACAGAGTACCAGCGTAAGCATCTAGTTACACAACATATTTCTAAGATTTTTAATAACCTCAGTTTCATCTCAATTTAGAAACAGGAAATAAAAGTCATCCAGGTCTTTAAGGCATTCCTGTAGTTTAAATAATTGGTGTGTTTTATCTGACTCCATGGATTTCACATATTCATTAGTTTAGTTCTGACATATCACATGGATCAACCAAGAAGTAGTACCATCCATCCATTTTTTTGTCACTGATCTGGGTGCATATTTTGGTTGTAGCGGTCTAAACAGAGATACTGAAGTGTTCCTGAGCCAGCTGACAAATGTAATCTCTGCAGCATGTTCTGAGTCTATCCGGGGATCTCTTCCCAGTTGGATATGAAACGCCTCACCTAAAAGGATTCCTGAAGGCATCCTCGTCAGATCCCCAAACCACCTCAACTGGCTTCTTTTCATCAGTTGTTTGTACTCATGATGTCATTCTTTTGGTCACTGCCCACAGCTCGTGGTCAGGGTAAGGCTGGGAATGCAGATCAAACAGCAAATCAGCAGCTTTTTCCTCAACATTCTCTCTTACAAATAATAGTCTGGAAACAAATGCAAATATATATATTTCTTATCTTTGCCTTTTGAACACATAGAGAGGCCTGGAGAAGCATTTACTGTTTAAATAACAATACTTTGGTCAGAGTTAATAGAGTTTCACCACTTCGGTGGCGCTGTCAAGGTTCTCCAACAAAGGCCAAAGCAGCAGTCATTATGTGCAGAGCTGTGACTTTTTATAGCCCCATATTATTAACTCATCACATATAAACCATCATCAAGTGTGAAGTCATGAGGTTAATCATATAATAATGAACATTTCTCAAACACCATAAGGGCTTCACAACAAAGCACCTGGAAAAAAATATCCCTACATCAGTAACTACGGCCCTGAAAGTAACCAGAGTACAATAATTTACAAATACTTTCAGGTGCATGCATTTATTGATGATGGAGTCAAGAAGTGTACAAAATCTATTTGGATGCAAAAAATGAAGAAGTAAGCCACAATTAACTGAGTAAAATAAGTAAGGAAGTGGATGTTTCAGCATCAAAATGATCTGAAGCAAACCAAGACCTGCTGAAAAAAACTGATAAGGAGAAATCAAAGTCTAAATCTCTCCCAGGACCAGTGATGTCAGCGTGTTGATGCCCCGGAGAGGATGATCTGAAAGCTTTGCTCAAATGCTGAGCAAAAATTTCACCTACTGCAGAAACGGACTCATTAAATACATATAAAAGCCCCCTTGCAATTCTTTAAGATCCAAGCTGAAAAACTAGTTACAAAACCTTGACATTTAATGAAATCCATTGTCCAGACATAGTATTCTATATTGATAATATATATATATTGATAATATATTTATTTTTATGGATAATCTTAAATATCTTACCTACAATGACATTGAAGTTTGGCCATTTTGGATTTCAGTAAAGTGTCCAGGTTTAACGATATTTTGCATATCATGTAGCTGCTGTAGTAAGTTTATTTGTAACACTCACTTAAATGAGAGTAACACTTCTATATGATGATAGGAATATTTCTGGAAACATTTCAGTTTTGGATCTCTGTTAACTGCAGTGCTTTTCTTTATTGTGCAGTGTTTTTTGTATTTTTTTTAAGCATTGATTTGCTTGTGTGTCTTTTTTTTCCCAAGCTACAAACATATTTTCCTGCATGTCAACTATATAAAAGAAACTGTGCTGCCACATGCTTCTTTTTTTTTTTTTTACAACTCCCATGTCTGCACTGCTTTTCACTGCACTATATTGTGGCTCTGACTGCGGCACTTTTAGATGGTATTTTTTGTTATTACAATATCAATCATGCTTAACTGTCCAAAAAACTGAACACAGTCACTTTGCTATACATACAATGCAATTTAAAAGCAACCCAAAGCAATAGATCTGCCACTACTACTACTTGGAAAATCATGGAGGCTGTAATAGTGCAGAGTGCAGAGCTGGGTTAGGCCACACGTTTTCACTGACACTGAAAAAGAAAAACAAAAAAACAAAACGCTCATAATAACCTTTAAACAAATTTTTATTCAGATGGCATGAGAGGGAATCGGACAGCTATACTGGCTTTAGCTAATTTAGTCTGTGACAAGAGACTTCGGCTAATCAAAATCCTTTCAGGTTATCTGTATGAAAAGGAACAGTCTACACAGAAGGTAAGACTGTGCAGAGGACTTGAACCTGGGATAACAGGGTTGGAGTCTTGTGCAAAGCCAAAACTGAGGATTGCCTAATGCTTGCTTTACAGCATAGCTCTATGTGCACCTTCCCAAAAACAAAAGTACAAGTCACAAAGACATAGACCTCAACAAATGTGACTGGTATGTTTGGAAGTTATATAGAAGGACTGGTACGTGTCTGCGCTAAACACCAAACAGAGACTGAGACTCCGACAACAAGATAAAAGGAACATGGAGAAAGCGTGATAGCTGAAACAAGGAATATAATACGCACAATAGGGTTGGGCGATATGTAAAAATTTTCCAACCGGGAATCGTCAGTCGAACAACGTGTGATATATTCGCGCATGTGCAGAGTTTTTGATGGGCGGGGCAATGTAATCATGCACGGACTGATTTGCGCGTTTACAACACAGAAGAAGTCCAAACATGGACGAACTAATTTAAAAAAAAAAAAAAAAAAAAACGCTATCAGCGTTAACGCAGCTTAAACGCGGTCATCACAATTAAGATTTTTAACGGTCTCAACCCATCTGGTGCGCAGAATGAACGAAATTTGGACAAACTGCTGAAATGTGTTGAAAGAGAAGCCAGGAAAGGGCCATTTTTGTACATTTCTGCCTACTGCGGCTTTAATTGAACCATTTCCAGTTGAGATCTGATCTGCTGCTGCACTACATCACACCTAACTGTGTTTACGTCTTCTTAGTTCATGATTGGAAATGAAGTGGGTAAAACGTTAGTTACGTGTTATAACGAAATCCAGCACACGAAGGTATAAAAGTAAGCAGTGCACAAGTCTAGAAGAAATCAGCTGATTTTCACATGACCATACATCGATTGTAGATTCATTGTATACTTCCATCTCCACTTCATCTTATCACCTACAGCTGGCTCTAGAAAACCATGTGTATGCCCGTGTGTGCGTTCTCACTGCGCCATCTGTCTTTATGAACATCAGTTTGTGTGTGAAATTATTCAAATTGTGCTTTTTTCTGAATACTCGTGTGCCTACAAACGGTTCCTGAGAGCAAAAACTAGTGTAAACCCATGAAGATCACAGTTGGCAATATAACCAGGAGGTCACCGGGCTTTAATCCCATCCCAGCTGAGGTCAGAGGAAAGAATGCTGTTTTTGAGCAGAAATGAAATTATAATAATAAAACAGAACCGGGGTCACCTGAAGAGCCTGGAGCACAGTAACAAAAGCTGCTTATGCAATGGGTTAGATCTTGTGTTTGTAAGAGCAAAATCTTTTTGTAGCTGCCGAATGAAGCTTGAGGTCAATAAACGTTGAAAAAAAAAATTAAAAATGGATGCGCTGTTAGACGAGAAGAGAAAGCATCCGTGCCTGATGAATTTCTTTGACGTATTTATTTCTCTGATTCTATATGCAGGCTTTCTGCATGTTAGTGAAACAGATGAGAACAGATGGAGAAACGGTGTTGGTGGATGAAGGTCTAGTGGGCGGAAAGCTGTTTGTTGTTTTAACATTAGGAAGGTCACAGCTTTGAGGAAAGGGCCTCGGAGCAGATGGAGGTAAGAGATGAGCATGAGGGGGTGGACGAGTGACCTCCTCGCCCTCCTCGCGCTTGTGTCTCTCTTCCTCTGCCATCTTCACTCGGACACTTTTCGCTTCTCTGCTCTTACAGAATTAGCTAAATGTAATGGCATTAAATGTATTTACACATCTGGATTATAGCTGATACAGGTCTTGACTTCTCCGTGGCCTATTTATTTTATTTTTTCCGTCATTTATTAGTAATTATTCAGCTGTTTAATGCTTTAGTTGTTGAATCAGACATGGCCTCGTATTCTTAAAAGCTTTGCTCAGATCTCAATAAATTTTAAATTATCATGCCGCTCTTTAATCACCTAATTTACTTAATCTCCTGGCTTCTTTTGTATTAAGTGGTGCTAATATTATGAATAGATTGAACTGCAGTAAATGGGTGGGCTTTTTATTAAGAGGGAAAATATGCCAATGTTCTTGGCACTTTGCATTTTTGTCTGCTCGCCTAAATCACTGTGGGCACCACCACTGTGTACAGTAATTGTTAGCTCTGTGATAAAATGATTGGTGGTCATAAAAATATTACCCTTGAACAATTGCCTCACTGGAGCTTCTTTTGTCAGCTTTCTTTTGTCTTGGTTGCACTTTCAAATGTGAGGACATATTGAAGAAGTCTGTTTGATTAATAACGATTGGGCGCCTTGGAAAAAGCAAACCCTGAAGACCGCTGAATATATTGAAATGTGCTGCAATTAGAGCCAGCGTGTGCGCTGATGGTCTTTGTTCCCAATCTGTTATCTGGCAGAGCTTCATCTGTGAGAAGAGAAAATGTATTTTGAATAGATCTGTATGAAATAAAAGAACAAGGGTGCGTGAAGCAGTGGGCTAAAAGCAGAGGGAGGGATTTTCTTTGGGGGGGGGAAACACATTGTCTGATACAAATTTCCAGTTCGAGTGTTTGTCTTCAAACAAAGAGATAAAAATGGAAGAAAGGGTCCTTGAATTCAGTAAAGCTGTTATAAAAGAAAAAAAAATCATTAACAGAAAAAGTGCTGCTTTTAAAAACCAGCCTGATTGAAGACATGACCGGGCTGTGATGCAGATGTGCTCAGCGGACGTTAGCTCTGATGTGGAGACACCTGAAGCGCTTTCTATTTTTATTGTAATAATTATGAACTTACGATGTATTTGGCCTTTTTAAGCTGCAGGAACTCGGCACCCAACACAATATGTCTTTGGATGACATCACTGTCAGCGGCTGCGCGCATACTTTTTCCTTTTGGGGATCGGACTGTGCCATCTGTATTCAGGATGGTGTTGTAAGTCGGCGTTAGGTTATCTTTGTTAAATTCAGGCCTCTGTAATTTATAGTATGACATGATGGGCAGGCAGAGAGGAAGTGCGAGTGTTACGCAACAATGTGGGAGACGAGTGATTCCAGCTAAAACCTGAAAAAGAGTGAAGTGCATCTGGACATTTCTGTCTCTGCCACTGTTTTCTTCACATGTAAGAGACGCTGAACCGGAAAAGCATTTTACTGGTCTTGAGTGCACTTTGCAGAGTGAGACTGCGACCTTGAATATATAGAAAGAATAAGAAGGAGTCCAGCAGCATGTGGTATGACCCCCCACAGAGCCCCGATGGCAACATCAGTGAGTCAGTCTGGGATTACATAAAGAGGCAGGAGAAAAGTTTTTTAGTTTCCTGGACTTTATATGAAGCCAGTTGATTTAAAGTCTCACTTTCAACTCTTTGAACACTGTAAAACACAGCAGAAAGTTACAAAAGTACAGTTTACTCAACTCAGTCTGAGAAAGTGTCTTGATGTAATCTTAAATATCCTGGTAAGGAAATCCCATAAAAGCTGAATGTTTCTCCCACTGAAAACGCTACGCCCAGACGAACAGAATCAACTTCTCGGGATCAGTCCGAGATTGCCCTTATCCCCCCAAAAACACCACCAAATTCTTATTTTGACCAACAGTGTAATGCTTTAAAATGAACCACCCTCTAGTGATGATGTGGAGAAAGTTACTGGTGGAATCACCATCTATAGTAGGGTGGGCGATAAAGCCTCAAAATTATTTTATGATTATTACATTTGCGATATATAAATTATACTGAAAATCATTTTATCTGTGACTGCAGTTCGCAGGCAGCAGCAAAATTAAATAAAGGCCATTTTCCACCCTTCTTTTCCAATCAGCTGTTGTCAGTGATGACACACTGCCTAAGTCAAAGTGTGAATATACTGCCACAAGCTCCCAAGACCAAGCATTATAGTGCAGTAGCAGTGACACAGCGTTTGTCGAATGTAAGCACTCTGGTTTATCTGGTGTAAAATTATAAAATAACTGCTGAACACTTTAGTTATTGTTAAACTAAAGTGAACTTTACAGGAGCTGAACAATAATGTCATTAATAAAACTGAAAAATATCTTTTTCACTGGGTTTTTGCATGTTGGATGGAGCTTTTTAATTTTTACCACTGTGTAACCACATCAGTAACTTTTGTCCTTCCTGTCGTATGGACTCGTATTTCCTCCTCGCAGCCATTATACCCCGGTTGTACTCGCCGTCGTGTTTTTGTCTCAGTGGTGAAACAAGCAGTTTTCTTGCATGTTTTGCAAACCACTGGGCTGTTTTAGGTTGTTAAAGTAGCTGCATTTGTAGGTACTAAATCATCATTGAGAGCTGACACAAGTCTTACTCTCAGACATGCCTGGGCTTGTCTTGTTATTGTGCAAATGTATACAGCTGGTTATGTTGCCAACTGTAATCTTTCTGGGTTTACGTTAGTTTTAGCTCTTAGAGCAGTTGATAGCTGTAGTTGTCTTTGGTGTTGCAGTTTTCTCCTGTGCAGTACCATCTAATCTCATAGAGTCATGCATGTATTACCTTTCCGTTCTGCCACCTGAGCTACAATAAGTCTATGTCATGGTTGTGTCTGTGGGTTAAATGAATCTAATGTACAGGATCACGCAGGTGGTCTCAGAATCTCATCTCTGCTTTTCACGGATGATGTGGTTCTGTTGGCTTCATCGGGTACTGGCCTCCAGCTCGCACTGGAACGGTTCGCAGCCAAGTGTGAAGCAGCGGGAAGGAGGACCAGCACCTCCAAATCTGAGGCCATGGTTCTCAGCCGGAAAAGGGTGGAGTGTCCGCTCTGGGTCGGGGACGAGTTCCTGCCCCAAGTGGAGGAGTTTAAGTATCTTGGGGTCTTGTTCACGAGTGACTGGAGAAGGGAGCCGGAGATCGACAGACGAATTGGTGCTGTGGCTGCAGTGATGCGGACGCTGTACCGGTCCGTCGTGGTGAAGAGAGAGCTGAGCGTAAAAGCGAAGCTCTCGATTTACCGGTCGATCTACGTCCCTACCCTCACCTATGGTGGCTGGACACCACTTAAGAGATAGGGTGACAAGTTCAGACATCCGGGAGGGGCTCAGAGTAGAGCCACTGCTGCTCCATATCAAAAGGAGCCAGTTGAGGTGGTTCGGGCATCTGACAATGATGCCTCTTGGGCGCCTACTGGGTGAGGTGTTCCTGGCATGTCCCACCAGGAGGAGGGCCCGGGGCAGACCCAAGACACGCTGAAGAGATTAAATCTCTCAGCTGGATGAAGTGGCTGAGGAGAGGGAGGTCTGGGCTTCTCTGCTGCCCCCACGACCTGGGCCCGGATAAGCGGAAGAAGATGGATGGATGTCCGATTGCTCACAAAGATCAAATACAAATAAGGGAGATGGGAGTCATGTGCAAAATCAAACTAAAGCGGAAGAAGACTAAAAACCCTGTCTGATTCAGGCTTCTGTTCTAAACCAGTGTTGGTAAACTTAAATTATAAATCCAAACCTGATAACAGGACTGCCACAGCCAGTCAGCACACACTCAGGATGAATCAGAGAGGAGAGGACAGGTTGATTAGTTTTTGCTAGCATACAGAGGCATGCACAGCCTGATTCTGAAGACATCACACGATTTTACCCTTGGAGATTCTTTAGCCATCTTCTGTGTTAGACAATGTTGATTTAAAAAAACAAAACAAGTCATCCGACAATAACGATCACAATTTCAGCTGCTTTATTCAAGCATCCTCACCTGGAGATTTTCTTCATTCACATGTGTTTTATTCCTCAGGAATCCTAATATGGAAAAGGAAAATAAAAAGCATGACAAAGAGAGAATCTGTTCACGTCAGTGTGGTTGTGTTATGTTATATTCATGATTTCATTGATATGGTTGAGTAACAGCCATGACATTTCTGTATCACTGAAGAGTAATGAGGCCCTGTGAATGATATGTGCGTGGGAGAATTAAAATATCGATCGTCTGTTGAAGGTGTGGACCACAATATTCATGTAGCGCTCGAGTTTTATAGTAAAGCCGGTGTGCAGGAGTCTGCAGCTCGTCTCAAGTGTTCCTCCCACACAGACGCCTGAAGCTACATTTGATGTGGTCAGTCATCATCCCATGCTGGTCCTCTCTCTCTCTCTGCTGTTCATGTTTACAAAGGCGCTTCTCTGCTACAATCAGTGTCCTTTCGGGCCTCGGAAAGAGGAAACTGGAAGACTTGAATGGCAGGAGGAAAACAATCCTCTTGTCCTTGAATCTGTTTGACTGCAACTACTTCATAACAGGGATGAAGGCGAAGGATGCTCAGCAGCGCGGTGCTTGTGTGCACACGTTTCTCATGTGTGGGTGTGTTTTTAGGCGTGTTGCTCTGGCACTCACTGGCCAATAATTGCACATAATTGCATCCATTAGTGGGGGGAAAAAAAGAGGAACATTAGTGAGAAATCTCTGACACCTTAGTGTTTGTCCCCTCAAGATTTAAAAAACGGACTCTTGGCGGGCAGTTGATGAAATGTTGTGTGACACATAATGTTAGGTGGTGGTGTGATGGTTACTATGGTGACTGTGGCGTTGCACCTGCTTTTTGTTCAGCTTTGGTTAGCACTGAATACGTAAACATATATGCATACATGCAGTCACTTATCCTGCAGACAAGGGCTCCATTGTTGAATATAAAAGTTTTTTGTTTTTTTTTTTTTTTTATTAAACACAAGCGAGCCGCAGCACTGAGTGACATGTTCAGCCTCGGTGATCTACAAAGTGCAAATTTATCCGCTGCTTATAATAGTCCCCAACAAATTCACTGTTTCCACCTGTTTTCCCTGTTTTCTAAAATGGAAACTACACTACTAAAAAAAAATGTAAAAAATTAAAGGACTGCTTTTTAATCAGAGTGTAGCATCAAGTAATTTAAACTTCTTGAATATTGATCTGGTCAGGTACGTAACAGAGGAGGTTGTTAATCAGTTTCAGCTGATTTGCTGTTAATTAAATTGGCAACAATGAGACAACCCCCAAAACACTTTTAAAGGTTGAGGCCACAGACTGATTATTTTTTCCACTCTGGTTTGGCATTTGGCAGGGTCAGTGTCAGTACTGGTAGCATGAGACAATACCTCTCCCAGCACAGTCTCAAGAGTGAGTAGGAGCTCTCAGGAGACAGACAGTTACTCCTGAAGCACATGTGACAGGCGTGAAAAAGGAGAAGCCCCAGAGAACATTACCTTGCCTGTAACATCATTCAGCATGACCGGTTTGGTAGCAGGTCAAGAGTGATTTGGGGAGGGATGTCCATGGAGGGATGCACAGACCTTTACAGGCTAGGCAGCGGCACCCTGACTGCTATTGGTCGAAATCCTTGGATGCACTGTCATACCCTGGGTTTTCTCCCGGTGCACAACGACGTCCGACCTTATATGGCGAGAGTATCCAGGCAGTTCATAGAGAAGGAATTGATACCTCTGACTGGCCCCCATGCTCACCTGACCTAAATCCAAAAGAACACCTCTGGGACATCATGTTTCAGTCCACGTTTTGCTTTCTGCCACGTGTCCATTTCTCTATAGAAGGAAGCAGGTTTCCTGGATCACAAAGGAAGCGATTACGTTGTTCTTTGAGAGACGCCTGTCCAACATTGTCGTGGACTTATGGCTCAGGTAAAATAAATAACTCAATACAATAATAATAACTTCATGTGGAGAAAAGAGAAGCCTAACAGAATAAAAATATCTGAACACAGACCACAAGAAACACTTGCTGCTGTGTGTTTGCGGCTCTTGTGTTCTGTGCACCACTCTTTGTCATCTTATTAGCATTAACACACAACCCCACAAACATGAACAGTGACCAGAGGTCTGCATTAATTGCCTCAACAGTCTAAGTCACGGTGGCAAATTGGCAGCCGCACTCAACGTCACCTTCAGACAAGCAGACAAGAAAACACTGGAGTTCAGATGATAACGTAACAGTAACAATGAAGGATCAACAAAACATAAATGCAATAACTGTCATAACATCTTAAATTAACAGATTAACATCAACATGAACAGTCCCATGAGTCTTTGCACTAGTGACCCCTCACCTAAGGCTGCTACAAGATAATAAATAAATTTATATTGATATTAAATGGTATTAATGTCATTCCAGATATGCTGTTGGAATGATCATAAGCAATAAGCATTTATGCACAAATGCGCACATGTATACAAACTATGAATGAAGCTCACTATCTTCAGTTGCGTTCATGCACAGTGAGAGGGGAATTCTCAACCTTGGTGGAGGCATGCAGTCTCAAGCCTGTTATACGGTTCTGCATTCATGTCCATTTGCATGTCTATTTGCCTACGCAGAGCCCACACAGAGGGGTATGAAACCTAAGTAGGTGCGCTTGCGTGCAGGCCTCCAAAGACCCAACAGATCAGTGTCAACATGGATGACATTGTGTGTAGATCAAACGCTGATTGAAAAGTGAGCCAGAACAGGAAGGGCAGCGACGACATCAGGGATCATCAAAAACAGCAGAGATAATGGCTCCAATAGATAGTTTTCACTTTTTTTGTACAATCCTATCTGAACCACAGTTATATTTGCCTTGTTTCATTGTTTCTTGCACTTTCATAATTAAAAACTTAGCACTGAGGTTTCCCTCAGAAGGGTTGAGCTTCATATTAAATGATTCAATAGCTGTTACTTCGCCACAGCGCTACAGTTTATATCAGCAATAAATGAACTTCTAGAGTTTCTTATTTAATATCCTGTTAAAACTAATGGATATGGACAGTACAGTGTATATATTTGTTAGTGTATGTGTTTTTTTTTTTATTCAGTATAAAAAATCCTAAAATCTTCAGGCAGCCTGGATTAAAATGTAATTGTGCTTTCATTATGGGTTAATAGAGCATATGCATGTGCTTTTAAGGGCCAACATACAGAGACATTTTTTTTACGTTATTTAGTCATTTGGGAGAAGATCGGTAAAACAATAACTGCCTCGCAAGCTATGATATGCACCCTTGTAATTAACAGGATGCTGCATCATCTGGGCTAATGCAGACGAGGGAACAAAAGAAGCCGACTGACAGGTGATCCTGCTGCGCCTCCGTCATCAGAAACTGACGTTTCTTCGGATGACGGCCGAGAGGGAGAGACGTCTATGCCGGGGACTGTTTCCTTGCATTATGCCCCCGTTTCAAGTAGGAGGGACTGAAACAAAAAGGAAAAATGCACAGGGTGCAGATGGATATGAGAGGGTTGGCGTGTAGCCATCAAGGATTTACAGGATTTACCACCTCAAAAATAAGAGCCTGGTAAAATAAGTTTGACAGCTTGTCTCTCCGCTGCACAGGTCACTCAGGCCTATCAGGGTATTCATTATGAATGCCTCGCCAACTATTTGCTGGCCTCTGCAGCTCTCTGTAGACTCTCTCTTTCTGTTTACCCTTTGAGCGTCTCCGTCTTTCTGCTGGTTTTGTTAAATGATGAGTGTAAAATATAGTGGCTTTTTGGACCTTTTTGCACGTCCGGCTACAAACGATGCCAACAATGCACAATAGCGAGAGCCGCTGCCAATCTGACGCCAACGCTCACCAACTGGACTCCGGCATTTCCTGAACGTTCAGAAAAAAAGAAAACAGAAAACGGCTCCCGATAATGATTGGAGAGGAGCAGAAGAGGCATCAAATGGTTCAGCAACAAGGTTGTGGGTCGGGCAGTTGGATAATTGGCTAAAGCACCTTATGAAAGAACAGCTTGAAAAGAAATCTAACAAAAGAAAAACCTTTGTGCAGGGTGAATGACAAACAACAGGAAATGTCAAGCTGTGAGTTCTGGCTGGACTATAAGTATGTTCACTTGATGCTTTATGCTAGTTGAAATGTACAGTTTCTTGAAGTGAAACTCTCTGGATGTGATCAAATAAAAGTCCCTTGCATCTAAACGTATGCATAAAGATGCAGCAGCTTGTCCGTTTCCAGTCTTATGAGCGAATCCTGTAATTACCGGTATGCAGTTTGGTGCACTTGTTTAAAAGAGACAGCTATACTTGATAAACGAGCTACGTAGTTTATTCAGTGCACTCAGCTATTTGTAGCGCTCCACTGACAGCAATTACGGCTACGAGCATGTTCGAGGCTCCTTCTAGCAGCAGCGGCGCACACCTGGATTTTGAAGCACTTGTGCTCGTTGCGTATTGTCTCCTGCTGTGACAGATTGGATTGGAAAGTGTTGGTAAATTGCAGTCTGTGTCTAAACTGATTTACAGCTGGGTTCAGGTGCTTTGTGGCGATTGAAGACATTCAGAGGTGTATCACAAATCTCAGAATGTGTATTTTGGGAGAAATTAACGTAATGCGCTCCCAAAAAAAAGAGTCTGACTAACTTTAATGCTGATGATTGAATTTTGAACAGATTACAGCAAGTATATCTAAACGTTTTAACTGCCCTCTTCAACTGTTTCCTGTACTCTCCCCGTGAGAGGTGCTGAAACGAGTATAAAGAGATGCAAAATGACCACAACAAGTATCTTTTTAAAAAAAATTCTGTTTTGTGTCTCCTTGTTAAAGCCATGGGTTTGGCTCTTATGTTGGAAAAGCTCCTAATCGGTCCAGGTTGGGCCCTACTCAAGTCTCAATGGTACCACCAATGAATGCACACTGACGTTTTTAGAAACACAGTGAGCTTTAGTTTCTGAAAACCAGGGGGCACCACAGCCCCCACATTAAATGACCTTCAATGAGGAATCCTCAAAAAGCTTTTATGCACAGGGGTAGTGAGAGTGGGCGTGCAGGCTTATTGTTTTTGTTGCTTTAAAATGCAGGTAAACACTCAGTGTGAATAATTGTGAATCTTCAGAGTAGAAAAGGACGTGGTGTGGAGCAAAGGTGTAATCTGCTGTCATCATAGACTGTCACATCCGTGTAACGGCCTTTAATTATCGCGTTCAATTTCACTGTCGCAGTCTCCCTCATCATCATCATCTTCATCTACCCTTTCCATTTATCCCCCACTCAAGACCTCATCTTCTGCTGTCTGCTGTCATTCACGTTAACCTCGGCCAACGTCGGGATGGTTTTGTGTGCCATTTTAGTTGTTTCTAAATCAAATTCAAGGTCTCACTTAAATGTTTTTCTCCTTCTTGAATATGTACAGTCTGTGGCTGAAATATCTATCAGTGGAAATATCAGCCTACTTTTTTAAATTAAAGACTTAAATACTATTAAATTAAAAAAGAGTAAATAACTAACTTGGTGTGCAGTAAATGCGCAGTATATGTTATCATTATGACAGCTTTCGGTTGAGAGAGTTCCATGTAGCCTTTTACATATGGCACAGTCTCGTCCCTTAGCTTTACTCTGTACAAGATCCAGCTTTAACAATCATCTACAAGGCTACATGATGTGACTATTTAGGAGTGAGGTTAATAATAACTAATGATTAAATGCAGAGTGGACAAACACATGCATAAACACTCAGTGCAACATTAATGGGAAAAGATTTTTGAATCAGATGAAGAACGTGGGCTGTGGTCTTGTTCTGTGACCGAGTGAGGGAAAACCTTGCCAGGTAACATCAAACAAGCCCAAGATTTGAGGTTTTGCAGACAGGAGACCGTGACATGATGTTAACTTGTCAGCTATTTTGAACGTACATGGTCGCGATGGAATGAGGCCTAGCAACCACCTGTGGCTAGACGGTTTGCCTTCAAAGTTTTTGAACATGTTGTTTTCAGCTCTGAGACACAACATTTACTTCAAAGGTGAACCGTCTCCATTTCTGCTTTCCATCGTGCTTTTTCAAGGTTTACTACTCCTCAGCTAGTAGTTTGTTAGCAGTCTGCAAACACACAATCTGCTAGCAAACAAAGCAATCACCAGGAAGTTTTTTCTGCAGCAACATCTGATATCAGCTGATATCAACCAACATTAAGGAACCACTACTGACCAGTCAGGGAATACATGTTTCCCTAGCAACGGGTGGCTGTATCGTGTCCCATATGGTGGACATCTCACGAGCAATGTACTCATGATGTCAGGAAAAACTCAGTATAAAAAGCTAATAAAAATTAAGTAAGAAAGCAAGCATCTACAGCAGTCTGAAGTCTGAACTTCTAACAGAGATTATTCATGAATACCTCATTAAGTGAAACTTGGCCATTTTTTAAAGTATCTAAAATGCAACAGTTTAGATATATAAGATAGAAAATAAGGAAATGCATTGCAAGTCCACTTCAAATAGGCTGAAGGTAGGAATGTGTGCATTCACCCAAGTTCTCAAGAGGTTAAAAACTGTTTCTGGTAGTTACTTGTAACCTGATTCTTCCAAATGTGCACTAAAGATACCTGCAGTTCAATAAAAGTGTGTGTGTGTGTGTGTGTGTGTGTGTGTGTGTGTGTGTGTGTGTGTTGTTTGAGTTACACGTCAATAAAATGTGGATAACAAAGACTTCCCTCCGCTTACAGAATCTGTTTGTCTGAATCACGATTAAGCAGTTGAGTCACTGTCTTTGTTGTAGATGAAATCAGTCTGGAGGGGATGGTGGTGCACCGAGCCGAATGCAGACCAGTCGTCACTGACAGCTACATGAAGCTGAAGAAGTGAGTGAACGCTGAAATTTCTCTTCCAAATGCTGCAGTTTGAAAGCTGTTAAATTCATCTTGCATGAGATGATGTAATCCCCAAAACTTAAACATTACAGTGGTTCTTATTGCAGTTGATTAGAATAATATACAGACGGAAAGGAGTGTTAGGAACTCTATCGAGGAGATAGGTGTATCATTGTCACATTCTATAACCAGGAGATGCCTTCATGAATGGAAATACAGAGAGTTTGCAGCAAGGCACAACAAGCTGGTTACACTCAAGAAGTCCAAATTAGACTTTGCCAGAAAACATCTAAAAACACAGTTCTGGGAAGAAAAAAAAAAGATGAAGCCACAATTAACTTGTACTAGAATTAGGAAAGAGAAAAGTATGAAGAAAGATGGAAACAGGTCAAACCATGTCATCTGTCAAACATGCTGGCACGGGCATGTACATGGCTGCCAGCGGAACCGAATCACTGGTGTTTATTGATGACAGGCCTATAATCTCTGCTCAGGTTCAGAGCAAATAAGTTGAAGGCATTAGATACAAAACTGAATGCAGAAAAAAACAACAAACAAGCTGCAACTGAAGGTGGCTGCAGCAAATCCCTGGCAGAGCATCTCATCTCAGAACACAGCAACCGATTGGTGGTGTCCCTGGGTTCTAGACTTGATTGTACGAAAAACAATCCTCATGTTTAAAATTCTGTTAGTTTGCCTAATTACTTTTCAGTCCTTGATAATAGGAGGCTGTATAAAAATATAAAAACAGTCGATGCAAGTTCAGGGAAGTCAGATACATTGTTACCAGTGCACCTCTAAAATATCTGCGTTTGATGGACCACAAAGTATGACATTTGGAGAGCATCAAACACAAATGTACATCAAACACACAAAGCAGTAAGGGTGTTATTTGTTGTTTTGGAAGCGTGCTGTTGAATTTGCTGCTTTCACCCCTGAAAAGCACGAAATCTATTCAAGTATTGTGAATTAATTCCAGCGTGAGTAGACAAGTTGGCAGCGTGTTGACAGGATCACGACTGCAACTGTTAATTTGTGTACACTAAACACTTGAGTCCACTCTGGCTGGTTTTTTTGGGGGGGGTTTAAAATTTTTTATTTCCAAACTGGTTTCTGTCTCCTCTTCATTGGATTATGCTATTCCAGCCAGAGTTGGAGGATGGCATTGCTATAGCAACAGCATCACTGTGGCAGATGCACTGCTACAATCCAACCAAAGGCAAACACAAAACACAGCAGTGTGTGAGACGCTCAAATCAGCGAGGCACATTAGAACTAACAGAAAGCACCTTGAAAGCTGAAGTGCAAAAAAGCAGTCTTACGTCCTCTGTCCCTAACATGGCCGGTGTGTGTTCGTAACAAAGCTGAGATCCTCCTTAAACATTACAGGATGGCAGTATTTATCTAACACAGAGCACGGAGCGAACTTAGATCGGTCTGATTTGTACTTCGACACAAACTTGAGAAGAAAATTCTTCACTTTTGGATCCAGTTTTTTAATCTCCCAGTTGGACAGCAGCTGACAAATGGCCCTCAATCATTTCAGGCTACAGGATAATGAAGGACATTATGTTGTCATGGTGGCGTCTGTGTGTGTGGACACAATTCAAGAATAGTTTCGCTACATTTTCAAGTGATTATATGAAGCTCTTTGCCACCTTTTCCGGTACATTAGTGAAAATATTCAATCGAATAAATGTATGCATTAGATCCAATTTGATCATTATTGGGTTTATTTATAAATGGGGAGGACAATCGGCTTCACTAATGGCAGCACTGAAGCAGGAGTGCTTGTGGCCAATATCAGTTGTCACAGTGATTATGGCAGGACATCAGGGAGGCAGAGTGCTTTGCTGTTTGATTTGATGGTCAAACTATAATAAAAAATGTGAGTCAAGATTAATGAAAGTCAAAAAAATAAATAAATAGAAAGCAGGATATCTTCAAGCAAAGCAGCTGCCATTACTTGTTTGCTTAGCTCAAGCCCAAGGTGATGACAGTTGTGTTTTGTGCCAACAGGCCAATCTGTCAGCTGAGATCACATTAGACGTTAGAGCACAGATGATAGAGGAAACTTTCTCTCACTCTTTGTGTGTGTGTGTGTGTGTGTGTGTCAGATTGCAGATTAAAGAGTCCATCAAGCCTCAGCGTTTGTCACGGCAGCTGGAGAGAGCCGTCACCACCATCTTCAAGCCTGTGGCCAACCATGATTTCAATGTGAGAAGTAATATCAGCAGTCCTTGCATGCATGTGTCTGTAACTAGTTTGACTCATTGTATCACTTGTTTGATAAAATGGTTTTAATCCTGTAAAGTCTGGTGCAAAGTGCAAGAAAAGTGCAACAAAAAAAGAAATTGAATATCAACGTGTATATGTGAGTTTTAATTTGTATTTATTGTTTGCTGCTCACAGTAGCAGGGCAAGGAAAAAATACCACTGTTGATGTAGAGATCTCAAAAACTCATGGATCTATTGGCATTGTAGGGTAAAAAAAAGATGTTGTGCTGACGTAATGTACTTTTATAAAGTAACTTAAAAGTCTCTCTCAACGAGAATGAATCACATCAAACTTCAAACAGCACAGTTTGAAATGTATTAATGACCCAGTTTTCATCAGTTCATCAATCTCTTCATCACACAAGCAGATAATAAATTTCTTTGTTTTCTTTAATGCATTTTGATCTTCTAATGCTTGCTGAACTTGATTCTCCTTCAGCACCTTTTAAGTACTTTCCCAGACGAGATATAAGATGAGTTCAGGATTAAAAATAGATTAGAAACTTTTTTTTTGTTTTTTAATTCCTCAGCTTTGTTGCATTTGTTCAGTTCCATCTTAAAATATAAATATTTCATGGAAATTTTAAACTAAATTACTAAAAAAAAACAGCTAAAAATGCACTTTATAAAAGTGCATCTTATCACATTTTTTTACAGGATTAAGGGGAATTCTTTTAAATTATATTTTTATCTATTATAAGTTTTGGAAATTTTACAGGAACTGTTTGTATCCAGTTGTGGATCTTTCACGTGTTAGGTGACTGTCTCAACCGCTACGATGTGCTAAAAAAGGTTAAATAGTTCAGTTAAAATTTTTTTTAAATAAACAAGACTTCTCGTTTCCCACCTGCAGTACCTTTACGGCCCACCAGGAGGTTGCAGCCCACACTTTGCGAATCAAAACACGCATATATATGTACTTTTTGTAATGTAACCTCCTGAAGGGAATAATTATGGTATGAAAGGTATTTTACCTTCTGTGGGTCACAATTTTATTAATATTTTAAACTAACAGATTTATATATTGACTTGGCGTCTTTGGTCTACAGCAGTTTCATAGACTGTACGTAAAAGATGGACATCCATTGGCTTGTGATGTCCATTTGAGTGTTTTGATCATAACCATTTAACTTTGTTGAAATGCTGTGATCCAAGTTTCACCCATCAAAGCATACTCCGCTTTATTGGTTAAATTAGAAGATTTTACTGGAAGAAAATCATTCTGTATTAAGGAAAATTTAATGAGCAACAAAGACTTAATAAAAACCTGTTTAAGGTTTTAAGATTATTTCTTCAGGTCAAGTGACCAGTCAGGTCATTTCCTCAAGTCGCCCCCTGCTGGCCGTTTGAAAGAATGCAAGTTTAAGCTCCACTTTTGCATTTTTCAGATACAGCCGCTAGACCCATCTGTGATCTGTATTTTCTGTGGTCTTCCAGGTTAATTGCCTCTGGCTCATTTTCCCCTTTGGTGGGGTTAATTTGTGGGGATATGACCTCAGAACCTGTTCCAAGATAACAACAAAGCGCTTCCAGGTTTAGGTCCTAGACTTTGGCTTTCAGTAATGCATTTTGGTTCAGTTTGAATTCTATGTGAAAACTGAACAAGCCAAGGGGGGAATGCAACAAGTGTGCCATCAGTTGCTGATTCAAATCAGGAGAAAACAGTCAGTGCACAATTTTTGGTGTTTAAATCCAACTGAAATTATCTTAGTTGTCTTTAGTCTGGCTATATTATATAGCATTTTAACTGTCATTAATGTTACTGTCATCAGTTTTAATACTGAGTTTGGGTCTAAGGTGGAGTATGAGAAGAAAAAGAAGACTGAAGGGAAGATGGTGAGAGCTGAACGTCAGCTCGTGTTGGACATGCTCTTCTCGGCCTTTGAGAAGCACCAGTATTACAACATTAAGGCGCTGGTGGACATCACCAAACAACCTGTGGTGAGCAGCGTGCACGCACACAAACCCATGTGAAACAGGCAACATGTAACACACTCAAACATGCACACATGCAACAGCATCACTGTAAAAAGCATAAAAAAAACAATACACCTGCCCACTATCCACCTTGCTTTGTTAAATTTGAACAAATCGCCCACGGTGTGACGTTCATGCCTGTTCACACTATCTGTTGTGGCTGAAATTTGGGCCAACGTGTGCACACACACACACGCACACATGGCATGAATCGATACAGTGCAGTGGATTCGTTCCAGCTCGCAGTGAACAGAAATGTGTAGGTGCTGATGAGACCTTTAGGTCCTCCTCTCCCTCTGATTGCATCTGATTGCATAACCAGTGGCTGAGTAGGAGTCAAACGCCCCAATACACTCCACACCATCATTTCTCTCCTAAAGCACTTGGCTAGCACTCAAATTAACTGAACTAAAGTAACCGAAATGCCCATTATGAAAAGTCTTGAAGCACATTACGGTTATTCATCAGTTGGCGGCCGCGTCTTTACAAGCTCAACAGAGACACCTGCTGGTCATTGCAGAGGATTGTCTGATCTACCAAAGAGTAGCCCCTGCTTGAGAGTTCATGCCTGCTGATTAAACCAAAAGTCAATGTTAGCGCATGATTTAAAGTAAGAAGAAACAGCTTTTTGGCCACTTGTTTCAAATAATGAGTCAGTGTATGTACTTGTTTGATATGATCCTTAAATAAGTTTGTTACAATTGCAACAGTATGCTACAGGTGTTTTTGAAAAAAGAATTAAGGAAAAGCATATCAGGTCCACTCTAACCCTCTGACAGCTAAACCAGGGTTGTTGTTGTGCCTAAAGGGGAATATTTGCTCACTGCACATGTCTTTGTAGCTGGTGGTTGATTATTAGGGTTATCCAGTTGCCTAGGTAACCTACTACCGTATTTGCCACCCTGTCATATGTCAATCAGTGGCAGTTTTCCTGAAGACACTTCAGTCGCTTACCTCGAAGTTCAGAAAAGTTTAACTCGGGACCCACAAACTGCAGCTATTTCTGTTCTGTTGTCAGTTGAAGTTGCTGATGGCATCGACTTTTTGTGGTTTCTAGTTTCTGCTGTTCGCTTCCTGCGTGAACGCCCCTGAACCAAGAAATGGATTATACCTAACCTTAGACTAACTACTTCTACCAGTGGAGCTCTTTTTAGTACTCTGGGAATATACTTGATCCATAACTGAGGGGAAAAAAAGGACACCAGAAGCCAGAAATCTCATATTCTTATAGCATAGAGTGATTGTGGAAACAGATCAGTGATTTATTAGACCCCACAATATTTCCCCTGTGGATCTCAGGGGAAATTTTCTAAACAGTGGTCACCACCATAGTGGCTCGAGTCCATCATGAGAAGATTGAGAGACACGCTCTCTCTCATATGCGCTGGGTTTCCTCACAGTTCAACAGCTCACCTGGGAGGGGCCATAGACACGTGCCTAAATCGCCTGAGCTGGCTTCTTTGGATGCGAAGGAGTTGTGGCTCTTCTCTGAGCCATTTGTGAGCTCCACACCCCTGTATGTGGGACGGCCCTCCTGTGGAACCACAACATGCAGGAAGAGGCACGTGGATTTGGAGTATTGTGGATCAGGCAGCAGACAAAGGCAGGGAGTCAATCACCAGCTCCCAGTAGTGTCCTATACTAATAACTGGTACTTAAAGATAAATATGAGGCCAGTACCGGTTTAGCAACTGGTTTAAAACAAGCACAGGAGAAAGTGGGTGTGAACTGAAAAATGAAGGCATACTTTTGTCTTTGTGTGGGTTAAAGTAACAAGGTGCAAATGTTTGCTCTTTGTGCTCAGTTAGTTACAAATTGTCCACAAAATCATGCAACACATCTGTTTAAATGCACCATGTTTCAAGCTGCTTCTTGTGTCTGGCACAGACCTACCTGAAAGAAATCATGAGGGAAATCGGCACATACAACAGCAAAGGCGTTCACAAAAGCACCTGGGAACTAAAGCCGGAGTACCGACACTACCAATCTGACGAGGAGGAGATGCAGACCACCTAGGCCGAGCCAGAGTCCACTGAAGTATCTTCTGGGCCTCAAATTTGCAATAAATTTGTTTTTTTCAGTAATTTTTTTTTTATGTTGACAGAATTATGGGGAGAAAAAGCTTTGTGTGCACTCAAACATAACTAATATGGCACGATGGTGTAAAATCTTTATTTTTGTGGTAGGATAAATTTTTTTTTGTGTATTCCAAGAAAGAAAGAAATGTCCTCTGCTGAGGAAAACAAAGATTAAGGGGCAAACTGGCTCGAAACTTCTAGTAATGCTGCCTCTTTCTAGGAGTGTTACTATGGCAACTGTGAACAGCCTTACACTATGGTTACAATGAATCACACCAGCTGCTGCTGCTGGTCTGACTGCACCCCAGCTATTAAATGTGTGTCAGCGGGTCTCATTCCCATTAGTTTCGAGTGAGATCAGGAGTGAGCACAACTTTTTTTTTTTTTTTTTTTTTTTACTTTTTTTTTTTTTAAAGCCATGCATTTCGGTTTTTGTAATTAACAAAAGTATTAACTCTTCTGTAACCAGCTTATTTTTTCAAAATGTGATCTCATCTTCATACAAGTCACAAGTATAGACAAACACACTGTCTTTAATATAATTATTGTCTTTTACCTCTTTTATTTTCCCCCACCAGCACAGTGCAAAGCAGTTCTGCTTTGGTTGCTTTTGAGAAGTAGACCACATTTCAAAAGGTTTGAGACCCTTTGAAAATGCCACATAACAGCAGTTGGGGTAACATCCATGGGGAAGAAGAAAAAAAAAACATGTTTGCCAATCCTTGGTGGATTTCTTCTGATAACCTCTCTTAGCTCTCAGCCTGGCAGTTTTGTGGTACCATGACAGTGCCAACTCTACATTAAGAGCTGCTAGTGTGTTGTGTAGAAGAGTAGAGAAGAGTTAAGTTACAGTCCTGAGCCCAGACACCCTTCAGCGAGAACAGATTTCCCCTGCTTATACCCTCAATCTCCTTTAATTCACTGCCCACAGCTCGTGGCTGTGGGTGAGGATAGGAATGAAGATGTACAAGTCAATTAACAGCTCTGCTTTCACACTTACTGCATCATCAAAAACAAAAACATGGGTGCAGTTTGTTTTAGAAATGAAGCCTATGTATTAGTCTTAAATATGCATTCTGTATGAAGGCCACTAGATGGTGATAGCTGTGATTGCAGACATTACCAATCCTTTAGAAGTCTACAGGAAAACAACCTTTTATCTTGTCAAACCTTGCAACACATGTCAGTTTCTTTAAAAGATAGTACATATGGTTTATTTAAGGTTAGTATCTAGTTGTTGAGACTAAAGACCACCTTAGATAAACTAACAACAAATATAGTTGATGTCTGTGCTGTCCTAACAACCAGGTAATTTGACAGTTGGCTACACACGTTTTTTTGTACTGCAGTCCTTCAGAAATGGATTAAACTGCAGATCACTAGGCTGCTCTGAATCACTACTGTAAAACTATGGACGATCAAAATGAATTAAGTCATTAATAAAATTGGAAATTATGTGTTGAACTTAGAAATTGACATTTTATTAGTGACATAAAATGTCAATTTCTAACTAATTTTGGCACTTGTTGCCCTCCATATAACCGTCACACATTTAACACCAATCTCATCAGTAAATTGCATTCATCATACACCCGACCTTGGGCCAACAGCCGCAAGCACTTTAGCTCACTCCTGAACAACCTCTGTACTACCAGCTCTAGTCGTCCTACTACTAATTGTGTTTATTCATTACTTCGTATGGCAACATTTTTTCTTGAATTTCGCTTTTACACATGAAGCTCACACATTACATTGCCAGCAGCTACTGGCTGTGACTGTTCTGCACTTCACAAAAACCTGAGAATCAAAAAGGTGAATGAGAAAACCCAAGGACAACTGCACATGAGATCAGCTCGTCAACGCTACAAAAGCATCTTTTCAAGCAATTCAAAAAGGATATTCTGAAATCCAACCTACAAACTGCCTGTTTGCAGCACCAGAAGTGAAGGTTGACACAGAAATGCAGAGAAATGAAATGGAAAGTTGTGGTACTCGTTTTTATTCATTTTCAAATTAAACCATAAGTCTTTTTTGTAGATGGAATCTTATTTAATGCAACCACAAACCCAAACTCAAAGGGGTCTGGTGATGCTAAAACAGTATGCAGACAGAAGGAAAACAAACGTCTTCTTTCAGCCAGTCAGAGCTTTGCTCGCTGTCCAAGCCTTTTTGTTTCAATCACAAAAACTGGGCCAATCCTGGGACAAAAATCAAACACTGCAAAAGCCAAAAAAGAAAAGGTTAAAAACTGTATTTGGTGACTAATCATGTTTGATTCACCCCCCAGGTTTGGGAGCGGTTCTGTGGGCCATAATGTGAATATTTAAGAAATTGGACAATGTTTCTGTTCAGGCATGATGCAAGGTAGTGCTCCTCCAGTCTGCTTTGTAGGCCATTTTGGAAGCAGCAGTCAGATGAACAGCAGATGTAATTCCAGGTAGTTACTGTTTGAAAGAGAGAGGAACAGTGTGTAGTTATTAAATGTAACTATCTACACCCAAGTGGACAGCAGGCATGATTTTACAAACACGGAACATTCATTTAGAAATCCAGACTGAATTAGTGTGTGTACTGTGGCATACGGATGTTCTCCAGCAGAAACACTTTGTAGTTTGAGAAATGTATCAAGTCTTTCCCACTTCATAGCACTTACGCATTTTTCGATCTCCAGGCCATCTTTGAAGAAAAGCATGAATGGTGTGATGCCATCCTCACGGTAGTCCAGCAGACCAACCATGCCCTCTGGGTTCATGGACTCTCCTGTGAAAAACTGCAAGCAAACAGCAACCATTAGACCTTCCTCTCAGTTGTACAGAAGGTCTTTAATTAAAAAAAGAAGTTCAGATTACAAAGATTTGCAACTCTTAAACCCATAATTTATTCACAGTAGAACACAGAAAATGCCAAATTTTTAAAACTAATAAAATCTAATTTCAAATTTGGCAGCTTTGCTTGAATTTGATGGCAGGGGAAAGTCTCCCCATCACCCCCGTTTCATTAACAAGCTTCGGGGTGCTGGCTGTCAGCCACAGAACTGACATGTTTATTTCAAACAAGCAAGCTGGTTAAACTTGTCTTTTTGACACTACTTAACAGCAGCACCCAGTCTAGATGTCAAGTATTCACACTACGTTATCACACACAGTCTATAAAGCTACAAACTGACAAATGATAGAGGCAAATCCACCTCCAGGATGAAAACATTAGCAATTGATGATGACTCACAAAAGAAAAACCTGTCAGCTGAGATTCTCCCATAAACTGAACTCTCCTGGTGCCAACATAGTTATTGCCACAGTTTTCAGAGCTTCAGCTGCATGATTCAACTCAAGTGTTGTATAGACACACACTCAGAAAGTGACATGCAGGCCTTCCTACGAGACTTGAAAATGCCACTCAAACTCAAATTCCACCCATTGTCTACACTCCTCACCCTTCCCGTTGGCTTTTAAGGGTTTCCAAAAATACTGTAGTTACTGTATTCGCAAGGCAAAACTTTATATTTAGTGTGAACACGGTTTAAAATGCCATTTCATCTCTGTATAGCTACCTGGTAGTTCTTGATGTTTCCCAAGATTTTCTTGACTTCTGGTTGGACGTCAGCCATAAAGCTCTCCACTCTATCTGGTTTGGTCTCTTGCAGCTTGGCTTTAACACTAGACATGCAAACAGACACGTTCATTTAACAGAGCCGAAGATCATTCAAAACCAGAACTCCTCCTCACTGGCACATCAAGCTACTCACGCCTTCACATAATCCTTAATGTAAGTCATGTACTGCTTCTTGTCAAAGCCCGTCTCCTGCAGTTTGTGGTTCAGGACGATGTCGACACCGGAGATTGTGGAAGACTCATTGCCCTCAGTTGCTTCCTCGGCAGAAGCGTTGGCTGCAATTAGAGAATCATCAAACCCTTCTGTCCTGGTGACGGTCTGTAGTTGAGAGGAAGAAAAAAAGAAAAAACTATTATTACTGGTGCATCATAGCAAGGGCAATAGTAAATGATTGGGAAATACCAATAGATCAGTTGGCCTCCAATTCAGTATTTTTGAGCCATTTAAAAATGTATAACTAACAAGAACAGCCGGCTGACTTAAATGTTGTAGCCTGCAACAGTTTCCCAACCTCTTCGAGGCTAAACCTCATTACTATAGTATTCGTCATTATACCTGAAGCCCAGTTTATCTGTTGCATTTATGTACTTATGGAAAAAAAAAAACATACACATAAATACAGCCCTTCCTCATACACATCTTAAAATTTACAACAGGATATTATTTAGAAAAACCCCGATCCGCCATCCTGATCTGAATCACATCTTTTTTTTTTTTGTTTAAACCTAAAAATGTTACTTTTTTTATTAACTTAAAAACAAAGCTTTAAGTATTTGCTTGGTAACTACTTCACCAAGTTTCTTTGACTAATTTTTAAGTATCCTTAAAGACAAACACCAAGCTAACATGATACTTCAAACTGTTCTAGCATTTAAAAATTTTTTTTGTCTGATTCTGAGGCAGGTTAAGGACCTTGTAGTTACGCTATTGGAGACCTGCAACTATGAGTCATCTCCAGTCATAGTCAATATGACGTCATGGAAGTACAGCCAGAAATCACATGACTCACTCCAAAAAACATCTACCAATCTACTTTAAACATAGGTAGTGGCCCATCCTGAATAATAATACCAAAGCTGTAAGAGAAATGAAAAAACTGGGGAATAAATTTAAAAAGAGCGTACGCTTTATTTGTTAATTACCATATGATCGTGTCCCGGTGTTTTAGATGCAAGCTCAGCCAAGACCGAAACAAATAAAATGCTAGTACCTTTATTTTTTTTCCCCACCCCCCTTTGTGGTCAGCTTTCCCCACCCCCATTTTCTCTTTTTGGGTGTGTGTGTTGGTATTTGTCCCTCAAATTCCAATTGCTTTGTACATATATCCATTCCAATAGTTTCAGCAGTCTCCTTCCAGTAATTAGCTGTTTCTATGTTACATTAATACGATGATTATTATTCCTTAGATTGAGATAATGATGGCTACTCTCTCAGTAATGAACTCAAAAACTGGTTAAAAAGTAGCCAGAAGCCACTCACAGACGGAATGGACAATACTGAAAAGGCCAACACAACAGTCTTGGGCTGTATTGATCTAATGTGTTGTTACATTTCTAGTGAGGTCTGCGTCAGATAACGGTGTAATTTCCCACCAAAGCATAAATCCCTAATAAGGGAGCAGCTTAAAGCAGCTACTTATTCTCTGAGGTTTTATTAAAACACCTTAGTTTTGGGTGTATGCCAACTACACTTTAAATTTCGCTGCAGAGCAGCAACGAACAAGCTGTTGGAACAGGGTGAAACTGGCTAAATCCTCTGTTGAACATGTGGTGTCGAACTCACCTTTCCTTCAACCTCAAAGAAGATCCCGTTTTCACTTTCTTTGACTTTAAAGGCATCTGAGAACATCTCATCACCTGTAGAAGGAAAAGGGAGGAAGGGACATATTACAACACTCCAAGCTAACATCATCGTTTAAAAGAACAGAAGCAGCAGCAGAGGCTAAAAAGTTATCCACAATTCAAGGCTGAATCTTGTGCGATTAAAATAAAATGTGAGGCGTAGTGGCGGGGAAACACCAACAATGGCAAGTCTAGAAAAATCTGCCGGACAAAAATAAAACTGCAGCAGAGGGGGGATGCTGAAAGGCCACATTCACCACGTTACTTTACCATGACGAACCCCAACAGGAATAGCCCCAACCCCCGGCAACTACCAAGCCACCTCACCGGTGACTGAGCCGGTGCTCTTTTAGACTTTTATAAAACTTTAATTGAGCCGAAGTGTGGGCAAAGCTAAAAGCTAACCGGCCACAATCACCGGCTAGCCTAACAGGGTGGCTAACTCCACATACTCTTCTGATTGAGTTAGCATCTGGCTAGCTAGCGCTAACTTCCGAACCATGACAACACGAGTTAGCTCGTTAGTGTGACCAACTCTCACCTATAACATCACAACAAACGTGAAATAACACACGCGACCGTCACGCTACCCGGTCAGCGTGAAAGAAGACACGTAAAAAGGTCACTCACCGCTGATAAGGTCCCTGTAGATGATCATTTTGCTGCTTCGGTGATAATTCTTCCCAGAGACAGAGAGCAGGCCAACCGCCCAAACAGCACGGGAGAGGAAAAAGACCGATCAGGCCGCGAGGCGCTACATTTACATCCTGCTGACGTCACTGTGGGTCGGCTCCTGCTCCGGGTTCTGCTGCCACTTGTGGGTGCAGTGGTCAGACGTGGTACTACAGCTATTCTGAACTAGGAAATTCTGGATCATCACAGCACAAAAGGAGCAGCTTGTAGAATCTGTTGCATGATCTGAAGCTCTTCTGAGGCTCTTTCTTTGAGATTTTTCCCCATGTGACAACCTCCATGGTGGACAAATTCTCATTTCAAGAATCATCTTTACACAATCATTGAATATCAGTCGGCAATCACCCCCAGGAACCATTAGTTGCTGGGGGAAGATGTGTGTTCCCTGACCAGTTTACAAGTTGTTCCTGGGGAGAATTAAGGGGTGCTGCAGCAAAAGCCTTTAGATTTCTTTTGTTGTTAGCAGTTACTGGTGTAGCTTGCATGAAAGACACCAACCTGAGGAATTGCAAGGAGGTTTTTGGTGTAGTGCCATATTTGTTGCAGCCAGTTTTAACTAGCAATTGGCAGCAAACTACAACCATAGTTTTCAGGGGGGTTGCTTGTCTCTAGGCCTGTGTCACTGGGGCTTTATGTTTTGTGCATGACAGATTACAAAAATGCCCAAACTTCTTTTTAATGCTGCAATTATCTGACTAGCTTTATGGCTTAACTCAACCATCGAGTCTAGAGTGGATCTTTTATATACAGGTTGTAGACCAGGGGTGGGCAATTCCAGGCCCCGAGGGCCAGTGTCCTGCAGGTTTTAGATCTCACCTTGGGTCAACACACCTGAATCACTTGATTAGTTCATTACCAGGCCTCTGGAGAACTTCAGGACATGGTGAGGAGCTAATTTAGTCATTTAAATCAGCTGTGTTGGTTCAAGGACATCTAAAACCTGCAGGGACACTGGCCCTCGAGGCCTGGAATTGCCGACCCCTGCTGTAGACAACTTAATGCAACTACTCACTTTAAGGTTATACTACTTTAAGCTCTGAATTAAAAATACCAGTGGTAATGGAAAGAAAGAGTGCAAGTTTCCAGTTTCCAAATAGTTTGATGCTCATCCACGTTGTCACATTAAAGACCTGAATGCAAAATCTTTTAAGTGGTGAAATAAAGTCGATAGAAGTCTAAAAATACCCCGAGTGAACCTGCAAACTGTATCAGAGCAAAATTAAGTCAACAAGGACAAGCCATAAAACCATCCATTATTCGTAAAGCAACTTTATTGTTTAATAATAAGCATATTTTGGTACAAGCGGCACCATTTCAGCCTTTATTTCTCTCAAACTATACATGAAATGGATCCCCTTTGTAAAATTCAAACCAGATTATCATTGAGCCACCACAAAGTGAGATTACTTCAGGTTGCATGGGCACATATGAAGTCCAATTACCTGCATTGTGGAATCCATTGAAACAGAAAAAAAATCCTGTGGGCGCCCAACAGTTAAAAGTACATGGAGGCAGCATTTGGAGGAAAAGGCAGGGGAGCAGTGGCTTAAGACTTGTTCAAAATGGGGGAAAAAAAATACCAGAGTGGAGCTCATGGAGGGAACAACTGCATTGAAACAGAGCACATGCAAGACAAAAAGGAGGAACAAACATTTAGAAAAAGAAAAAAAAATAGTCCATATACATTTATACACACAAAATACACATGAGAATTTATTGACAGATGATAAAGACGCAAGTGCAAAAGTTTACAACATTTGTTCCAAAAGCCTCCACTCCTTTACCAACTCGCTTCTGTTTTTGTGAATATGTCAGGACAGTGAAAGAATATCTAATTCAAGGCTACTGTGGACAAGTTTCTGTGACGAACAACTTAACCAGCAGCCCTGTGATCGGTGCCTCGTGACTAAAGATTCCGTTTTAGCAGGAATGTAAGTACTGCACAGGGTACACACTGCTCTCATCCAGAGTCTCAGCTGATCTTAACTTAATAACCTACACCAAGCCGTAAAGCTTCATCTTAACATTAAAACGCTACAGCTGTCCGCAGTCTGTGATGATGATCTTCTTTGTGGGAGTGCCTGCCTTTGAGCCCAGCTCTCCCATCTGCTGCACCACATCCATGCCATCCCGAACCCAGCCAAAAGCCACATGTTTGAAGTCCAGGTGTTCGGCTTTCTTCAGGGTTATGAAGAACTGCGAGTTGTTGGTGTCGCGCCCGCGATTTGCCATCGACAGGATGCCCGGGCCTGTGTGCCGGACGTCAAAGTTCTCATCCTCAAACTTGTCGCCGTAAATGGACTTGCCTCCTGTACCGTTATTCTTGGTGATGTCACCACCCTGAAAGACAAATGGAGCACTTGTTAGTGATGTTAGAGATTTTCTCCTGAGAGTTTTCTTTTAAACAACAGGACTGATTTGTCATGGCATCAATAAAATACTTCATACATCAAACTACAGAGCTGTGCTATGATTACAAACAGCAACCAGGGTGCATTTTTGTCAACCCAGAGTAAATTCCACTTTGTTGTAATCAAACAAGTTTTACATTCATCCGATCTTGAAAGTCCAAACCCTGATCTTTCCTCACCTGACACATGAAATCTGGTATGATCCTGTGGAAGATGGAGTCCCGCAGCCCGAAGCCTTTCTCACCAGTGCAGAGAGCTCTGAAGTTCTCTGCAGTTTTGGGTACAATATGTGAGAACAGCTCTATAGTGATTGTGCCCAGAGGTTGGCCATCAGCTGCCAGCTTGAGGAACACCTGTGGGTTAGTGTCTCTGGAGTGCTCCTGAATTCTGGACATCTGTGGCGAGCACAGAGACGAAGCATCACCATCAATTTGGCCCATCCGGTTCTGACACTCGCAGAAGGTCTTTTTGAAGGATTCGGCTATTTCAGGGGTTTTGAACTTGGCCGCCAGCTGCTCAATCACACCTTCGCCATCTGGATAAACAAAAAGGGGGCGAGGAGAAAGAGAGCAGGTGAAGAACAATCCACATGTTGTCTTAAGAAATAAACACATGCAAGTGGTTTAAAAATCCAAGATGAATGATTATTAGTGAGTATTTACAGACAAATCACACAACGCAGCACAATACAACATCACATCGATGCTGTATGTATACCTGAGTAATCAGTGGCAGTCCAGATCAGTGCGTTTGCTGAGGCGTTCATGGGTTTGAGCTCCATCGCCTCTGAGATGTTGTGGTTGGCGCAAACCCGCAGCACCTGTTCTCTTCTCATCAGGATTCGGTAGAAATGTTTGGTTGGGTGGAAGAGGATCTTGATGTCACCGATGCCGCGCTCCTTCCACTGGCCGATATCCCGGTCCCATCGATACAGTTTGGCGCGCTCCTTGAACAGGATCTCCTCGTCCTCCTCTCCAGACTTTGTCTCCACCTGAGTGATAAATACAGTGATAAATACAATTTTATGGAAAATAAATACAAGTTTACTAATTGTACTAAAATGTTAGGGCTTAGCACATTTATGTACCTCGGGCAGAGATACTATGGGCTCAAAGTGAATGTCCACATTTTTAGGAGCTTCTTCTTCATCACTTCCCTCCTCATCAGCATTGGTTTTATGCTGAGAGGTCACTGCAGATCCAAACACTGTTGCGCCAGCATTTGCCCATGAGAAATTAGCATCTACATTTTTTTTTAGAGGGAAAATTAAAATAATTAGCAGTGAAACAAAACAACAGTCCAGATAAACAACTGAAGAAAATGTTTAATGTTAAAGCCAACCTTTTGATCCGAATGCAAATCCATCTGTATTTTGGGCCAACTCAGCAAAAGAGAAGCCAGATGCATTGAAGCCAAAGGTGGAGAGGTCTGCAGCCAGAACAACAAAGACATTAAATACTTAAAAGCCTTTCCCCCCATATCTGTCAAAGTTAAAAGGTTAATACAGGGATGACGTATTCTCTAAGTTCATAAAGCATATTAGAATCAAGCTGTGTTCAGAGTGATAAATGAAAATATCTGAAAAGATGGTACCATAATTATAACTTTCACAGGGGAAAAAAAGCCTTTTTAAAATCATATTTTGGGGTAACTCATTTGAATAAGTCTTCATAATAATTCTGAGTATAAAAGAAACCCTCAGCTGAAATTCTGTCTGTGCAAAAATGTATTCAATATTTATCATCCAAACTAGCTCCTCATTTTAACATTTTTTTCAAATTAAAGTTAAAAGTTGGAGCGAAAACCCATAAAGTATGTGGCTGAAGATGGAGAGTTATGTTTCATTTGAAAATACTTATGCCGTTTTTCACACTTTTTTACCTCGACTTGTTGTAGCAGTCAAAGATGCAGGTTTACTCTCAGTGTTGGACTCCAGCTCGACACTCTTCTTAGTTGAGAGGTCAATGGGAGAGCTGCTGCTTGGAGTTGCTGTGGTCTGTTTGTCTGCTGTAGATGTGCTGTCGGCAGCCTCTGCTCTGCTGGATGATGGCCCTGATGCTGGCATTTCAGGGGTCACAGCAGGGCTGCTGGAGGCTTCGTTAGATTTGTCTAACTGAGCAACCTGATACACATTTCCAAATTAATAACATGTTCCAAATTCATACCCATCTTAAGATGCCTCTGAGTATTACTGACTGAGTACAATAATTAATTTAAAAAGTTAACATTTGTTTGTTTTTTTAAAAACAAAAGTTGAGTTCTCTGCTTGTATAATCTGAATTATCTATGTAAATTCGGAGCCATTACCAAGACTTCATGTACTTTGTGGACTTCTGTCTCAAAGTCCTCAGGCTTATCCTGGTCCGGGTCGCTGTCCGTGGTGCTCAGGCCACAGAAGAAGGTGGGTGGAAGCTGGAGGCTTTTGGCTTTTTTCTCCTCCTCTGGTGTTGGCTTCTTCTCCCACACCACCTGACAGTCTGACTCTGAATGCAGCAAACAGGAAGTTTAGGCTCAAAATCAACATAACATTTATTAAGGTACACAAATTTTGGACTGTATGGCTATAACAGATCGACATAAAAGCCTTTAACATAGTAGCAGAATTAAACCAAACCAATTGTCTTTTGAAAAATGAGTTGGTTATAATAACATGTAACAGGGTTTAGACTACATACCATCACCACAAGCTGCAGCGTTCTTCTCAGGAGGATTAAGGTAGAGCTTTCCATTCAAGGCCTTCACTGCTGATTCGTAGTCTTCATCTGAAGTTTAAAACAAATGTTTCCTTTAATTATGTTTGCAAAGAAAATTATAGCGTTTGTTCAGACTTCAACCCATAATGAATTAAAGATTAAAGGCAATTTTGTATTCTCAGATTTAAAACCAAAGAGGCATTACTGAACTTTGATGTCAAAGGAGAACCCCCCCCAAACAAACAAACACAAACAAACAAGAAGTCCAATAAGTTCTTTCTTACCTTTCTGAATGGGACAGTTACTAGTTTGTCTTATAAAAGCAGAAATTACAGTTTCAAATAATAAAATTTAAATAAAAATTCACTCCAAATAACATGTTTTAATTAAGGTTAAGGTTCCACTTTGATATTTATGTCAGGACAGATGTATATCCTTATAGAGAAATACCGTGTACTACTGCTACCTTCTGGCTCTAATAGCTCATTACATCATATGTGGGAGCAGTTCAAATATTCAAAATAAATTACCAATTATTAAAAAGAGTCATGTACATCTCTTATACCACCCTTATTTTTCAAAACTGTCAAATAAGGTGACATTTACCAGTGCCAGCAGCACTTTGGCTGTCACATTCATTTTTGCACTGGAAACATTTTTTGGGGTTCAAAAGAAAGGAATAAAAACTGAAAAGCTAACAAAAAATGTCTATATAGCATCTATGTGCTATATTGTTATTTTAAACACTGGTATCCATTTCTGTCCAAAACTTTAGCATTCTCACTTTCTTACATTGTCTCCTGGGAATGTTAACGATTCACAAATAAGCAGATTTATTTCAGCGAGTCATATGTACAACCACTGATGTTCACTTTAACAAACCCTCGTTCCATATCTTGGGTCTCACCGTCAGTTTCGTCATCACTGATGTAGCCTGGTTCATTCTTGTAGCAGAAGAAGGTGATGGGCAGCTGGAGCTCCCTAGCTAAAGCTGCCTGCTCAGCTGTGGGTTCCCTGACGTACACAATCTCCACCTCCGAATCCTCATCTGACCTAGCACTGCTTTCCTCTGCCTGAGGGGATCCTATGATAGATGGATATGATAGGAGTAAACAAGTCAGGCTGGGAAAGAACTGTTGGAAGACAGGCCAAAATGTAAAAATTAAAAGCCTTTGCAACCACAGGTGTTAATTACACACACACACACACACCCACCCACACAAAATCATGCACAGCAAAACAGAACATCATGCATTTGATTTACAACAGTGAGAGACATGTTTTATAAGCAGAGGATTTCTGCATGGTCTCGTTTACACCACTTACTCTTGGACGCATGGTATCGTAACATTAAACAGCATAAATACCTGAGCTTTAACTCTAATTAGCCTTTGCTGAGGTAAACATCACTGCGAGAAATCAAACCAGATGAGGAATTACATTCCATGCTGTTGCTACAGACCCAGCACTAAAAATGGCACATGTGACATTTGCACAGTACATTCCCTCTAAAGCAACGCCCTTTGCTCTCAGCTCACCTTTCAGAAGACCTTTCTGCTGCTAGTCTAACTGCCCCACACTACAATTGTGGCATCGCTGTACTCTTTAATTCGGCCTCTCTGGTATATACAGGACATGAAATGAAGCGCAGTGTAAGACCTTCAATCCAGACTGAAGACTCATATGAAACAATAATATAAATATAAGTGAACATTTGTTTTTTGCCAAGTCAAATCAAAGAACCTACGTGTTTCACTTTTGTACAGATTGTCTATAAGAGATGGATGTAGCCACCATGAAGTCACTGACCAGTTTGTAAAGCTTCGAGTTGAGGTCCACACTTCTCTCCAAGTTGAGAAGTGTGGATCTAGCCATGATGCCACTTATTTGTTAAAGCCTCGAGCTGAGGACTTTCATCATCTAGGTGTTTTAAAGCTGAATGTGACAAAACAAGGATTTGATCTCGCTGCAAACCTGAATGCTCACTGGTCAACAATTTGTGGTTGACAGCTCTTTAATTGTGGTTAACCCTGCCCCAAAATTGACTTAATGTTATAATTAGTATAATCTGATACTAGCAACTGAGCCCATAAAGGCATCAGGAAAGTGATCTTCTATTCAACCCCAAATCATTTTGAAACTACTGGGCGCCCCTGGTGGCCACTAAATAGAAATCTGTAATGTTCTGTGTTGAAGTTGCTTTTAAGAAACCGTCCATCTTTTATACCGACTCACACAATTTGTACAAGTGCCTACACTTCACTGACACTTGGTCACCAAAAGCTGCTGGTCTCGTCCTGTTTTGACACCCGGTAATGTAGACCAATTTCCAGATTGAATATATGAAACATGATGTTCAATGAGGCTAAAAACTAGCGACTGAGATCTTCAAGAAATTACTTACTGATGTCATAGATCAAGGGAGTAGTTGTAATTTTCCCATTCAGGTCTACACAATCTAAATTCTTTCCGCAACCAGAATAGTTGCCCCCTCCTGGTCAATCTAAACAATGCTTGCATTGTTTAGATTGACCACATTTAAGGCAGTTACATTTCAGCTTCACCCTTCAGACACAGGGGCTACCTCTATCTTTCATCTACTTTCAGCTAATATAAACAAAACTGTGAGCCACACTATGAAAATGAAACTCATATGAAAAGATTGTTACATTTAATTCCAAGTTTAATTTTTTCCCTTAAATATTTCAGTGCTTTAAACACCATTTCCATGATGATTCAGATGAAATCAGATTAAATATTTTCTGCTTTTTTGCATTACTTCCGTGCAAAACTATTTAATCTTGTGACACAAGTGCTACTTAAAGAACTACAATTAAAATTACTGAACAATAAAAACTGCACCTTCACACACTTGGCATGCAACACATTAGCTTGACTGTTTTGCTTTTTTTTTTCCTCCACTCCGTGCATCCAGGTTATTTCTTTGTAGTAGTAAGGGCCAGTCACGTGACAGCTGAGAAGTGTTAACACACACTGCAGTGATTAGAGTACCTGGGGGTTCAAATTGGGTGGTTGATGAGCTGGTCCAAAAAGCCATTGGGTTATCTTTGAAAAGCCTAAAATCCAGCCCTAAAGGATGGTGGGTTGTTGAGTGAAGAGAGACTAATTGTGAGGCTGGTGTCATAATCAGAAAATGCCAAAATTGACTGAAAAATGTGAAATACTGTAGCTGTGCAATGACTGATTTGATAACAATGTTATTAACCCTATGGATATGTAAAATATGTGCAGTATAGTCATGTTTTTTGTCTCTAAAATTTCCACTAAATGTGCATGTTGCAAAACAAATATAAAAGGGGAGCATGTCGACGGAGGAAATACACGTTGTGTTCCAGTTAAAAATGAAAGGTGTGGGCAATGATGAAGCAGTGAGATGCAGATGAAATAGGACGATCGGGTAAAAATGAAATGAACTGAAACTGTTGAGATACTCATTCAAAAGTAATGCAAATATAATTCAGACCCCCCTTTTTTTATTCTTACCTTTTTCTGGGATTTTGAATGCAGGAACTTGAAGTGAAGTCTTGGCAGTATAACCAGAGTCGTTGGCTTTCAAACCAGATGCTGTAGATTGCTCAGGTTCAGAATGAGATTTAGGAGTGCCAAAAATCTTCTGAAGGGTATCAGTGCCAAAAACAAACTTTGGGGGAGACACCACAGTCTTTCCGGGATTGACAGGACTGTGTGACGCAGATGCACTTGATCCAGTGTCTGCAGGAAGCTCAGTACGTTCCTTAGTCGTCTCTTCAAGAACGGCAATGGCTGCTTTGCCACATACAGCTGGAGTGGTCTTTGCAGATCCTGGTGTTCCACTGTCTTGTGGTGCAACCACTCTAGATGTCGCTGGAGTCATGAGTTCTTTTTTTCCCTGAGCAACATTGGCTTCCTCAAAGACTTGTTTGAATGTATTTGCGGTTTCTTGCAGCTTGAATCTCACAGCCAGCTGCTCAAGCTTGCCCTCTCCTTCCTCAGCAAAGTCCAAAGCACTCCAGACCCAGGCCTTCTCTGCACCCTTCATAGGTTCCAGCTTCATGATTGGACTAATCCAGTGGTTGGCACAGATCTTCAGCACCTGATCCCTTCTCATTACCAACCTCGCTCGTTTGTCGTTATAATTCTGCAAGATCTTGAGGTCTCCAATTCCTCTCTCCTTCCACTGTTTTGACTCTTTATCATAGCGATATAGTTTGGCTCTGTGACTGAAGACCACCTGCTCATTTTCCTCTCCTGTAGAAGTCTCCACCAAATCTGGCAAGGGGACCACAGGTTCAAAGTACTGGCCGTCTCGCTCTTCATCCTGGGTGACATCCTGCTCGTCATCAGTACCCACTGAAGTTCTGCTCTGGTTGAGCTTAGCAGGAGACTTTGAGGGGCTGATGCCAGGTTGAAAGCTAAAGCTGAACCCACCAGTGGATTCCCCGAAGCGGAATAGGTTCTTTCTCAGGGGGCTGCTGGCAAGAGGGGAGGCATAGACCGACGAGTCAGCCGTGTCATCTAAAGCATCTTCTCTGAGGTCGTAGTTGTCCCACTCCAAGGTAGGGCCGGTGGTGTCACCTTGGGGCTTGATTACAAGGCTTGAAATGTCACCAGCTGTTGCAATATCTCCCTGTGTGTCATTGTCTTTTATCTTTGTTTTCTCGTCAGTCAAAAATGATTTCAGGTCTTTCAAACCAGACTTCATTTCTTCTGCCTTCTGAATGAGGTGTGCTGTTCTACCTGTGTCAACCAGCTTGTGGGGGGTTTGTAAAGGGATGTCCAAGAGAAGTCTCTGACACTCTTCAAACTTTTCCTTAAACTCCTGAGCAAGCTCAGGGCTTTTAAACTTGGCAGCTAACTGTTCGAGTTTAGCATCTCCATCAGAGAAGTCATTGGCCAACCAAATCCAGGCTTTGTCTGAGCCTGCCAGGGGTTTAAGGTTCATGGTGGTGGTGATCCAGTGGTTGGCACAAACCTTGAGAACTTGTTCCCTTCTCATCAGCACCCTTAGCCGACCATTTGTAGTGTTTTTCAGGAATTTGAGAACTCCCACACCACGCTCTTTCCATTGACTGGTACCCACATCAAATCTAAACAGTTTGACACGCTGAGAGTAAAGAACCTGTTCATCCTCCTCCCCAGTTACCAGGTCCACCTTCTCAGGCATCTGGATCACTGGTTCAAACTGGATGTCATCATTTTCCTCTGTTTTATACATATCATCATCCTCCAGTTCATTTGAGGCTTCTGTCTTGGTGGGGGTTGCTTGGAATGATGTGAACAACTGCTCACCAGCTCCAGAGAAACCTTTGAATTCTGGATCTTTCGTACCAAACTGAAAGTTTCCTCCAGCAGATTTAGCCAAGTCTGCAAAACTGAACGTATTTGCTTTTCCAGATATTAATGGATTTTGTTCTTCCTCCGTTTGCTCTACTGAGGGTGTAGAAACAGTTTCTTTCTCCTTGTGCTTGTCAGCTATACTTTTGAGCATACTGGAGGCTGACCCAGATTGAGTCTGATTATCATTTGAAGGGGATTCTTTTGGAGGGTCTTGAACACCAAACTTGAAGCCACCAGGCCCAATGGGCATTGAAAAAGAGAAGCTTGATGAACTGATTGTACTAGATCCAGTCTGGGGAGCTTCAAATTTGAAAGAAGCAGGTGAGCTTTTATCTTTGCTCTGACCAAACTGAAAGGTGCCCCCACTTACAAAAGGTATTGTAAATCCAGTTCCAACAGGCTGACTTGACGAACTCTTTGTTCCAAAGGTAAATTTTGAGGAGGACGATGAGGAACTAGTGCTGCTTGTGCTTTTAGCGTTAGGATTTAGGGTCTGACAGGACACACATTTATCAGCAGAGGCTTCGTTTCTCACGAGACAAGTGTCGCAGTCCCATTCTCCATCCTTCTTACCAAATCTAGCTGCTAAAGATGCATTCTCATTTGGAGCTTTGCAGGAAACACATTCAGCAGCTGATGCATCATTTCTGACCAGACAGGCATTGCAATCCCACTGTCCATCTTTCTTTGCAAAATCAGCTTGTGGTCCCGACACTGTTGGAAGATTTGACCCTAATGAAGCCCCCTCTGTTGGCTTAGCAGCAGGGTTTGGACTTCCACAGGATACACATTTACCAGCAGAGGCTTCATTTCTTACTTCACACACATCACAATCCCACTGTCCAGGCTTCTTACTAAACTTGGCAGCAACCCCAGCAGAGTCAACACTGGACAGAACGGGTTGTGCTGCAGGTGCACCAGCAGCTGGTGCAGCTTGTGCTGCGGCAGCTGTTTTAGCCGAGGGTTTAAGAGCTTTGCAAGAAACACAACTGTCTACATTGGCCTCATTTTTTATAGAACATGATTCACAGTCCCACTGCCCTGGTTTGCTGGTAAGTAGGGCTCCAAAGCCACCAAATGTACTGGAACCAGTGTCTGCAGATTTTGAGGAGCTGAGACCGAATGTGAATGAAGAGGCTACAGAAGATCCAAAACCACCAAATCCAGTAAATGTGGAGCCAGAACTACTTGGTTTTGCTGAATCAGTGCCAAATTTGAATGTAAAAGAACTAGGTTTAACTTCCCCAGCAGCCTGAATGTCTGGCTTTGAAGAGGCGTTGGGATTAGGGCTTTGACAGGATACACACCGTACATCTGTGGGTTTATTTCTTACACAGCACACAGAGCATTCCCATTCTCCTTCTTTCAGTGCAAACTGGGCTGCAATCGATTCAGAATCTTTCACGGTTTTTTCTTTCCTCTCCTGTTGATTTGTCTTGTCAAGTGATTTGAGTACAATCTTCTGGGCTTCCTCAAACTTGGCTTTGAAAAGTGCTGCCTCATCTACAGTTTTGAAACGGATGGCCAGCTGTTCAGGTTTAGGCTCCTCATCTGCATAATCAATAGCATTCCATACCCAAGATTTATCAGAGCCGGCATTTGGTTTCAGCAACATATCAGGTGTTATGTAGTGATTTGCACAGATCTTAAGGACCTGTTCCCTTCTCATTAAGAGGCGGACCTTGCCTTTAGTGCTGTGTTTTAAGATTTTAACATTGCCGATGCCCCGTTCCTTCCACTCTTTTGTCTCCGTGTCAAATCGATACAATTTTGCCCTGGTGCAGAAAATCTCTTCCTCTTCTTCCTCACCCGTTTTCACATCTACCTTATCGGGAAGAGGGACAATAGGTTCAAAGTGAGGCCCATCTTCATCCTCCTCAGCATGAGTACTATCATTGTCACTCTCCACTGCCCGTTCCTGCTCTGCTGTAGGCTTTGACATTCCAAACGCTGGCTTGGACATGTCCCCAAATTGAAATGGTTGATCCACCTTCCCAAACAGGCCTCCAGTGGCTGTGCTCTGTGCAGAATCAACAAATGAAAAGCTGGTAACATTTTTGTTTCCAAAGGTGAAGATGCCCGTTTGGGTGGTGGGCTGCTCCTGAGTTTGTGGTTTCTCTGGAACGGTGTCTGTTTTACTGGGAATGTCTGATGTGAGAAGGCCAAGCAAACTTTCACTGTGCTTATTTTGAGAAGCTGAGAATGTAAAATCACCATCATTGGATTTAAAATTGGAGTTGAATTTAAAAGCAGGTGAGGGTGTTGACTGGGCAGTTACACCTGTACCAAAACTAGGCACTCTGGGGACTTCAGCGGGTGCCTGCTGGCTGAAGGAGAGCTTTCCAAAGTCCATGGGCTTTCCCTCAATGTTCTTTGGTTGTTGAACTGGGACTACAGGTGGCTTGGTGAAATAGCCAGGTTCAGGTAAGGTAGGGTTACTGGTTTGTTGGGTAACACTCTGGCCATAAAAATCTTCACCATAGGGTGAAAGAAGACTTGTGGCTGGTGATTCAAACCGCAGAGGTGCACCAAAGACTTGTTCTTGAGGAGGGTAGATGCAGGCTGGGGCTGTCTGCAGTGGAGGTGTATGCGTGGGCTGCTGGTAGGCATACATATGCTGCTGAGGTGGCATGCGGTTTACGCCATACATTGGGGTCTGTGTAAAGATAGAATAAAAATAAACTTAACAAACTCCATTTTTTAAAGCATTAAAGCTTGTTCAGCATTAAAATGATGATTACCTTGGTGGGGGTTACATTTGCTGCTGTGCGCAAGAGATACTGAGAGTTGTAAGCTTGTGACTGATTGTAGTACACAGAGGGGCCTGTGGTGGCAACTTAAAAAAAGAAAGAAAGAAAAGACATGCAAAAATGTTTTATGTCACTAAACTGCTTTGGTAAAGATGACCAAGTAAATTAAATCTTGTGTTTAAATATAAAATTAATCATGTTTCAGATCCGCGTATCATACTGACCTGTTAGGGGGGCTCCATGATAGGACTGAACCGGGGTAAATGGTTCCTGCAGGCCCTCAGCCCCGTAAGTTTCGCCATACATTTTATGGTGAGGAGAAACTGTAGTGCCTGATGAGTTGTGTCTCAGATCATGAACCTCATTCTGTAAAACAGGAGCATCATGTGAACTCAATCTGAAATGTATTGATTTAATCCAAACTGAAAGTAACACAACAAGTAACAGTGATCACTGTTTAAAAACAAGGGACAATGTTACAAAATATTATCTTAAAAGTGAATTCTGACCTTAAGGGCTTCTACTTGCTGACACAACATCTGAAGAAGACTCTTCTGGTCCTCCACCCAATGAGGTTGTGTTTTGGGAGAAATCTAAACAAAGGATGTGAATGAATTATAAAGAGTAATTGATTTTTGTGTTTGACTAAAAACACAAAAACTGAGTCATTTAAATAAATAACAATATGGACCTACCAGTCTTTTTGAAGGAGAAACAATGCTTTTGTTTGGAGAGGGAGTGGAGAACTTAATGTGGGATATGGTTGCACTAGTTTCACCGAGATGAGCAGGGCTGGAGTGGGCTGGTCCTCTTAGGCTCCCCTCTTCCTTCTCATCCTCTTCATCCATGACCTCCCCGTTCTCCCCCAGCTGCTGGTTCACATCATTTAGGAGGTCCACAACTTCCTCCATAGAGACAGGCAGCTGGGAAAGAAAAAGTTTAGACTTTAATTTCACACTGCTTCTACTTTAGCAAAAAAACAAAAAACAAAAACAAAATAAAGTGTCACAAGTTAAACATCAGTCGAACAAATTTATAGTTTTTGTTTTTTGATTCTTCCAAATTGGGACTTACCTTTTCAATGTCATCTGCATTGGCGCTGTAGATCTTTGACAGGTATGCCCTGAACTTTCTCAAGAACATGATGCACCTGTCTTGAGTCTCCTCAACACCATTGCTGGCCTCTTCTGATAGCCGCTGATAGATCTGCCAAAAAAAACAAATAAATAAATAAATAAAAAATCACTATACACTCTATATAACACCTCTACAAGTGTTAGAACCACTAACTTGAAACATCTGAAACCACATAACAGTGGACTGTATGAGGTTTAATAGTCAATATTATTTGAAAATCTGTTTTTTAATTTTTTTGTTTTTAAGAGATAGACTTGGACACAAATGTGTCTTTAAAAACAAAAAACAAAAAAACAAAACCAAAACCAAACAAAAACCATAGTACCCAAGTGCTTCTTGTGGTGTGAACAATAAATCCAGGTATATATTTTTTATGCTTACCTGAGCTAAATGCCAGATGGAGGACATGTTATTGATGCTTTCCAAGGTAGAAATGGCCTCCTCTGTTTTCCCTTCAATGTCAAGAAGAACTGCATATGCTATCCTTGCTTCCTCTTCATAACTTTTCACAGAAGAAATCTGAAAGGAACACAAAACATAAATTTATGAACCAACGTGGTACATCTTGGTGGCAAATCCTTCAATATAAAAATAACTTCTATTAATGTGAGGACATAAAATTTGCTATGGTTAGTTTTTGTGGGGTTTCTACAGACCCAATGAGGTGAAGTGCTGACCTAAAATCCTTCACTGAAACTCACAAACCTTTCTGACCTTTCTGACCTGACACTTCTGGATTAAATGCAAATGAAAGCATTTCACTACAATATGTCACCACAGCAAGATCATTAAACAAAGAGGTAAACTCAAACTGATTTTCAGGTATAGCTGAAAGTGTCAAGGTCTTTAGGGACCTGAGGCTAAACATGACAACTCTACTTGGATGCAAAAAGAAATGAGAACATATTAACCTGAATATCTTTGGAGGGAAAGTGTATAAAGAGAGGGTCAAGAGGTTCTGGTATACTGCGTCTGTTTTTGATCTTCTCCAGCAGTGGAAGGGCAACTTTCCAGTAGTGGACACTGCGGCCAATGTACTCCTTCTGGTCATAGTAGGAGTTCACTCCATCCCCCTGGTTATTAAAAAACAAACAAACAAACAAACAAAAAAAAAAAAAAACCACACAGAAATTGAGTCTGGCACATGAGCAGAATGGTACACAGAAGCCTTTTGTCACAACTCATTTCTTAGTGGTTTTAAATCCAGCAGACACGCAGCCAAAGAAGTGGCACATGTGGCTGTTTGGACATCTTGCACTTAATTCTGTTTAGCAGCTGCAGACTGAGTGACAGAAAGGAGCAGGTGTGAAAGCTGAGAGAGCTCCGAGTTACCTACATGCTTTTAACTGTCAGTGCAGCTTGTGACTGTAGATGACTGCTGTCTTTTTAAAGCATATGGACTTACTTACTAATAAAGTAAGTATTAAATAAAGGAAGTTGATGACATTCATGCAGCACAGTCAGAATATGCTGGTTTTCCCATTATAAGCTACAATACAAGGGGTACAAAGGTACAAGGGACTTTCTAAATGCCTTATTTTATAAAAAAGCATTCAAAAAGAGATACATTAGAATTTTAATCACTTTACCGTCCTGCAACTCACTGAGTTTAAGCAAACAGTGTATGCATCTGTGTGTGTGTTTCTCTACCGTCTGGCTAAGACACTGAGCCCAGTGGATGACCAGTGCTGGTTGAAGCCCATGTTTTTCTCCAGCTCTCAATGTGCTCAGCCCATGCTGCACAATCATTCGTAGCTTTCCTGACACACCAGGTCTGCAAAGCAAAAGGCCACACATCAAAAACATTGAATATATGAACATAGCCAATAATGGGACTATAAATTAATTGCAGTTAAATGTTAATGTACTGTTTTGATAGGTTCATATCGCTTATTGAAATGAAATGAGGTTTTAGAAATGTATTTTTAAATGAGTTTAGCCCTGCTAAGTACAGTTTTCTAAGATTTAAAACAGACTACAGATAATGACCACTGATTTGAACCATTTTGGGAAAATACTGAGGGAAAAAAAATGGCTAAATCCATCAAAAAACAATTTGAAAACCAAAATAGAGAGTTGTTATGCAATTATATAAATCACAGAGCTAAACATACAGGAACAAGACAACACTAATTTGAAACAAACTAGATTCAAATCGGGAGAGATCCTCAAAATAGTGTTTAAATCAGTTTAAGTAAACACAACATAACCAATCATATCCCTTTTGCTTATGCAATAGTTCTGGATGTTTTTCCATTTGGCTCTCGACAGCACTAGTACTCACGCTGCTCGCTTGTGAATGAGGCTGTAGATGGCATCCCACCACTCCCTCTGTCTGTCAGTGGTCAAGAGGCGGAGGAGAGGAAGAGGGAGGCAACGAGGCTCAAAGAGCTGTTGTTGTGACTGACTGACTCCAGCATTGATCTTTGCCATCCTCTGAAGCTGACAGTGGCTACAGAACACCACACCATATAGAAACACCTTGATGGAGAAAAAACAAAAAACAAAAAAAAAACCTTTAATACTGAGAGAAATACCAGAACAAAACTGTGTTTATAAATTAAAAGCAGTGCTGTTGGCCTGTTGAAGTTTCATTTTACTTAATTTTGTCTCCTAAGACTTTTGCACAGCCTGCTGTAAGTAAAGTGCCAACATAAGTTCATGAAAATGAACGAAAATGCAACAGAAAAACTCCAGAAGTCCAAGATCCAGATTTTCTCTGAAGTAAAACCTTTTATCTATTCATACATTTTTCTGTGCTTTGGCCAGGAGGAGGTTTACAGAGTATGTTAGACCAGCGGTCCCCAACCCCCGGGCCTCGGACCGGTACCGGTCCGTGAGTCGTTTGGTACCGGGCCGCGAGAGTAGAGGCTCAGGTGTGAAATGTATGGTTTTCAGGGTTTTTATCGGTTTTCAGCGTTATTTTGTTATTGTTTTTATCGTTAACTTGGTTTTCCTGGGTCTTTTCACGTGTGTTATGAATAAATCTTCTTTTTTTCGGTACCGGCACTAGTTTTATTTTGTTGTATTTATCCGCGACACCTTAAAGGCCGGTCCGTGAAAATATTGTCGGGCATAAACCGGTCCGTGGCGCAAAAAAGGTTGGGGACCGCTGTGTTAGACCAGTACACACAGAGCAGGAGCAGAACCACCTTACCTCTAGGTCCAGCAGGCAGATTGACTCTGGCGCATTGGTATCTAGTTTAGAGGTTTCCAGCGTAAGCCGAGGAAAGAGCTGCTGAAGCCATTCCCGCAGCGGTGGTCTTTGGTCCAGAAGGTTCCACTGGAGTCCCAACCAGCTCAGATGTTGCAACTGACCACTGTGGAGCAAGATGGAGCCTAAAGAGAAAGCAGCAAAGTTATTATACTACTCACTACTAAATACTTCTTTAACTTCAGGGGAAAACAAACAAACAGAACTGTTTTTTTAGTATTCAGGTAGCTAACTGGTTCGTACCAGTGTCCCATTTGGCCATTTGAGAGAGCTCTGGAGCCATGGCAGTAAGGGAATGAATGTCATCATTGGCGATAAAAGATAATCCAGCAGAGGCCTGCGGACCCCGCAGGAGGTCAAACAGGGAGTCCTGACCACTCCGGTTCCCAAAAGCTTCCACCACCTACCAAGAGAAAAATAATTAAACAAATAATATAATTAAACACTGACGCACGAATGATTGATGTTCATGTTGACATAAGAACACTTCAGTGAGAATCATGTGAAATCACATATAACCAAGGTCAGACCTCACTGATCAAGGCAGATGAATCTGTACTCAGATTGAACAACATGTGGCCGGCCTGGCTCTGTCGGTCATTCGCCAGCAGCTCCAGAAACTGTGGGGCTGTCTGATCTCTTTTGGTCACTTTTGTCTTTGGTCTGGGGACCTGGAGGAAAAACAAACTTTAATTAAAACAAACAAAAACAAAACAAAACTGCATAGCGTTCACTGAAAGACCACGACTAGGTCCTGAACAAGTTCATAGAACTGTTAAGTCCTTTACCCTTTGCAAGTCAGGCAAAAAAAAAAAAAAAAAAAAAAAAGGTAAAAGGGACAGCACAGTTGCACGATGGTACAACTACTGGAATATATTTAAAGTAATGACAACATAAGTAAATGAATCTGCTCATTTGCTGTGTCACTACCTGATATGCCAGTAGGTAGCACAGTGCAGCCAGGTCACGAACAGCCCTCCAGGTTTGTTGGCGATCCTGAGCCAGCTTAAGCAGCAGCGTGCCTGCATGCAGGTAGAGGTGCCCTCTCATCTCCACAAACACCTCAAGGAGCTCGTCTGCACTGCGGCCTGCAACGCTGCTCACTTCCTGCATAGCTTGGTCAAACCTACAAGCACAATGCAGATGAACAGTTTACAAAAAAGTTGGAATGCTAAAAACACAACTAACAACAACAATGTTAGCCTTTGTTGAAACAGCTGCAACAATTTGCCTTTTTGATTTGTAAATAGTCAAAGCTTGAGACTTATTTGCTTCTCTCTCCTGTAGATCAGGTGCAAACAACCTGTTACACCTAAACAGACTGAACTTTCACTAAAGACCAGAACGTAATGTGATTCAATTACATTTTATGAGGTTGGCAAGTTTTTCTGACATCAGTAATGTTTGAGGAAAAGAATCTGAATGTTAACTTTTAACCATATAACTATGTTTTTTTAAAACTTTACTACAAGGACACGTGGTCACCAGAATACACGGGAGAAATTAGGTTGTAAATTACTCCATAATTTAAAAAACAAAACAAAAAAAAAAAAAAAAGCCTCAGATTTTAGTCCAGTTCTCTTGAACAATCCAGGACCCGACTTACTCTCTAAGTGCATCTACACTTGGCTGCACGCTGCTTTCAGATAGTGTGATTCTCAGCAGGCTGCAGCGGGCCAACAACAGCTCTCTCTGAATACATCGACTCCTCTTCTCATTGCTGAGCTGAGCCAGGTACTCCTGAAACAAAGGTCATCCATTCTTTAGAAAAGTTTATGCACTTATAAAGGTGGGAGGATGAGTATAAGGCCCAAAATAGAAGTACTTAAAGCATACTGGTCCCGCCTATTCAGGTACACTTTAATTTAGCAGGACACTAGTGCAAAGTCCATACTAACCTGCAGTGTGCACACCACCTCAGTGTACCAGTCCAGACTGTTGCGCAGCATGGCTCTTTTCTCAGCAGCCAGGCAGTGTTTAACAGCCTCTTCCAGCCGGCCATCCTGACGGAACAGCTGAACCAACTTCACGTTCACGTGGGCGTCAGCCGGCCGCGCTGCCAGCTCGGTCTGAAGGAGGTCGAACAACTGGTTCCAACCCTGCTGACCCTGACGACTCAACAGGCGCTCCTAAAAGCAGCAGTGGCAATGAACAGAAGACATTCAGTGTGGCATTCTTTCTACTTTTAATTAAGTTGTACCCTCTTCTTGGACTGTAAACCTAAATGACATTAAAACTCCCACTCATGAAACTGGAAATTTTAATTTAAGAATATTAAGCAAAGTGATGGACGGATCAGGCTGTGAACTAGACAACAGTTTGTTAAACAACTTAAAATAGTGGGATCAAATGACTTCACAGCTGACAAAGGCAATGCTTAGTGGATGTTACTGGAGCTAAAGAAGAAAGGAGGAGCTTCACCTTAAGGTTGAAAACCGCCGGGTTTCCTGGTAGCAACTTTGCAGCTTTCTCCACCCAAAACTCTGCCCTGCTGTCACACTCCTGCTTACTGACAAGCAGCTCTGCAACCTTCAGCACCAGGTCTTTCTGGGCTGGGTTCAAATCCACCGACCGCTGCAATAGAAGCGAAGAAAAACATTTAGTCTGAAGCTGAACATATGCATCAAAAGCTCTGCCAGTTTTTTTCCTCTCTCCCTGCTTTATGCTAAGGAATTAAAAACTCATCACCTCCTCTTCTTTCTCACACTGTGCTGATTATTAATTTCTTTATTACAGCAGCAACTGGAGCCGTTTACGTCCAAGAAACAGGTTGCACTACAGTCAGCCAACTGTGCATAAAAAACTGTGTTTTAAGTGGGCTATTTTCACCTCCCACAGGTGGACAGAGCACAGCTTGAGTGCATTTAAAAAGATTGGAAATGTACAGCAATTATATAGCTGATAGTGTTTTGATGAGTCTCAGCACTGACTCTGAATCACTTTGTTTCAGCTCATTAACTGAGAACCAGCTTCATTACAGTACACATCAGTTTTAGTGTTCAGGTGCGAATGAATCAGTAAAAAACTCCCTCAAGGTGAGTTTAATGTTCTTAAAAGTTACTGCTACAAGAAGGGAGAGCAAATAAATCACAGTTTATTTTTCTCAATTTTCTGTCATCATTCATCTTCTAGATTTGATGCTATAGCAATAAAACCTAACAGTGCCTTTGGGAAGCTGATTATTGATTCCCGAATGTCAGAGAGAGCTTGGTGATTCATCTTTTAAAAAGTAAAACAACAAAGAGCATTTAGCATTCAGTTTGATAGACTACCCAGTGCATTAAAAAAAAAAAAAAAGAAAAAGAATCACACACCAAAAGGCAGACAGAAATCACATCTAAAGCCCTGTTGTTTGCTGTGGGGAATTACCCATAGTAACAAAGAGGATACTCATTTTTAACTTTTTTTTTTTTTTTTTTTTTTAAATATTCATTCATCACAACTAACCAAATTTATTCAAAGTGCATGTGGGTAATTTCCCTTTCGTGTCCAGGTAAACATTAGAGGTGGGAATCACCATACATCCCACGATACGATATTATTGCAATTTTTTAAAATATTTTGCGATATTCAGATTCTGTACATAAAGGTAAACTTTATCAATATTCATTTGATCTAATATCAAAGTCTCACACTCAGTCTTTCTCTCATTTCAGTCAGTTTTATTGTTGACAAACTGAACGGTTTGTATTACAGTCTAGTCCAACTTAACTGAATGCAACCATCTGGTACAATTATAGCTATTCTGAACTATGCAATTTATGAAAACTATGCAGCCCCTTCAGCAACTGAAGAATTTGAAAGTAAATTAAAACAAAATATAATTTTACATTAAATAAAAAAAGTTTTAAACTTAATTAAAATAAAACATGTCTTAAATTAAAATAAGTAAACTGTCATGTTTATTGCTGCCAAAAAACAAGTTAAACACATTTGGACAGTGAAGGAATGTCAGGATTCTTGCTCAGAAAAAGGAGCTGATCAACATGCTCTGAAGTCAGAGTTCCAGTCCACAAAAACTTTTTTTGTAACAAAATATCGATTTCTGCTGTCCCTGTATCGATACATTATTAGCAAACAAAATATCACGATACTACACAGTATCGATTTTTTCCCCCACCCCTAGTAAACATACGAGTTTGGTTGGTCCATTTAAATTGGTGTGAGCATGAATCAGCAGTTGCACCGACAGCACTTACAGAGCAGTTTTTAAACCCACACACATATTCACTTATGTACATAGACAATTGGAGGAATTTTAGGTCAATCATCTTTCTGATTTCTCAAACAAAAGGAAGCTGAATCTGAAAATCAAAGATTGCAACTGACAGCAAATACAGGGTTTGTGGAAGCTGTTCATCATTTTGTCATTTAAACAATGTTTCCTCATTTCATACCTGAATCTTGTGATTTCTCAAACCACATTCTGACACACTTTTAAAGGGAGAAATGCTTCCACTAAGATGTTCTTTTTACCTTGTAACATCCAACTGCTTTGTTGATGTCTCCCTCTCTCTCGTAGAGCTGTCCAAGGAACTTGTGTGCTTTAGGATCCCTCTCCTGGACCTTGAGATAGTCTGACACATGCCTAGGAAAAGAATGAAAGACAGGAATTACAAACAATATAGCGACACACAAGCATTGGGTCAAAACAATGGAGAGGCTCACATGCTTACCTTTTTGCAAGATCATATTCCTTTGCTTCAAAGTACAATTTAGCAAATAAAAACCCTTTGACTGGCTTCTGTGGAGAGAAAAAAAAAATATGTGGACCAGGATGAGGAAATGGATTCATCTTGTTATGATAGTGAGAAGATGCAATTACACATGTCCTGAAGAGTTATCTGGCTTACTGGGATTTAAATACTCACCAGTACTCAGTACCTGCTTAGTAACTATACCCAAACCCAAAGGCCCATTTTTAGCCATAAAAAAAAATAAAAAAAATCCTGCAGATGGAGCTGTCAATGCCTAGTTAAATCATGCCCATCCATAATTTTTATAGATGGTTCAAGTAGTTTGTGAAGTGGGAATACATCAGAATAGTGAAAGATATTTTTGTTCATTATCCAGTTTTGATCAAGTGATCAGCTTTGTGGTATTACACACCCCACCCCCGCAAAAAGAAAAAAAAACAAAACAAAACACCCAAAACATCTTTTATCCTGAGGAATTATCTAAATTGTAGTTTTGGGAAATTATTCCTCCCAGGCGCTAAAGTTAGTAACATCTTAGCCATCGTGATTACAGCATTACCCATTGTCAGATTTACTGCTAGCTTCTCCTACCCACCACACTACAACTATTATCACTGACTTTTTCAGTGTCAGGTGAACAACGTAGAATAAGTTGATAGTAGATAGTGCTCTTCTGGCTATTCCACAGACCCATTTCAAAACAAAGAGGGATCACGCTTTCCAAACCTTAGCGTCAAAACTGTGGAACAGTTTACCTCCCCCTCTATGACTCATTGGCTTCTTTATAATAAAAAATAAAAACAGCTGAAAATTCCTCTATTTAGACAGGCATTTGGGTAATGCTCTTGTGCAATATGTTGTTTTTGTCTGATGTATTTTTAAATTCCCTGTAACGCACTTTTTAAAAATGGATTCCCGTCTTAAAAAGTCCTTCATAATTAAATTTTACTTACAAATCACAAAAACATTTAATTTCTGTATGTTTGTTTAGGAATGCATTTTGCTGATGAGAATACAGGTTTAAGCTCTGAACAGCATGACACCCAATCTTGTGATTTAATTCTTCAGGCAAATGTCTCCAGACTACACACTACTGTACACAACAAAATGCACAAGGAGACATTTCGCAGGTATGTGTAGTAGTGTGAATCTATTGTCAAACAAAACTAAATTTTTGGCTCTACTGGTGCAACTCTACAAATACCATTGGGCTAGACTGTTAATCTTATAATACCAAGGTTTCTCCTGACTGAAAACAAGCCTCTGGGAGGGTGACTATGCATGTAAGCACAACGGGACCACAAATTATTAAGACAGAGTCTGTGTGGCCTAACTTTTTACTTCATCTATACATATTTCTGTACATTGTTACCTGTATATATACGAACTTCAGTTGCTTATGTATATAGGACCACTCTGTGTCTTCCTTTTATACTTTATATTCCCCTTACTCTAAGAGCTGTAACACCCAAATTTGTCATTCGTGGGATAATAAAGGTTTATTCTATTCTAGAGGTCCGTGCATTTTTTTAAATTACTTTTGATCTTAAGCACACAAAGTGTATTCTAAGCTTGAGTACATTAAACCACACACACTACATCAATAAATAAAAAAACCCCACAATCCTGATGACTTTACTTTGATGTAAGACCAAAATATCGTTGGAATTACGCAAAAACAAAACCCTGACTAGGTAAAGCAACTTGAGAGCATGGTTAGGACCACTGACCACATAGCACCACATTTACTCAAGTAATTGACTGATCGACTAGCATATTATGCTGTCATGGTGTAGGTGTAGATATGTATAAGCAATTAAACCAACATTTTCAGCTGCAACATTAAAAGATATCTACAAAACAAATTATCACGATCTCATAATAATACTAACATATATTTCTGCATTCTTTGTCCTTTCAGTACACTTTCGAACTAATCACTATTAGTTAAGCCTCTTTCAGACTGTTGATAAGCCTGAATTCTGATGCATTCAATGTTTTCTTACACTGCATTTATTTCTCATTAAATATTCTGATTTTCTGTGGGTGTAACAGTTTCCCCCGTGACATCCGATCCAAATAAATAAACAATACTTAAAAAGAACGAAAACAAATCAAGAAACGTTGGAACAGTGCCTGATTAACAGACAAGTCTGTTTGCAATTATGCTAAAACCACCAGTTTTTGAACAAAGTTAGGCTTGCTGCTCCTGATACGATGAAGCAACGAGCATTTTTAATTGTTGTCTGAACCGAAACCTCGCTTTTCCAGAGAAATGAAACTTGCACACCCTATCCAACTAGCTTTGTCTCGCTGTCGTGGCTAACTAGCATAGCTGATTAGCTGGCGCTGTTCAAGGGATCCCATGCCGCGCATTTTCCCGAGTATAAAGGGGAGGACACGACGGGGCGTCATCACGCCGGCCGGTTAGCTATAGTCTTTAAGACTATCCGGGGGACAGGGGTTATACAGAGAACGACATATGAGTCAACCGAAATACCGTCATCATAATCAAAAAAGCAACGAGTGCTCATTGAACATGTGAACAGGTCGTACCTCATACCGGCTGATCTGACATGATGGCAGCAGCATGCTAACGTTAGCCTCGGCGGGCTTAACTTACCTCTTTGAGTGAGGGAGAGGAGCTCTGTACAGAGGAAACGTAACGGTCCACTTCAGCCTTACTTCGCCGCATAGCTTCCAAGGTCAGGGGCTTCTACAGCGGCTGAATGTGATACATAGAAAACCAGAAATTCACTAAATATTTAAAACAAAACTGACGCGAACATCAGCTCGCCTGACGTAAACTCCCCATGATGGTATTGCGCAGTCTCAATGCCGTCAAATGGCAGCTGTCACGTGACTTCTTAACCAATGAGAACAAGAATTCAGTTTGACGCAGACTGACGCATTTCAGTTTGAAGGGTTCTGTTACAAATACCTGAAAATCCTAATTTCTCCAACAATTAAGCCTTAATCCTTAATTTGATAAATATTTTGGCTAACTTTTGTTACATAAATTAAATTAAACAAACAGATATTTAAACCCTGTATATGTGTAACCAATACTATTAACTTAAACAAATCATGCTATATCATGCCCATTTGTATAGGCTGATACCTTTGCAGATTTTTCCTGTCTGTTTCTGTTGTTAAGCTTCAGTCAAGTATTTTGTTTTTAAGAACATTTTTTTGTCACCTGTTTTATTCCAAAGTGTTCTCATCAAAACCTCTGCACACATGAATGAGTAGCAGTTGTCAGAGGAAAAGCTGTGATATGCAATGCCCATTTGAACTTTATCAGCTACATACACAGTCATCACCCATTATGAACTGAGCATCAGAATGGAGAAGTGATTTGGGTGATTTTGCATGTGACGTGGTTGTTGGTGCCAGATGGAGTCAACTGAGTATGATTTCAGAAACTGATTATCTACTAGGATTTTTACACATAACCACATCTAGGATTGACTAACAATAGTCAGAAAAAGAAAAGTCTTCAATGTTCCATTGCACAACAACAATAAAAAAGATTCTGATTCTTGTGATGCTGTAATGGTAATTATAGGCACACTTGGGGCCCTTTTGTACCAACTCAGTATTGCTGAAATGCAGCAGTCTTAAGTATTGTTGCTAATCATGTCCATGCACCTCTCTTCTGACGGTTGCTTTCAGTAGCATGACTCTCCTTGTCACAAAGCTCAAATAATCTCATTGCTTGCTTTCTCGAACATGACAGTGAATTCACTGCACTCAAATGGCGTCCACAGTCACCAGATCTCAATCCAATAGAGCACGTTTGGGATGTGTTGGAACAGGAGAACAAATCTGCAGCATCTGCGTGATGCTATCATGCCAGTACTACTCAGCAGCTTGTAAAAAGGCCACCACAGCAGGTAATTCTACATATTTGATTTGGTAGATTTTTTGTTTTCTCCTGCGATCAAAACAGTAATCTCTTATTTATTGAAAATGTAAACCATCATTTCAACATGAACCAAAATCTCACAGAAATGTTTCCAGAACTTTATTGAATTCATGCCACAGAGAATTAGGGCAGTGCTGAAGGCAAAAGGAGGTAGAATATAAATGAAAATACTCCAGCTGGCGTACTCTGAAGATATGTATTAATAAAACTGATGTTCTTTTGTCTGTAAGTATGTATCATCTTGGATGTTGCCTTTCTTTAGTTGATATTGTGCACTGATTAATCTTCCTGTATTTTTTTTTCTTTAACTTTATTCCCAAAAGTTTTATACTCTGCATGATTGTCATTGTATAAACTTACAGCATAATTCTAGTAATAAATATTTATTCTACCAGTTTATGTTTTGAATTGGTATTTTAATAGTCAAACATGTTGCAGTTGTATTTCTAATTATTTTCTGTTAGCTGAATGTGACTGAGAGTTAGCTAACATCTGAATATAGCCAACAATTTTGTCTTGAACTCTATTAATTTGTGTTCTTAATAACTCTTAAGTTAGATGGATGCTGTTTCAGATTATGATTGTCATATTGACTATCCTGCAGATGCTAATGGCTGTTTAGTGTTGCACACATGTGCATAATGTCCATTAGTAGTCCTCTGAGTCATTTCATATGTGTGTGTATATGAGAATGTGGAGATGCTGCTAATATACTTGATAAATGTAAAAATCAAGCATGTTCCCATTTAATGTGGACCCGAATCCAACATATGTGAAAATTGGGGTGTCATTAAACATTACGCAACACTTGTGAATCCTGAGCCTGCTGCTGATTTCATGTTACACTTCGAGAATGGTAAGAAGCTGTAAACCAAATAAATCACTACACACACACCGGTAGCATTGGCATATGTGTTTATTCCGATGAAGTGTCAGAATGACATTAAATATAATAAGAAACAACTTTCCAAATTTCAAGTTGACAACATGCACTTTGGTGTGTTAACATGAATAAATCTGCTCGCAAACATTGCAATGATGATATCCAGTATCAGAGCAGTATCTGTTTGCACAGAGTCATCTCAGTCCATCAGAGTAGTAAAGTATCAAATAAAACCATGCACTGAACTATTTGTGGCTCGAGGTGCCGAAGTTCTGCCTCACAACAATCAGCCCAGCGGACAGTTTTACTTCTATATGACACAGAGAAAGTTGTGCCATCTGCACTGAAATGCACAGCAGTAACATACACTTTATAATGATAAAATAGTGGAATGTGTTTATCTATAGAGCTTGTATTTTAAGCAAAGCTTTGTGATAAAATGCAGCTCATGTGAAGCATTCTGCAAGAATGAGACCAGTTTGGCTTTCTTTCCTAAGTGGGTCTGAGCCCCGAGGAAGTCGGTACACCTCCCTAAGAGGATCACTTTCCCTAGATTACAAACAACAGAAGAAACGTTCAAATGTTCAACATCAATCCCACATCCGGTCTCTGTACATGCTACAAGCCGTCATGTTGTAACACACAGTGAGTTTGCAGTAACCATTCAATAAATCCTGTGGCTCAGACGCTTGTTATGATCAATATTTGTTGACAGCACATCGGGACGGGGGAGGGATTATTTTATAGAACACTGACAGGTAACAGTTATTCACTCACATGTATTTAATAAATCTAAATTTCGCCCTCGGCACTTTGGCTGTATTGAATTAATTCAGATTATAAACGCAAACTTAAAAAAATGCAGAATAAATACCAATTTGCACGGAGATCATGCCACACAAAGATGCATAGCACATACAGTAACAAGGCAATCCAACATACTGCAGGTGATGGTCGAGTCCACCTCTGTAGTATGTTGTATAATATTAAAATGTAGGTCCAAAAAACAAAAAAAAGGCAGACAAAATACTTATTATGCATAATATTAATGGAAATAAACACTACTATTACATAAAATGATACAAGTTGGAAATATTTGAGGTTATTTACACATTTAGGACATTTTCTGTCTTTGGGCTTACTTGATTGTTATAATAATGAAGCAGTAATATTTTTCAATAAAGGTGGTGGCAAAGCTTTTAAGTCATCATATTACCTCCAGCTTTCTATGTACTCATAAAACTCATATGTCACTTTTTTAAATACAGGAAATTAGCAGGCATGTGTAAAACACACAGTGGAGCAATTCTGCAAAAATGGTACAAGGCACAATGTTAAAGCTGTCAGACCGACAATGTGACTGCGGAGCTGCCGGCTGCAGGCACATGAAATTGAAAGCGCAATGCTTTCTAGCCATAACCAACCTAAATGCAACATAGCAGTTGCAAAACACACAAATTCTTTATTTTAATTCTGGGCTTGTACACGGCTACCTCACGGTCTCGTCTATCTTTCCCTCTCCAGCTGCTCCACTGTGTTTTTACTTCCTTGCAACAGTTTCAGACAGCTTTTTCAGTCTCTTCTTCAGCTCCAGGGGGAATTTCTCATAGCACTTCTTACACACCGGCTTCATGTCAAACTCCACAAACTTGTTCCTGTGGGAGAGAGAGAAACAACTGTATTTCAGAAGACTGGTCAGTGATCAGTAGAGGATATTGTCTCCAGGTGAGAGGACCTATTTGCTATTTTGTAACATATGATATGTGTAGCATCACTGTAATGATCTCATTCCTTCAGAAGCCCGTTTCTGACAAGTCTCAGACCTACTGAGACTTGAGATTACTTTTAAAATCCAATTTTTTGAATACATTTTAATTCCATCATTAAAACTCTGATTCCTGCAAAAATTGGACGTAGCAACGTCTGAATTTTGAATGTTATTTTTCAGACCTTTATTTCAAAACCCCAAATCCTGGACAAAGATGCACACCTTCCCATGTGTGTTTCTGGTAGGGTGCTGCAATTAATCATATTTTTATCTTTAAGACAATACACAAGAAGAAGACAACTGTCTTAACTTAAGACTTAAATTTGGATACTGATACTGGTATACAGGGATTCTAAAAATCACATTATACTCTGCATTCAAAGTATCATGTCACATTTGACTTCTGACCTAATATTTACATTTCGCATCTGCCTTTCTTTCAACTTGACCTCATCTTTTCCCACCCTTCATAACAAAAACTGACACCCTACAAGGCTGAGACATGATCAAGATGACAGAAACACGCATCCCTCTTTTAATAATTGCAGTCTCAACTTTAAATGAAGTCATTCTGATCATTGTTTTTCAAGCAGTCCTAATTTATGTCTGTTTTAGCGCTGGGATTCATGGGCATTCTCAATGCCTTTTGATGAATAACTATTCCTGAATGAACAGAATCTTGCCTGTGTTTTCCTTGACAGAAATCAATGTGTGTGCTGACACAGAGTTACAAGAAAATATTTACAGAGATGTCGAAGGTCTTTGGGTGCCTTCTGATTGTGTTCACTTCTACTAACTTGGCCAGCTCCCTAACCAATTTCCTCCAGCTGCCCCTGAACAGCCTTCCCTCCCAAAGTAGATAATCGCTGTATGGAGCGGCGCACGTGTCATAACTGTTAGGACCTCGGAATTTCAACAGCTGATGCCAGAAAGCTGCCGGAAATGATTACGGCTTTGCGCCTTACACCAGACAGACTGGGAGACCCATGAAACAAAGCTTTCCCTTCAACCTGTGATTGATCTGATTTTCCTGTTTGCACAGCAGAGTTTACAAGAGTACCGGCTTAAATCCTTACTAGCATTTCCGACTAGGAAAAGAACATTTTGCTGAAATGTTCCCGGTCTTACGTCACTCAGATATACTCAGTCATCTACAATTCTCTGCTTGTATTTTTGTTTCATGCCTTGGAAGCCAACTGAACTCAGTGTATCAGTGATCTAAGGGTTAAAAGTGGCATGGAAAGTAGGAAAAAACTGAAAGAGATAGCAAGGAAGACAAAAACTGACCAAAGGAAAAATCAGCTGAAGTAAGGAGAGAGCAGAAAGAGAGGGATCACAGACACATGGGTATCAATTTCTTCTTCTTCTCTTTTGAGTCACGTTCTCGCTTGGCCAGCCGACGTTTCATGTCATCAGGGAGGCGCTCATAGCAGTGTTTGCACACCGGCTTCAGATCCACCTCCACAAACTTATCCCTGATAGAGCAGGGAGGAAGCAGAGATGGAAATGTGAAAGAGGAGGAAGACATGAGGAGGGGCAGAGAAAGAAGATGAAGGGAAAGGAATGAAGGAGAGGGAAGGGGAAAAGTGGGACAAGACAGGAGGACGATGAAAGGAAGGTGAGGTGAAGAAATAAGCCATCAGAGACACAGCATAAGAGAAAGGTAAGAAAAAACAGTTTGGTAGCAGCAGCAAACAGTCTCATATGGAGGATAGTGAAAAGAAACGTGACAGACTACACAGAGAAACCGTCAGACATATCACATGTGAAAGTCTACAGAGAGCCTTCAGAGATTCATAATTCAGTTTGAATTGTCTTCAAAACTTACTTCAGGGTGAGCTTGGTGTTGCAAGTAGAGCAGGCAAAACAGTTGACACACCACGCCTTGTTAAGAGCAGACACCACTGGAAAAAAAGCAGAAGGAGCAGCCACATGAGGCAGATTGTAGACTTATAGTTTAAATTAAACTAATGTTGGTGTGAAGTTCAGGCTACAAATAATTCTCAAGGCAAAACATGAGAAGAAATCAAGTTAAATTCAATATAATAAAGAAGCAGTAAAAGTAAAAAAAACAATGCTGATGTAAACAGCCATTATACATTATATTTATTAAAATTAACTTCCTCACCATCGCCTTCAATAACACGATTGCAGTGGTAGCAAACATCTCCAAACAGCTGCATGTGATGAGGAGAGAGAAACAAAAGGTTAACAATGCACTGATACATCTTATCAGTTTTTATTAAGGCTCACATGACACACAGTACTGTGCTCAGAAGGCACAGAAACAAGCACAGGCTACAAGGCATTTGGAGTGAAAAAGAAAAAAGATCCAATAAAGCTTTCGAACACTAGGTGGAGTTGTTACATTGACAATCATCTTTGAGAGCCACTGAAGTGAACACTAATGTAACGTGTCTCATATACATGTATGAGAAAGACGAGCTTTAAGGCTCCTTTACGAAGAAAAAAAAAAGATCTCCTGATTGCTCCCCACCAAATCAGTGCCTATAATAGCAAACTCCTTACGATCATGGAAGTCTGTGCCGAGCTCATTAGTAGAAAAAACATCAGAAACTGAGAAACCTGAGCTTTTTGCTCGGCTCGCTTCTACATGCGTTTATCTCATTATTGAGATTTTAGTCAATAATGATTTAGATGATAAAGAGATAAAGTCCACCAAAAAATGTAAGCATTTTGATATAATATTATAGATCTATGATCATGATCATGCTAATTGCATTGGGACAAGAGAAATATCTCTTTCAATGTTACACATATCTACCTGTGCAAGTGGTTTAGACTCACTGGACAAAAACTAATACGTGTATATCTGGAACAGATCCATAATGCTTACATACACTTATGGTCACTTTATTAGGTACACCTTTGTTAGTACCTGGTTGAACCTCCTTTTGGAATCTTAACTGCCTTAATTCTTCATGGCAAAAATTCAACAAAGTGCTGTAATAATTCCTCAAAGATTTTGGTGCATATCGACATGATAGTATTACACAAATGCTGCAGATTTGTCAGCTGCACATCTATGATCTTCCACCATGTCCCAAAGGTGCTCTATTGGATTTAGATCTGGTGACAGAAGGCTATTTGAGCACAGTGAACTCGTCATGTTGAAGAAACCTGTTTGAGATGATCTAAACTTTGCGACATGGTCTGTTATCCTACTGGAAGCTGCCATCAGAAGATGGGTACACTGTGGTCATAAAGTGATGGGCATGGTCAGGAACAATACTGAAGTAGGTGTTTTAATGATTCTCAAATGACACCAGGAGCCTGAGCTGTTGGTACAGGGCAAGATGGGGCAATGCTTTCATGTCAGCTACACCAATTTGTTGATCAGGTGTACCCAATAAAGTGTCCAGTAAGCATATGAAAAAAAAAATTGTCCATTTCGATGTTCGACTGCAAATTTTCACGTTTTCATCTTTATTTTATACTTCAGCAGCTGTGGACGAACACAGTTCCAGTTCACTGCTAATGTAAACTCTGTTACTGATACTGATAGAGTCATGCATACCATAAACTAAGACAGAGAAATGCGAGTTTCACAACAGGCTAAACATAACAGCATGTTTCAATTTCTATTTTGGTGTTCCACATTAATATTTCGAGTACCAGTGTGTGTTACCTGGTTGTAGTGCGTTTCGCAGTAGGCCAGGCCCTTGCGTTCGTAGTGACGGTGTCCCAGGAAAGGTTTCTCACACTTAGCACACACAAAATGCTGCAAGCAAACCCAAGCCAGGCACACATGGTTAGCACAGCCATCAGTCAGTACAGTACCCCACACTCAGACTGTGTTAAAGGTAGCAGCACAGTCCGGCTTAGATATTATCAGAACATAAATAGATCAGTTGTTTCAAATGTTTTGTTACTGCATCCATACAGAGAGTTGAGAAGTCAGAATAGTGACCTCTAGACGACCTCTAGAGGATATTGGGAAAATATAACATTTTTATGATGGTAATGAATAAAAATCATATCTCAGCTACGAGATATTACATATTTTTGATTAATTAATGTGAGGGCATGGATTTTTTAAATAGCTGATTTTGGTGGATAGTTTTACGATCCACTTTTTAAATGCTAACATTCATTTACAAAATAAATACTATATATACAGCCAGTATCTTTTTCTGGTAGCACATATAAACTCTCAGACAGAGCTCTAGATGTCACAGGACAATAAAGTTCTCTAGATACCCTTAAATGTTAAGTCAGGAAAAGCACCTCGTTTGAAATTAAGGTGGAAGTATGATTAGGCCTCAAGAAAAAAGTTTGCCAAGATATCCACTTTTTAGTTGAAAGACTGATTAGAAAACTTTTATACTTGTGTAACCCCTTGTATGGAGGCCGGGTGACTGTAGCCAGGCAGGGAGGCGGGGCGGTAACCAACGTAAGGCCGGTGCTTAATCCCCTCACCATATCAAAGTGTCTCTCACAATAGGCACGACCGCCTCGCTCATAAAACGGGTGACCCTGAAACGGGCGCTCGCACACAGTGCACACATGATGCTACATGTGGAGGAGGGAAGACAGGAAAATATGCAAGGAAATATGTAAGAATAGAGATGTAAATAGGAAAAATAAAGCCAATAAACGTAACTGTGGAGGTAAAAAATATGGATAAAAAGTATGGCACATTTTTCACTAGGATAAAATATAGATAATAGAAAGCAATCATTTTCTTTTCTCTATGAAATCCAGCTGAGAATTACTGTGTTTGTTCTAAATACAGAAAAGGAAAATAACCAAAGAATACATCATTTAGATTTAAAATAGATCCACATACAATCTGACGAATCATACTAAATAAATGAACACACTGAAATATTATCTCCTTCAAGGTGACTCTATTTTCAGTGAATAAATTGAGCCAAGTTAATGTAACTAAAGCTGTTTTCATATGCTTTTCGGTTGTTTTATTATCACACCTCCACATGCCACTGCTTGCCCATTGCATTAACCACACGGCCTTCAATGGGTCTCCTACAGGCTCCACAGATCGGGACGCCCATCTTGTCGTGGCAGGGAAGACAGTAGAGCTCCCCCTTCAACTCCCTTGCATCAGCTGTCAGCTCCTTACTGAAAAGGTAAAAAAAACCCACAATAAACAATCCCAGTACCTTTTACTGTAATTGAAGAGATTTATTTAGCTGTCATTTACGTACACAACACAATAGAGCATATGTGAATATGATCAGATAGCTTCACACAGCTGCAATAACACAACCTGTCCAGCAGAGAGCGATAATACGCCTTTCTGAAAATGCTCCTTGTTTAACAATTGTTTCAAACATGTTTGACAGTGATTTTCTTTTTAATAGAAAGTCTCTGTTTACCCGCAGTTGTTGCAGTTGAAGTGATCAGGGTGGTAGGGGTCGTTCTTGAAAAGCAGAGGCTGCTCCTCAATAATGGCGTGGCACTTCTGACAGATGTACTTGCCGAGGCCCCGAGCTTTCTCTCTGTTGTGACATGGGCGGCACAGATGCCTGGTGAGACAGCAAGGGGGAAAGAAATATAGAAAGACAGATGAATACTTGTTTAGATGCTTTATCACCTAATTATGAGTATTGTAGATCTTTCCACATCTGGTTTTGTCTTCTGTGATTCAAGTGAATCAAACAGAGCCTACACGTATCCTCCATAAATCCTTCTCACAGGAGTTAGATGTGTCCATGACATGCTTTTATACATTAACTGAGGCTAACAGTGAAAATTAGGTTGGGACTTCCTCATATGTAGAACTTTTAACTACTTGAAATATTTTGTTTTAAACAAAGGTGCTGCCTGTGCAGAGCTTGCAAGAAGCAGGACAAATGATGCTTGCTCATTGGTGTGAAAACCACCACACATTTATTTCGGTTGGACAATAGATATATATATATATAAAGTATCTGATAAAAAGCATTACAGAAAAAAAACTAGCTTTCTATATCTGTTAAAACAGTGGTCCCCAACCCCCGGGCCTCGGACCGGTACCGGTCCGTGAGTCGTTTGGTACCGGGCCGCAAGAGTTGAGGCTCAGGTGTGAAATGTATAGTTTTCAGGGTTTTTATCGGTTTTCAGCGTAATTTTGTTATCGTTTTTATCGTTTACTCGGTTTTCCTTGGTCTTTTCACATGTGTTATGAATAAATTTTCTTTTTTTCGGTACCGGTACTAGTTTTATTTTGTTGTATTTATCCGCGACACCTTAAAGGCTGGTCCATGAAAATATTGTCGGGCATAAACCGGTCCGTGGCGTAAAAAAGGTTGGGGACCGCTGTGTTAAAAGACATCATTTAAAAAGAATCGCAACCGAAACTGTGGTGAGTTGATGTAGATGACTGACCTTCCAGCATTCTTAACAAATCCAACATCTGCGAGCACAGCCTGGCAGATATCACAGCAGAAACAGTCTGGATGCCAACTGTTGTTCATTGCCTTGATCACACGGCCAATAATGAACTCACCTGGGAGAAAAAAATTTGTTTAAATAGGTGTGTTCATGATAATGCAAACGTTACGCAGGCATTAATTATGTCAAGAGAAACACAGTCCACATCCTCCCTTTGAAACAGATGTAGCAGGTAAAAAAGACGGATGGATTTAATTAATTCCCTGTACTCACCACACTGGTGGCAGCAAGGTGCAAACAGCATCTGGAAGTCATGCTCACAGTACTTCCTGCCTTCAAACTGTCAACAGATCACATAAATAGATTAGAACAGTTATAACACTGATAAACAATGTCATTAAAAAAAGCTCAAATAGCTAAAATATACACAAACTTCTAATTATTATACTGTGTGAACCACTGACTGTAAATAAAAGGTGGATGTAGCCTTGAAGTTCTTTGTAGTGGCCAGCAGGGGGCGATTCTGGTTTAAAAAAGAGATCAGACTGTATTGGGGTTTCTTACATGACATCATCTGCAGATTGCTCGAGAGATGTCTGCCGTTGCTGGTTGCTGGGTCTTACTGGGTGAAATTGGATTCAACTAAAGTGTTGCACTAAAAACCTCCTAGTGATTGCCACGGCCACTGTTAGTACTTTTATTGTTATCTGGACAAACTATACCTGCTAACTACTAGCCAAGCAGCAGTACAATGAATCGGTGATTTTGAGGGCAAACTGTTTGCATTTCTGGTTTGTGTTGCCCTTTCCACAGTTTTACTACTGGAGAGTAGCTGTTAAATGTTTGTAGACAAGTCCATCACTTCTATTCAAAATACAACTGGAGCAATATGCTATACCTCAAAATATCAGTTTGGAGGTTTTTGCCATTTTGCCTTAGTGACTTCCATGTGGCTTCCAGGGGTTCACTAACTGGTCTGTAAGTTTTAGACATTATTTACCCAGCAACTGCCATAAACCTCAAGCAACCACTTGCAACCACATGCATCACTAGTTTCAAGTGTTCAGCACAGCGTGATGTTTATTTGGTTATTTAAGGTGCCAGTTAGAGTGAAATTTAACAAAAAAGTACATATTTTGATTGACAAGTTGCTACCTTATGAGTGCACAGTGTCATTGTTTCTCAGTTGGAGACAACTGAAATGCATAAATTGACTTCACGCACCACTGGGTAATCTCTCGTCCCACTGTCTGGGTGTAACAGCAGTGTCATGACCGAGCTTTCTAAAGGTTAATCTGGATGAGTGACTGCCACAGTTTATATTTTATTATATCATGAATGTGACTGGAAACACTTACAGGCTACAATCCAGTAACAGGGGTGTCGGAAAAATGGACCGTCTAATGACGAAAAATGATAATTCCTTTGAACGATTAAAGGATATGCAGGAAAAGAAAGTGGGTTTGGGGGTGGGGGTCAAATAACAGAAGGGGTGTTTAAATCAGTTCGGCAGGTGGAATTAAACCCACACTGTTGTAACCCAGTTTTAGAATATAAAAAGAATAAACAGGCTATTGTACATATTTCTTTGTATACATTTAACTGTATTTAAACTTTATATATTAAGTCTTCCCTTTAAAACAAGAGTTTTATTATCATTCTTATCAAGAAGGTTTTCTTTTAAATCTGCATTTTACAGTTAATATGTATCAACTGACACAGCAGTGATGAGCAAAAGCTGACAAAATGACAAGAAGCATAGCACAATCATCAAGGATGCACAAGTTGTGAGGCTGATACTGATGCTGATACTTCAAAAGCAAAACAAAAAACTCATTACCAGCCATCCCAGTATTTACTGTCACACAATGGGGCGGCTAATCTTTATCTGAGTATTTATAGGAGCATGTAGCATGAGGAATGACATCTAACATCCTTGGCTTTGATGTTTATTTACTGATCAGAGCTAACAGGTTCTCTGGAGCCGGTGAAACATCTGGCCCTGTGTCAAGTATGCAAACGGTTTACTGGAAGAGAGCTTCTAATAGTCCAATAATCCTTTAAGGTTGTGCTCGCCCTTCTTTATTTACTTTAACTGGACAGTTCCCTCACACTAAACATTGATCTAACTATATAAAGAAGGCCAATTTATTGTTAAGCTGCATTGTAAGCTTTGTTAGGCAATGAAGCATATCTGCTATAAAAAGTTGACACAATTAGCAGGTGTTTATTATAATGCACAAACCTGTCAGGTACCATCATGCATATTTTATGGGATTAGTAAAGAAAAAGATGTTACCTCATAGAAGAGCCCCTCTGGGAACTGCTGGAAACACTGGGCACACACGAAGCACTGTTCATGGTAAAGTTCCCCGTTGCTGTTCACTATCTTCTCTACTGGGTCAAAGCCACTCTTGCAGCGCTCACACATGGCATTGGCCAGTGCATTGGCCATGTTGCTGAGGAGAAGAAAAACAAACTTAAAATCAAGGACAAAGTATATTTCTGTACTCAAAAGATTAGTTGATATAAACCTTAAATACAATATAATCATAACAAAAAGCTTTTGCAAATGAAGCAAAACTCGCTTCGCTCAAGATATTATTGGCTTCAAATAAAGAAATAGCGCCATAGCAACAGGTCGCTAGTAGCAAATGACATTATTATTCCCTTGGACAGAAAGACACATTGTGCTACCATGTTTGTTGATCTATCCAAGGCATCTGATTCTCTTGAGCAAACCCTGCTCTTAGGCAGACTCAGTGATGTTGGTTTGGGTGACTGTGTTCAGGAGCTAGCTTGCGGATATATCTCACTGTGTATATACAGATGGATACAAGTCAAGTTTTCTGGACAGTCCCCCACGGTTAAATTTTAGACCCCTGTTTTTTTTCTATTTTTAAAAACACAATTTAAAAGAATTGATTTACTGCTAAAATGCAGCTTTATGCAGATGACACCATACTTTACTCTGAGTCAGGGCATTGCCTTTTGTCTGTTGCAGGCATCATTGTGTGGTTTAAAGGTGGTTCATAATGCTAAGGAAACATAACTGTGTATTCTATAATCCGGTTTATTGGCCTTCATTAATCCTAAAGCTGGGAACCAAGTCACTCATTGCTTTGAAGGTGACTGCTGGTTGCTTGCCAACATTCCAGGCTCTAGTATCCAAGGTAAGCCCTCTATTGCATTAAGTACCAGGTCATATCTCAGTCAACAGTATTCTTTACTCTCATTCATGGTTGCTTCAGTCAGTCGCAAAGTTTATCTCAGCTCCTACCTACTTTGTGTTGCCAACCGTTACTTCACCTGTGGTTACCAAATATTCATTCCCATGGTCTCTGGTTGCCACTTCCCTGCAAATTGTTTTTGCCATACTGAGTAAACTACTTTCTTATCTGCATCAACTCCTATGGCTTACAAAACAACTGCTAATAATGTATGAGTAGTCCTCTAGACGGCTCCTCTTTAGGGTACCCAGGGTTTTCCCCCCTATTTAATAAGTCCAACCTTACTTCTCTAACTTAATTATATAAAATTATTTTATTGTTTCCTACCATTGATTTTACATCTGTAATGAATTTCTTTCTGTAACATATTTCCCTAAAGAATAATAATAACAAGGGTCATGCCAGGACACACCTAACACCTAATGTAGTATCGTCCACCAACATGATAACAGCTGAAAGATATACTGAGTCAAAAGAGAAAGTAATGTGGGAAAGACCAGTCACACACACACACACACACACACACACACACACACACACACACAGACACACAAGGTTTGAGGTTTATTTTGGCTCAGCTGATTTGGGAAACAAACTAAAGTTACTGCTCATCCATCCAAGAAATGTGAGTGCATGCACTAAAATGGATTCATACAGAAAACAAAACAGAACAAAAAAAACCCCAAAAAACAGAACAGATGTGGTCTAATGATTTATTTATTTATTTTTTTAAAAAAGCTTGAAAACCTGAGACAGGCATCAGCTATTGCTGTTTTGGTCGACAATCAGAATTGTTTGTTTTGAGAAACTTTGGGTTTCTCTGGTTTTGTATTTTTGATTATTCTTGGTGTCATGGTTCTGTATTCTGTTTGTTGACATTCGGGCTTTCTCTTATGATCTTATGGTTACTGTCCAATTATCTGTGCATTTAGTTAATTGAAGGTTGTGTATCCCCTTTGTGTATTCCCACTCTGTTCCTTGTCTTTGGTCTCCATGTTTTGTCTTCTATCTGTGTTAAGCCTGGTTGTCTTAGTCTTAGTGTCTGTTCCTCCCTGTATCTTATGTCTAGTTTTACTTCCTCCTTAGGCATTATGCTAGTTATCTCCAGCTGTGTTCTCATCTGTTTCCCATTCTCTCGTTATCCTTTGTTTGTATCTATTGCCTCAGTCTTCCCTTGTTTTTGTCACATCTTCTCCCTCGCATTATCTTTATTAAAGGGTTTTTTTATACCTTCCTTAGCTTGTGTTATTTTATAGTTCGTTTTAGTTTAATAAAAGCATTTTTAGCTTAGTTTAATCCTCTTGTTTCCATGTGCTGTATTCTGAGTGCAACTCTGCCAGCCACACAACCAGTCCTTACATTTTTTTTTTACTGCTGTACTGCTAAAAACACAACTGTAATGCATCACTGGGGGTGGGCCCCAGGCTAATATTTCCTTATGTTGCAAAAACCGGTGCCAGAACAAGCAGCACATTATGAGGCACACCCAAAAACCTGCAACAGAGATTCGTGAAACCATCCTCAAAAAACAAAAAGAATTATTTGCAATTTTTTCTTCTGTCAACCATCACATCTGCAAAATTTGTCACAAGACACAGTTAAAACCCCCAAACTTTTAGTTCATTTAAATAAAAAGAAGATCTGACACATGAACAGCTGGCACACAGCTGGATGTTTTGATTTTGATTTACAAAATGGAAAACAAGCCAAACTGATCTGGCAACTGGCAAACTACGCTCTCTATCAAACTGAATGAATCTATTGTGAAAAATGTGCAACACATCTGTCAAACAGTCAGCTCAAATTAACAGCATCTAGTTTTTATAGATGTTGACAAGTTTTGGCTATGCTATCATCTAATATTTGGCTGATTGGTCCTGTGTGCATCTGACCAGTTTGTATTTACTCCTAAAGGTAGGATTTGTTAGACCGAGCACAGAGATCTGACCAAATGAATCCGGTATGGCAATCTCTACACAATTCTCCCCAATCTGATCCTTTATATTATCATAACTCTCCAAACCCACTTCTGTTACAAATTATACTCAGGCTGAACTTTGGACTACTTTCATCTCGACCTCAAGCACAGAAAGCAATCAAATGCCAAAACTGCAACATTCACTGTTAATTAATAAAAGCATATGCCCCCTGCTCAGAATAACAACACCTCCTAACACTTAAGACAAACTGGAGGTAAATGGGAATGTGCAGACATTTGCAGAGATAAAGGAACAACGACAAGGGAATAGCGGGACTGTCCCGGCTCCGCTGCTTTGTTTTAAAGGTCACAATACCACAGTGTATCTAAGCAAAAGAAGTACGCACACAAGGCCGTTGAAGGATGTTTATGGAGTGATGCCATCTGTTCATTTAAACTCACACCAACTTGGGAATCATCAAGAATTCCATAAACTTCAAGACATTTTAACTCACTGTTTAGGGCTTTACTCTAAACTGGTCATCATTCCAAATGTCTGCCAAATGGCTTTAAGAATGCGCGCTACATCAAACGGGTAGAGTGAGTGGAGGTTCTTTTAACATGAACACATTGAAACAAGATGTTTCCACTCCTCACATGCTTATCAGACGCATATTGTTTTATATGCCCTGTCTGGGCTGATATCAAACACACTGAGAGCCCTGCCCTGTCCACAGGCTTGGTGGGAGGAAGTGATACATCCTTTAGGCATTTCCACTCTGCTATCAGCTTCTAGCACTCTGTGTGAGCCAAAGACAAGCCAGAGATGCAGATCTCAGACAAAATACGTTTTTTCTTTAAACCTGGTGCAATCAATGACAATCCGGCTCTTTTTAAGGCCGTGTAGGCTGAAAGAAAATTCTCACCAGCTTTTGCATGAACTGCTCATATGGACAAGTCAAGAGAGGGCAAAATGATTTCTAATACAATTAAAATGGGTCCAGATTTCTTAAAACTCCACAGTGAATATAAAGTGGATAAAAGTGGATAAAGAAAATCATTTTTTTATGAGCACCATCTGTTCTCTCTACTCTGCCTTCTCTGGTCTCCATTTATCTTCAGGTCTTCTGATTTGAGTTTTCAGTGTTTTCTCGTTCTTCTTATATCTTTAATATAAAAAACCTGACTGTTCTGACCATGCAATTGTAAATTTCAGCTTTTCTTAGAATGATTTCAACACAGATTTACAAATAAGAATTGCCTTATTACACTGGTGAATGCTCACAGTAAAAATAGCCAAAGTTTTAACAAATGAAGTCAGCACATGTGCCAGTAATCCCCGTGAACCAACAGCTCGGTTTCCTGACTCAGCCCCTGTATGATGTCATTGAGAACGGATATTCCTAACATGACCATTTTAGGCTGTGAGCACAGAAACCCCACCCATCTGCTGTTCAAACCTTTTGTTTGCTAGGTGCAGCCAGTTAGCGAAAAGTTGGATTACAGGGAGGGGCAGGCTCAAAGATAGAGCTAAAATCAATGGATGAAATGACTGAAAAGAAATATTATATTGAAAAGTTCCATTTCAATGTTTTACACGACTGACACGGCTCTTGCTTTCTTCAAAACAAAATTTTCTGTCTCTTCTGTCTCTATTGACTGCTTCCGATGACAGGCCTCTAAGCGTCCTTTGGAGAAACCTGTGGGTGACCCTACATTCATGCTTTCCCACATGTGATGATGTACCCTGATCAGTCAGAAATAAAGTATGTATATTTAGCCTTCCTGTGTTTCAGGCACACATACTTCAAATGCCAGCCAGCATATTCTGCTTTGCATAACAACTCCCCCCCTTGGCACAAAAATAACTCTTCCTGTGTGCTCCCTCCTGTAGCGCTCAGAGCTATCCCTGCACAAACATGGCACCTAAGGAAGCTTAAGCTGATAAAACCCAGTAAATAAATCAGAATTCTTCACATTCTGTAACACGGCCGTAAGCTCGGGGTTAACACACTAACGCTACGTCAGCAAATGAGCAGAGTAAAGTCCTTAACCCACAATTTTTCTGTCATAATCCCTTTTTGTGTGCACTGCTACCACTTCAATTGGCATGTTGGTTACAAAAAGCATATTCTTAAGCTGAGAATGAGATGATACCAGTCATCATACAGCCAGGCAAAGAAGACAACTCTTTAAGTCCTGTCGATATTTTGGCAGTGGGACAGCTGAAAGGGGAACGCAGAAGACTACTACACACCTCAAGGCACAATTTACACATTCAACATCCTACACTGAGGTATATCTTTTCTCACTACACTCACAGAAATCTGTGGTTAGAGGTCTCCAAGTCACAATAAAATCTTACTTCCGATCTACTTACTAGCGAGCATAAAAATCACAAAACTCCTTGTAGACTTTCACATCACTCTTCCGCCTCTGTGATTTGGACACGGGGACCTCATCCTCCGCTCCATCTCCTCCACCGCCTTGAAGCCTCTGATGGTAGCCGTTCATCTCGTTGTGAGGACTGTGGTGTACAGCTTCTCCATCCTCAGGTATCGATGGAGGCATTCCACGTCCGTTCATATCCATGCTTATCTGAATTAACAGCAATAGTCCGTCTACCGCCGGCTCAAGAGAAATGCTATTAAAAGTCCTTACACTCCAGTAAAAATGCTTTGGGATGCTTCAGTGTTCGTTTCCAGCAGCAGGAATGCAGTAGGCAGGGAGAGCCGTAATCCACATAGCAAGAAGGAGAGCAAAACACCAATCACACTACGCTGGGAGTAGTCTCTCTCTCTCTCTCTCTCTCACACACACACACACCCTCTCTCATGGACATACTCCCCCCCTTTCTCTCACTCCCCCATCAACTCTCAGCACACACACACACTTTTCCAAACTCGCTGTCTATTCTTGGGCAGGTTGCTGAAATTGAAAGGCCCACCCTGACGCCTGTCCAGGCAGAGGTCACTGTGTCAGATCGCACTTACACACGCACACAGCATTATTTTAATTTTTGAAATCCCTAATATATAAACAGTCTTCGCCTGATATCTCCTCATGCTATCAATCTGTGTGTGTGTGTTTGTGTTAAACAGCTGGAGCTCTCAGCTTTCTGGGAGATCTAACAATGTGGCTCCAACTGAGGATTGCGCAAAGCGGGAATGTCAGACAGCGACGCAAAGAGCCTAAAAGAGTCCAGTACAAACCAGGAACAGAGAGAATAACAGTGTAACAGATTACTGTTTATTCCATCTCATGTAAGACATCATTGGATAAACACAGTCGTGAAAGAAACCAAGCAGCAGTGTGTTCAGCAAGCCTGCAGGGGCCAGACTTGAATGCGTAATCAGCCTCCTGATACGAGGTAAGTAGCTAACACATGCAGGAAAAAACAGAAGTGGCTTTAATTGCACGCATTTTCCTTTGTTATTATTATTATTATTATTATTTTTACACACAAACATCCCTGTTTCTTCCCTTTCCAGCTGTTGTGTTGTTGTGCAAAGCAGGAAATTCACACACAAGAAAAAAAAAGTTTGGTATCATGTGAAAGTCTTTATCAATGCAAGCTGCCTCGCTGAGTCAGAATCCCTGAACACTTTCATATTCACCGGCTCCAAAAACACCTTTTATGAACTGCTTTTGTTCTTTAAAAGTCTCAGCAGGATTCAAACTTGAATTCAACTGAGAAAATAGTAAGAATCTTCTCCAATATCAGTCTGAAACATCAGAAGCTGTCTAGGGCTACAATTATAAATTTGTTAATCATCTTATCATCCTATATTGGTCCAAGCCAAGGGCATTCCTTTAAAGCCACAATTCTCTTTGATAGCTCTTTATGTGGCTACACTAAGCTGGCATCTCAAATTAATGACCACTTCCCAAACCATCAAAACAACACCAGGCCATATCCGCAAATACGCTCCAGTGAGGCAAACATGTTTGACTCTCCACACTGGAGAGCAGCCAGTGTGTTAATCCAGCAGAGTAAGGGATGACTGATGATTGCTTAAACCTGTAAAGCGTCAGCACCACGATGTTCTAGTCCCATGTGTCATTGTGCGTCCAGCTGAAACATGTCAGAGTCCTTCAGTATAAGTCTTACTACATGACTCCATTCTACAAATAGACACCCAGTGGAGCCTCGACTCCAAACTAGGTGCTGGCAGCTGCTGTTTTGTGTCTGTGTATGTGTGCGAGAGAGTTTGTATACATGATAGAGGCCAACTCTGTCTTCGGAGTGGAGGAAGGCTACATAACTTCACATTCAAAGTCTATTACCCACATTTTTTTCTTGCTTGTTTTTAAAAGCATCATAGCTGTAGATTTTTTTTTCATGCCTCTTCTCGATACCAACGCATAAGCTTGCGACTAGGTGACTGGTGCTCTTGCTAGGCAACACCAGAGATACTAACTGGTGTAAAGACATTGTTCATATTTTATTAAAATACGATAGTAGTTTTACAGTGACTGAAAGATGTTACGAAACCACTGGCCACCGGAGAAGATGCCTATCTGTGATAGAAAGATGCAAACGAGTGAGAAAGTAAGCAAAGTAAACTCAGGAGGTAGAGACTCGGGGGGTAATCAAAAGGTTGCCAGTACGCAGATGTCTTAAACCTGCATTCTTTCTTTCCAGGTATGGGAGACTCCTCTGGTTGCAAAAATCAACTGATTGTATCAAAGTGTACAGGCTTTGATTTATAACCTGAGGCAATGAGTTTCTTGTGAGTTCATGGTCTCAGTTGCTAGTTTTAAGCTTGCTGAATAATATGTGGTGTTTAATCTGTAACTTTCTTGATTCAGGTAAAGAAAAGAGGGGTAAAGTGGGGTAAAGTACTGATAAGTGGCTCCTAGTCATATTTACCCCACATGTGTCATGCCTGCTTTCCAAACATCAATATGGTGAAAAAGCTCAAGGCTTCACAACAGGACTATACTAACCCTTGGATGACATCTTGGTAGGTATGTCTGAACTATCTGGTTGTCATCAAAAAACAAAGTCTGGATTCATACATAGATGACATAATCAGCCAGACATATCACCGGGCACTATTTAAAGCCTCGAGAGCTTTTTCAGAAAAGAGCATTGTCTGTCATAATGTCACGTGGTCTGTGCGGGGAATCTTAGCCACTTGGAATCAGTATTGAGTGACCGGGGCACAATGGACGCAGGGTGGGTGCTGAACAGGAAGCTTTCCTCCTGATTACAGTCACAGCACAGTGTTCCACCCTAAAAAATGAAAGACTTGAATAAACAATTATTCAAGTTCTCTGGTGCCCACACTGACCATAGTTGTCTTTGCAAGTTGGTTATTTTCTAACCATAGTGTCAATTTGAAAACATTGAATGTGCCAATATTGAAACCGGAAAATTCAAGTGTTATAACTTTTCTTCTCTAGATATTATTTAAAGGCCAAACAAGTGGCTTCAACCCAGAGCAGAGTTTGTCATTACTCAAAATGACTGTTTAGACATGTGAGGAGATGAAACCGCTCAAACTGTGCCTCTCGTTTTTGGACTTTCTGTCTTAGATTCCTGAAGCATCCAAGACACAATACTGACAGAGTTTTGTTGCTCTTTACAAGTCAGATTGGACAGTTAAGTGTATAGTCTGATCCCAGCACTCAGCCAAAGAGCTTCTCAATACTAGTGAAAGAGAAAGAGAGAGAGAATGTGAGTGTTGATATGAACGTCAACCTGAGCTTAAAACTGGCTACAGCAACTGTCAGCAGTTGGATAAATGTCTCTGGTGTGTTCCTTTAGCAGGACAGGATTTTTAGGCTTCATTCACTCCTTGTTAAATCTGACGTAATAGTGTCAAGCACTACTGAGGGTTAAAAAAAGATACTCCAATACGGGGATCAGTGTAGCTGGTCTTCCAGCAGTTATGATCAGGTAAATAATCAAGGCATCCATGAAAGAGATTTGCTGTTTCTTTAATATTAAACACAAAAAAGGTCAGCACTGTTTTAATTTTAGAATTGAACAAAGATTTAAAAAATCTATTCAAAAAGTAAAGACAAGATGGGAAAAAACAACCTTTAACCATATTATGAGTATCAATGTTGCATAGTTTGCCCACCAGAGGGCACTCCACAACATCCCTAATGGAAACAGAGTGGATGAGTAGAGCAGAGTCAGAGTTATCTGCGTAAACAAGTAATCCGAGACTTTTTTTCCTGACACGTTCCCAGTTGGCAACATGTGTTTGGAACAAACACAAAAACCAACTGATCCGAGAAGAGTTGAGGCGAGGCGAGTTTAAACTAATTAAATAACTAAATAAAACAAATGCTAAGGCAATGTGTTTGTGCTTTGTGTATCTGAAAGAAAAAAATATTTCGTAGATATGTTATTGGTTGATCATATTCGATTTTTAACTGAACAAATATCTGTGTCAGCATCGGCTGCATAACATAAAGTGAATAATAAAACATCAAAAAATTATATAATCTAGTTTTAAGCTAACATTAGCAACAGTTTTCACTTATATTAAGGGTCAATGAGTGTGGTACAGTGTCAACATCGTCATGCGGGGGCCCCGAAAAAGTAGTTTTGCAGTGTTCTGAATTATGTCATCTATATTTTGTTTTGTGGTTTGAATTGTTTGCCACAAAAAAATCATGTACTTTATCTTAATCCTCAACCAAAATCAGAACATGGGACACTCGGGATAGTGGTGTGTCCAGCATTAGCTTGAAAGAGTGCTATAAATGACCAGTGCTAATAAAAGTCTGGAGAGGGGGAATCACTGGAGGGTTCACAGGTCAGGTTCCAATCAAATGACCTGGGCTTGTCTCCAACTGTGGAGCATATTTAGACATTAGACAGAAAAAGGATAACAGATTTTTTATTTATGATTTCTGTGTGCAATATTTGACACCTTTTCTTTCTTTTTTTTTTTTCTTTTTTTTTTTTACAAAAGGAACATTAGATGTGCTGAACCAACATTTGATCCCTTTATAGACTCTATCACTGTCCGAGCCCTTGGCACTCATGATAAGCATCCATTGATTACAAAGGAGCTGATGTTTAGATGTGCACTTTTTTGACTAGCTTATCCTAAAAACACAAATACAGCTCTATTTTTCAAATGAGCAAATAAACACGGCAGAGCTTCAGCAGAGTTCGGGAGCATACACCGATCAGGCATAACATTATGAAGATCTGCTTGATATTTTGTTGGTCCCCCTTTTGCTGCCAAAAGAGCTCTGACCTGGAGTTCATGAGACCCCTGAAGGTGTGCCATGGTATCTAGCACCAAGATTTTAACAGCACTGATCAGTGACGTAGGGCCTTCATAGATCTGACTTGTTTGACCTACACAGTCAACAAATACTTGATTGGATTGAGATCTGGAGAATTTGGAGGCTAAGTCAACAACCTCAAACTCATTGTTGTGCTCCTCAAACCATTCCTGAAACATTTCTGCTTTGTAGTAGGGCGTGTCACCCTGTTGAAAGAGGCTATAGCCATCAGGGAGTACTCCAATGGGTCAGATCCACTATAGGATTTGCAGCATTGCTTAGGTTTGTGGTACGTGTCAAACTAACATCCAGATAGATGGCAGGACCCAAGTTTTCTCAGCAGAACATTGTCCACACTGCCTTCTTCCTACAGGGCATCCTGGTGCCAGGTGTTCACCCGGTATGCCATGCACATGCACCAGGCCATCCATGTGATGTAAAAGAAACCAGGCCTCCTTCCTCCACTGCTCCGTATCTGAATTCTGGTGCTCATTGTTGGCACTTTCAACATTGTTGGAACTTTGAACAAAGGACAAGGGTCGGCACGACTCTCATTCTTTTGTTATTTTTATTAATTCTATTCTATTTGGTTTTTAATGTTAAGATGGAACCTAACCAGTTTTGTTGTTTTTATGTATATATAATAACAATGCAGGTCATTTATTCATACAATATAATACAGAACATTTATGTTTAAATGTATATTACTGTAGGCTTAACTGGCTTCTTTCTGCAGGCACGCTTTAAAACTGGAATCAGCAGCAGTTCTGATTCCTCTCAACTGATGCAACACAAGGAGTCTCAGACCGAAGAAACTAATCTAACACACCACCTGTAACATACTCGCAGTGTCAACAGCAGCCATGGAAACACAGACCTGACGTCTCTTTGAGCAAAACCTTTGGCACCGAGTCAAGTGTACACACACCAGCACAAGCATAGAAGTGCACACAAACATGTAAAACTGAGCGAATTGATGAGTGTGCAAATATAATTCATGACTAACATTTCCTTTGTTTTGGGCGTTTTGTCCTGAGGGCCACTTTGACCTCCACTATCAAATGTTCAATCCCACTTAACTGCCCAGGACAGGAAAAACACACAAAGCATAACAGCAACATGTCACATGCTCTTTGTTATTAGTGCTGAGTTACTAGCAAGTTGCAATCTTCATCTTCGTTTAAAGATTATTTAACATCACCCCATCCCCAATAAATATGAATCAACTGATCATTACATGTAACGAATAAATAATTTTTACATAGTTATGGATGTTTTTTTGGTTTGGAAAATGTAAATGTAATCTAATCTTTGAAATTGCGGTGTTTGTTTTCTTTGTCAACATTGCAACTGCTCCACCTAATTCTGATGACGACAAGTGGAAGTGTGTAGGTGGATCTAACTGCAGGGCCGGAGGTAAGGGGTGGCCATGGCCACTGACAACAGAGATTAAAATGTGGCCACCCCTGTAGCCAAACCACACAACCAATAGTGAAGTAAGAGGTTATGCACACACTCATAAAACTCAAATTAGACTACTATTTACCATTCTTCAAGCAGAACCTTTTTTGTGATATTAACTATTATTCCCTCACACGGATAGTCAACAGTACATGAATTGTCATAGGATTTATACCTATATAAACAAATGATTAGGCAATCAAATAAAAACTGTTTCCACCCAAACCTTTAATCAGTTTGATAAGTGTTTCCTTCTTTGTGTTTTTAATGATTCATTTTGCTCTTCTGATTTGCTTGTTAAGGTTCTCTATTATCAGCTTTACTTACAGCATCTGCTTCATTTCCATTCTGCTGAAAATTTATCGGACAAGTCTGGCACCAAAAATAGCCTAATAACCTGCCACTGTTAAATCCTGTAGCACTGTTTCTTTGGTTATATTTCTCTCTGAAATATAAATATTATCTCTTTCCCCCTTGGACGCCTGCTAGGAATCGCCCATGTTCCTCTTACTTGAACTGTGCAGTTTGTGTCATATTTCAAGCCTGCTTCTAGAGGAACATGACTGGGTATGCATGAGCTGTGCATAAGCTTATTAGGGCTTGAAAAAACCCAGACCCTGTGGTCGCGTCAAGCTGCGTCTTTATTGATATATGTTGACGTCAAACTCGTCATTGAGAAAGGTTCCCAAAAAGTTGATTCTGTTCATCTGGACGTAGCGTTTTCAGTGGGAGAAACGTTTCGTCACTCATCCAAGTGACTTCTTCAGTCTCAGCTGACTGCAGGTTTCTCCAACCTTATAAACAGTACATTTGCCCAATGACTGAAACTAGCCCAGTGAATGAACAATGGTCTGTGAGGTCAGTTCCTTGATTATTAATATGCACATTGTCATGACCATTGATCGCCATAGCAAAATATGGAGAGTGTCTTCTGCAGCCAGATCGGAGAAGGATGCCACGGTGAGGATGTGGACAAATGGGTGAAAAATTTGTCTGACAGACAACTCATCCATGCAGAGAAAAACATCCTTGCTAAAGGGTTGAACTTTGCTGTGACGCCGAGCTAGTGGAACTGATCACAGCCACAGAACAGCGATTCAAAACAACAACATTGCAGACGTGGAAGCAGAGCAACTACGGACAAAAGTTTCGGCCTGTCTCAGCAATGCAAAGCCCCCAGCATCCAACATCACCATGGAGGAGAGGGAGGCACTCACATCACTTAGTAATGACAACAACATTATCATCCTTCTGGCAGTCAAGGGTAGGTGCACTGTTGTGCTAAACCAGAAAGATCATCATGAGAAAATTTTGTTACTGCTTAGTGACAAAAATGCTAATGAGCCCCTGAAACGACAACCAGTCTTCATTCCACCTGTTTCAGTATTAAAGGCAGAAAAATTGGTGTGCCATGGGCTCCCCAGTTTCACCCATTGTGGCCAACTTGTACATGGAAGAAGTGGAAAAGAGGACTTTGTTATCCTACCCTGGAACACCACCAAGTCATTGGTTCAGATATGTGGATGACACCTGGGTGAAAATCAAATCTCAGGACATACCACAATCCACTGATTACATTAACTCGGTGGACTAACACATCAAATTCACCAGGGAGGATATGAAAAGTCGCAGGTTACCCTTCTTAGCCTGTGAGATTTCCATCAGTAATGGGGGACATTTAAAAGCTAATGTGTACTATAAACCAATGCATATGGACCAGTATTTAATGTTTGAATCACAAACTGGGTGTCATCAGGTCGCTACAACACAGAGCAAACACCATCTCCACAGACAGGGCGGCCAGGGAAGCAGAAAAACATCACATCAAGAGGGCCCTGGGTAAATGTAGTCATCCCTGCTGGATATTTGTTAAAGATGGGAAGGCACCTAAAGAAAGCTCCAGCCGATGCAGGAGAGAAGGACAGCTGCTGCCTAAGCGAAAACCCTTAGTGATCCTTTCTGTGTCAGGAGTATCGGAACAGTTGAGTTGCGTCTCACATGACAGAGTGGATCAGAAATACAAGAGTAAATAAATGCCCACTGTCTTTCTCACCTCCGTTTTCTGACTTCTGTAGTTTAAAGCAGTCTTATCATTTATTGATGCTGCCTAAATGTAATTCTAGATAAATACAAACACTGCACAGTCACAACTGTCACAGAGATGAATTAATTTGTTATTTTTATGCACTATATTCATATAAGCTGTCTGTGACACTGCATTTAAATACCTGTTAAACACAGCGGCCCTGCTGAGTTGGATGTTATTGCCTCACCAAAGGTTTGATTTTAATTTAGTTGTTTAAATGTTAATTGCTCCGCCTGCTCCTCAAACCCTTTTTCAGGGTTACAGGGTGAGGACGGAGCTTTTTTTTTTTTTGGTTAGGCTCAACACACCTCTGAAGAGAGCCCTCTTTCTGTCCGCATTCCTGACATTTTTGCATTCCACATACGACTCAGCATCTCACACACACTCGCAGAAACACACATCAGAGGACAGCGACAGCGCAAGAGACAGAGAGAGAGGCGTCTGACAAAAAGAAACCAACAGACATCCAAAACTGATGTTATCATATTATAAAAAACAATATTACAAAGCTCTGTACATGTACACATCTGTTGCTGCTGCTGCTCACATAACTCACAGGAATTCAACCATCAACCACAATACTTACTGTTCAAACACCACAGAAAATATCACCTTATCCATCCACGCTAATACGTAACACATCGGTAAGTAGTTCTCTTCAAAGAGCCTGTAGTAAAGATAAGTATCTGTAGTATACCACACACCACATTTGTTATTTCATGTGAGACTGCAAGTCAGTGCTGATGATAAGGAAGCTGATAAGTTTGACAACACTTGGACCCCACACTAAAAATCAATGTTTGTGAACTGAGATTAAACCCTAAAAGAAACATCGAACAAAGACTTCAAAAACAGATTTGAAGAAGTTAATCGTTTGTTATCTCGCCGAACACTTCTGTAAGCACACTGCAGTACTTGACATGACCTTTGAAGAACCTGCACACTTTTAATGGTTTCTTATTTGAAATGCTAAGTGTCATTGTTGAGCCATTAAAAACTATTTACATGTGTGAAAACCAAAGTGGGCTCAACGCCCTGCGTAGACCACACTTACTAAAAACTGAGTGCTACAGACTGACGATCGCATTTAGATGTCGGCCAATACAACACACACAATGACACAAGAAAATTGTGTGCATAAATCGTTATTTCTCACCATAAATGTGACAGTTTGCACCCACCTGTAGCTGTCCCAAGCCAAACTCTCGCTGACATTTCCATTGTCTGGTTTTTCCTTCCTTCGCCTGTATAAGTCTGAGTTTGACAACTCTTTCAGCCTCAAAGAGTTCATCTCCCCTTTGCCTTGCTTTCTCTCTCTCCCTCCCTCTCTTCCTTCCTTCCTTCCTACCTTGGCTGAAAACGCTCAGTCCCCAGTACGAATTGTTGAGTCTCGTCTCACTCCAGTACTTGTCTCTCACATACACCTCCAGGGCTCACACCCTTGAGCACACAGAGGTGTGGTTATGTGGTTACACACCTATCAAAAAAGATATGCTCCCCCTCCCCCTCCTGCAGCAGGTAGAAGGGGGGGGGGGGGGGGGGGGAATGCATCACAGGAAGGAGGAGACAAAAGAAGAAGAAGAAGAAGAGTCCTCGACCTTTCAACACTGTCAACGCAGTCTCTGTTCACCTCCTACATCTCTCTGCCTCAGCACTCTCTGTACAGCAAATAAAAGCTGGAGAAGAAAAGGCATGAACAGCTGATAAAAAGAAGAAGATTTATTTTCTCACACTTAGAATACACTCATACAGAGTGTGAGTGCCTTCTGTTTAATCCTTAAGAAGGCATTCATGTCGGAGCTTTAAAGTAAAAAAAGTCAATATTGCCAATAAGTATTTGTAGATGTCTTGTTTGCTAATAAAGAAACTGTAAAAAAAACCCTCCTTTATTATGATTGATGACAGGAATATAAAGCCAAACTTCAAACTTGTACTTTGGAACGCAGTAAGGACCAGCGCTGATATCTGATCACGGGTACACGGGTCGGCATGGATACTATTTTCACAACTTTTGTCAACTGACATTATTTCCCAGCAACAAACAACAAACTATTGAGAAAAAGCAAAATGTCACTCTATGAATAATTCATCACAGCACTATGTGGGAGCGCTTATGTGGGAAGGGCTAATCTACAGCGAACACAAACCACAACAGATATTCAGGCGCAGACCTCTCAAAACATGAAGCTGTGATGTCATCAAAGAAGGGACGGGGTTCGGTAAACAGCATTCACAGCCATCAACTGACTATCTGCACGCTCTGTCAAGGAAGCTCCCTCACACAGAGCATTTCCTGAGATATAAAGTCGAAGGGTGCGTGACTTCTTGCTCTGCGTGCTTATATGTGCTAAAGTGCAGTCTAGCGATCACATGCATATTTCTTTGTCGGCCTTGAAGCCCCCTGATCCTGCTGCGCTTTGCCACAGGTGAGTCTTTTGTCCCTCACGTTACATCTTGTATGAAAAGGCAGGAAGGTTGTCTTTAGCTAAAAGAAGACTATACTGCACAGATGGCCTGTTTACCTCTGCCCTGCGCCTAAATTTAAATACTTAAATGTCTGGTCGCAGGGCACACTATTAGCAGTTACTCTTAATCACACTTAACATGTAAAAAAAAAACCCTAATTTAAATATTTTACTGCCCACAAAACAAATATAAGGTTACGTTCTTTTATTTCATTGGAGGATTTTAAAAGGATCTATTTATGTATCTTCAGCTACTCTTGCACATGCCTACTCAGTCTGCTGGGCTTGAAGAAGGTGCTGTGTTCTGAACTAGTAGATAAGACAGAGAACCGACCAGCATTCATCTTTGTCTGGGCAGTTTTACTCGTTTTATGGCTAGTTCCTAGAGTTTGTGTACTCTAAACATCTGCGGTACTCTGCTGCATGCCAGAAAGCATACCTGGCTACAACAGGAAGGTGTTTAGTTCAAACTTGCAGAGCACAACAGGTAGCTGGGTTGGATCATGGTGTCACCATAAATGAACCACTTTGGAGTTCATGTGACTCATTCATTTAACTTCATCTCCTCTAAAAGTGTCCCGGTGCAGCTGGTTTGGTGTTAACATCTGCACAAAGCAACCACAGGTCGAGGAGAGGTGTCAAAACACCTTTAAAATAATTATTTCATTTATTATATTATTGTTTATTAGCACATTTTGTAGAAAGTTAACAGCTCAGCTATAAAGGTGCTGGTTATAGAACAACCTACTACTTCTCATGAGTTAATTCTGATTGCTTTCTTAGGAGTTCTTTTTATGATGTTTATATTAAATAAAATGACCATTAGAGATGCAAAGGTACAGCTCAGGTTTGAAAGCTGTTTGACAGCTGACAAAAATCACGTATGTACAGACAACTACATGCAACATTTCCACCCCGCAGATTCACTTTCAACAGCCTGCCTTGACCTGTTCAGCATTCCACGTAGCCTTAACAAACACTTGCTCTCACACACACACTCATGCACAGAGTGTGAATTTTGAAATTTAATGTCAGCTTCACATCCTGGAGCAGCTGGAACAGGGTCACAGCAGCTCCGGCTGACATGTCTCAGTATGCCATAACACTCGTGATGAATCCCAGACCGTTCTCCCTCTTTCTTCCCCACTCTTCACATGCTTCAGTCAGTTTCTAAAAGTTTCCTCGGAACGAATAAAAGCGTGCCAGCTGTATTTCGAAAAGAGGAAAAGTGATGTTGTGCAATGACATTTGTGCAATTTGGAATTTACGGGGATATGTTGAGTTGAGACTGACTCATCGTCATCACCACACATACACACAAGCTGAGCAGACATTTCCCACAAGCCCAACAAGCCTTCCACCATGAACACACTGCCACTGTGTGGCCGTTGCTGATATTACAGCTACTCTTACTGACTTAGATCCTACGCTTTTCATATTCGGTTTGTGTGACATGCACCACTGCAGGTAAGAGATGAAACACATCACAGTGGGATTAAGAAACAGTGCTAACAGTAGCACAATGCTGCTTCTCGTTTAATTTAAGGTGTTGCATGCCAGCTCTGCGTGCCTATGTGTGGTTTACGTTCATACCAGAAAACAAACTTCATCACAATGATGATAAATATGTTATACAACAATAGGCTGACAGTGGAATTACAGCTTTTAGTACACCTAAAACCACTGACATACACTCACTCGAATCTCTGCAGAAAAGAGGAATGAAAGTCAGTAGAAGAAACAGAATAAATGTGTGTGAATGAGAGGGATACAGGTTGAGGGTAGATGAATTTTAATACCTGGGGTCATCCAACCAAAGCAACGGACTGCACAAGAGAGATGGAGGAGAGAGTGCAGGTAAGGAGGATTGGGTGGAGATGAGTGTCAGGGCTGATTTGTGAGAAAAGGATGGGAGCGAGAGTGAAAGAGAAGGTGTACAAGATGGTAGTGAACCCTTCTATGAAATATGCAATGATGGTTTGCAGGGCGTGGCAGTGAAAAAAAGATCAGAGGCAGAGGTTAAGATTTTCATTATGTGTAACCAGAAGGGACAAGATTAGAAATGAGTACATCAGAGGGACAGCTCAGGTTGAGGGTTTTAGCGACATAGTGGGAGACGCAAGACTAAGATGGTTTGGACATGTGCAGAGGAAGGATAGTGGATATACTGGACAAAAGATGTTAAAGATAAAGCTGCAATACAACAGGAGGATCAAGAGGAGATTTGTGGCTGTAGTAAAGGAGGACATGCACGCATAGGTGTGACAGAGGATGGCAGGGTTAGGATGAGATGGAGGCAGATGATCTGCTGTGCCGACCCCAAAAAAGCAGCAGAAGAAGAAGGCAAAGACTTCAGGCCCTTAAGTATCAACTGTGCAACATTTAAGTGCCACAGCCTACCTGAGTATTGTTGCTGACCATGTCCATCCCTTTATGACCACAGTGTACTCATTTTCTGTTTCCTGTTTCCAGCCAAGCCACAAAGCCCAAACATCTCAACCTGTTTTTTTTTGACCACCTAACAATATGTTCATTGTACTCCACAGTCACCAAATTTCAAACCAATAATGCACCTTTGAGATGTGGTGGAAGACAGGAGATTGTGCAGCTGACAAATCTGCAACAACTGTGTGATGCAATCATGTAGATATTAGGTCATTTCTGAAGGCAAAGGTGGTCAAATAGGTACGCTATATAATGTTAAATTAAAATAATAAATTGATTCTTGTCAAGATTCACACCTGCATGAGGAAGCACAGACAACTAAAACAGACGAACACCCTGACATGTCTTTCACTTGTGCACGTAGTAAAGCCTCGCAGCTGCTAAAATCACAAAAAGTGATAATGAAACGTAAAAAAAAAACATCTTACCAATATTTTGTCAGACTGCAGTTAGAATATTTCGGCTGTTGGTGCAAAGTCCGCTTTGCTATAACTGCAAACACTCTAACATCCGTTATCTCAGTCGACGTGGCCACATCACTTCCTGTTCACAGCTGTGTGTGTTTGTGGTCACTTGTGTCTACATGTTAGCACTGTGTGTGTTTGAGAGTGATGGGGGGGGCGTTGTTCAGGCCACTGGCTCGCAGACTGTTTGCCAGGATAAAGGCAGGGTGTGAGGAGGACAGATAAAAGGTCACATGGAAAAGGGGGGAAATGGAGGAACGAAGCAGCGCGAGGAGCCGTCGACGAAGGAGCGTTGATAATAAAGTAATTCTCACAGAGCTGCGAAATTTGTTGTTTCTTTCAGTTTTAATCAAGAGGTTAAACCACAGGCTGAGCTCATGTTATATTGTGTGTGTGTGAGGGATTCATCATAGTGATGGGTGTGCCTTCATATGTCTAACAACAGGCTGTTTCACTGTGATGAGACAAAAGATATTGCTAAATATCTCCCTGCTGAAATAACCAAGCGCCCATTTATCTCTACCAACAATATGATTGGTTCAGTTTTTCAGTTCCCTGATTCAACTTAGATTAACTTTCTGGATACATAAATTCTTTGGAAATATTCACTACCATTATCACAGGATACAGAGAGAGAGAAAAAAAATTTTTCTCACATCTTCAAAAATGCATATCACATTAAAATAATAATTTTTAAAAGTCCTGATGTTCAGTACAACATATTACAAGCTAATCTTGATACAAATAATCAAGGAGGAGGAACTCAAGTCATGCATGGTGTGTAGGGAATCTTTAGCTCGCAGTCAATTGCAGCAAAAGATTCCCGGTTTGATCCCAGGAGGAAACACAGATCCCTTTGGGGATGTGTCAGGATGAGAAAAAAACCTGCCAAATCAAACATGTGGGCTATAAACAACAAAGCAGCCAAAAGTAGCTACTTCTTCTTCTTCTGTCTGCAGGATTAATAATAGCTACATCTGCCTCACCCTATTTAAAGGCCATTTTTTCCACACACAAACACACACCACTGAGGAACTTCTGTAATTACTGTATCATTACACATCCTGTTGGTCCATACTTCCCCATGCATCGGTCAGGCTCCCAGCTGACTAACAGAAGAGTTTTTCTTGCTCTGAATGAGCCTTTGAGAGGTGACTACACATGACAGCAGGCATGAGCGGAGCATTTATTAACCCTTTACCTCTTAAAAGCCTTCTAGGAGTAACCTTTCAAGCACTCTTCTGAACTGAGCAGCTTCTGTCCAATTTCAGGCCTACTTATAGAACAAAATGACTGAGTGTACATCAGATGTTAGTGAGAGTGGTCTCTGTCTCTGCAGAGAGGAAAAACACAGAAACTATTCTAATGGCCATGAAATTGCATCTTTATAGATATATCCTGAGGTATCAAAAGTCATCATTAAGGTTACAGGGGAGGCTGTCAAATGTCATGTTTATGGGGGAAAGAGTTAAAGGCAGAAGTCTGTGCTTTTTCCTGTCAAACACTTTAATACGTTGCAAACCAGAGGCTAAAAACATCAACAGGGTTTCATAAAAGCCGCAGACAATCCTTCAGCGTACTTACAAAGAGGAACCATAGTGTTTTAGAGCAGCACTGTGGCGTGAATGGTTTGTACCTGTAGGAAAGAACTTTGGCGCCCCCAAAAGGAAAAAAACAACAAAAACAATTGTTTTTTTTATCAGTTTTTTTTTTTTTGGGGGGGGGGGAGGTTGATTTACTGAAGTGTGATATAAATTTTTGCTCATTTATAATAATTTAAAAAATCAACAGGAAAATGCAAAGACTTCTGTTAGATAAAATAACACAACCTCATTGCCTTTAATGTTTTAGTAGCAATTAGTCACTAGCCAAGAAAAAACTCTTGCTGTGGTGACATTACCTTGATTAATTACTGTGACTGAGGCTAACTGCTGCATCAGTTACAAAGTCATCTTCTTTTTATTTGGACTTTATTTATCAAAAACAGCAGTCCCGACACTTTTAACACTATGTTGTTTTCTTGTCATCAGTGGGTGGCCATAGCTCAGGTAGAGCAGGTGTAGTAATCAGGAGGTTGGTGGTTTGATCCCTGGCTGCGCCAAAGCATCCTCAGGCAACATACTGAACCCCAAGCTGCTCTCCGGTGCATCCATTGAAGTGTGAATGTTAAACAGAAAGCAATCAGGTGTAGAAAAAAATTTGTTGTATGGATGAGGCATGTTTTCAGTCCTCAAGTTGAGTAGAAAAGCTCCATTTAAGTTTTGTCAGTTTGCTGTTCTGGAGGATTCAGGTGTGTGTTAAGGCAATGCTACAATCTTACTAGGAAAGAACGTCCCAGCAAATTCACCCCAATGCCAGAATGCACAATGCTCAGACAAACTGCAACCCCCCCCTGAGCTACACTTCAGACTTTACAGGCCTCATTTAAAGAATGAATAAGTATGTGTTGTTAGGAAGGGTTTCCAGGAGAAAGCCTCCTCTCTCTGAAAAACAAACAAAACAAAATGTGGCAGCACGAACTTAGGTTTGCAACGCTGCATCTGCACAAACCACAAGATTTCTGGAAGACATGAATCCAAAGTTAAGACGTTTGACAATAATGCACAGCTCCACCTTTGGCACAATCCAAACACCTCATACCAACTGTCGTGCATAGTGTGAAGGGAGGGGTGTGTGATCTGGCACCTGGGTCGACCAAGAACTCCTCTGTAAACCAAAGTATTCTAGAGTCAAATGTGAGGCCATCTGTCCAACAGCTAAAACTGGAATCCTGAGCACAGCAGCGAATCCATGACAGAATGGCCAAAAAAGAAATGAATCTTCATGCTGCAACAGCCCAGGCGTTGAAATCCTGTGGTGGGACCTTAAGTGAGCTGTGGATAAATGAATGCCCGCGAACCTCAATGAACTGAAGCAACGCCAAATTCCTCCACAATGATCTGACAGACAGATAAAGTCATACAGAGAACAATTCATTTGACTTATTGCTGCTAAATGTGGCTCTACAAGCTACTGAAACATGGGGTGTACTTGGTTTTTTCCCATGACTATAAATACTTTTTAATGAGCAGTAAGAGGTAGGTTCTCACTGTGAGGCAACAGTGTAGACAATTAGAGAAAGCTGACTCAATAAATTACTTAATGGTGCATGGAGATTTTTCCAACAATTAATGATCAAATATATAAGAAGGAACTGTGTCGGAGGAAAAAAAAATGCAGAACTTATGTTTCTTCTTTTAAAACCTGAATTGTTTAAATAACTCCTGCATTTCAGAGTGATTGAGCACAGTATGAATAATCGCCCACACAGTTAAATCCACCATCACACAACTTGACTGCTTCCAAACAAGGACAAGTCCACACTGGAGACCGAGACGCTGGTCTAAGCTCTGGTTGTATCAACAGAATGTGGGATCAGATAAAAAATGTAATGCAATGGGAATGCAGCAATCCTCAGGCTTTTAGAAGGGCTAGTCATCTTAGAGCTTTTAGTGCTTTATAAAAGCCATATTCATCCTAACCCATAATTAATTCTGCAGAAGCATTCATACTACTTGGAGAAACTACTGCTCTGAACAGCAGTCCCAAAGGGACTGTTTAGCCAGGAAGTGATTTGGAAAGCAGTACTGTCCAGTTGCTTTATATGAACATTCCAGGGCAGGGTGGAGGTCACAGAGAAGAGGAACATCCTCCTCCGTTTTTTTTTTTTTTTTTTAAAAAAGAAAGAAAGAAAACATCCACAAAAATATATATTGCCTTCCTTTGGAGAAAAATATTCTCAAGGTTTTGTGCTTTTGGAAAAACCCACAGGTCTGTTTTCTGTGTGAGAAGGGCATGCATCAATGACTTGCACACATGAGTACCAGGTCAACAAAAATGTATTAAATATAAACCCAAATTTTCAAAAAAGCTTGTTAAAAATCAGGCTTGGAGATTTTCATTTGGTGCAAGGCTAAAAACTCCAGATTTTGTGGCCTAAATTCTGCACCGTCATATAAACACTACATCTTTAACAGTGCAAAATGGAAAACTTGGATAAAATTGAAAAATTAAAGTCGTTAAAAAAACAGTAGTGCTCTTTAGAAAATTTGTTGCAATTATTAAAAATATTCAAACATAAGGTAACATCATTTTCAAACCTCCAGACCATGTCGTTGGCCACACAGAGCAACAGACCAAACAGATTAAACAGCTATTTAAACAGAGGTTTCTTAAACCAAACCCACTTCTGATTACGTATCATTTTCCATGTGATAGCTGGACGTGTTTTACTTCTAATCATATGTTATAAAAACTACGTTACCTTTTTCCACAGTGAAAGTAACTAGGTAGGAGGCGCTAAAGAGGAGCTTAAGTTGTTCTAAAGATGCAATACAATATATATGACTGTGTTACTAATTATCTTTACTATTACGTCTATTTTAGAGAATTGCCTCTGGAGTACATTGTGTATTTAAAAAGGTCCAACCGCCTTGGATGACTTATAAATTACTAAACTGCAGTTTTTCACTCCACAAAAGAACAGAGGATTGCGGACTGTCAACTTTTCAGACCAATTTCTCTCTTTTTAGAAAAAATAAAACTTTTTAACAAATCGCTCACCCGTTTGTCATTTCTGTAATGCCGAGCATCGCTGTGTCCTCTCTCCCACCAGATGTGCGTCACCCGATCGCTGTTGCAGCTGTCCAGATGTTGTGCAGTCCGGGATGTAACGTTGGTTTTCGCACAGCGGAGTAGAATGGCGAAAAGGGGCCTCGCCTCAGTCCGGCCGATCTCACTCCAGTGAATGAGCCACTTCCAGGTGGGACCTTTCAGTGTAAAACAGCAGGCTTGCAAGATTCAAACAGGACCCTAAAAATCGGTTTAAAAAGAATAAATTCCTCCCTTTTTGCACAAACTCGAGCAATACATCATCTTACGTGGGTCTCCCACGATATCGCACGAGACTATTAACACAAATTTAGTTTCCATTTAAGCTAATGAGGAGTCAGGAAAACTGCCTTAAAATACAGTAGGAAACAAATTTCCTTTATACCTTTAACCTGTATTTGTTTGTGTGTGTTTATACTGCATTCTGTTTGCCTCGCATTTACTATACAAAGTTTAATGCACATTAATATAAAATATACAGCAAAAAATATCAATGAATGAGTGAATGAAAACATTTTTAAACATTTTTTTTTATTTAGTATTGGTGCTAAAATGTTTAAGAAATTTATGGAATTTAAAGATTTTATTCACGTGCCTTTTTGCAAATATATATTGACATTGGTCCCCACCCCCGACCTAAGTCAATAAATCACAATAATAACTCAAAACTGAGAAAACGACTTGGATTAATTGGGTTATTAAGACGAGATTCTAAGTTAATAATTTTGAGTTACCTTTTGGTTTTTAAAAAAAGAATTTTTCAGAGTCAGTGGGTTTTTGTTTTTTTGTTTTTCTTAAGTGTATGATGCAAAGAGCTTGTTGGTCACTCTAAAAGATTTTATACTTGTTGCTCTTTGCTTAAAGAAAAAAAACACAAAAACAACAAAACAAAGAAAAACGGATGATACTGTAATTAATTTCCCTTTCTTTCGCTACTTTGTGATTTAGAAAGTTAGAAAGCAAAAAATTTCAATTGTCTGCCTTTCCCCCCTAATTTTATTTTATCTTTTTTTTTTTTTTTTTTTACATTAGTGAGGCGATAAAACAGAGTCCAAACACGTTTGGGAAGAACAGAAAGCCAGCGTTATCAAATCAAGTGCTTTTATTTTGGAGACCAGAGGCTCGTGCATTGTTGCACGCGGTCCAAGTGACTTAGTTTTTTTCAGGTTTTGTTGGCAGGATGCACCTAAAACCACCCAGTAAACTCAGTAGGTTCTCTGCGCTCATTATCTCACTATAATATAAATGAGACGGATGCCGAGAGCCGTTTTTACATCCGCTGCAGCTTTACGCTGGGCTGTATCTACACATGAAGTATCTGGTCAGCATTGATGGAAAATCTGACTTTCAATTTGCCACCACTGGGAGGACTGTAACTACAGTTCAACATGGCGGGTGGGAGCCCTGAAAAAACATATCACTGAATCCATCACATAACAGTAGCAGGCAGGGAGACGGGGCTAACAGCATGTTTACATTACTTACAGTAAAAGATGCAGGAGTTTGTCATTTCCTCTCCCGATTGCGTCATGATAATGCACCCACCATTTTTTTCCTTAAAAGGGAAACCCCTAGACCTTGCTCCCTCCTTCCAGAGGGATGAAGGACTTTCAGAGCAGCACATAGACTGGCAACCGCATCTGTTCAGATGCCCAGCAGTAACACCAAAAACAGGAGGATTATTAATGATGTAAATTAAGGTTCATCTTGTAGTTTTTATGTGCTCTTTTTGATTTAATGTGCAAAACATGTCCATAAAAGTGCTTCCTCACCACATGCATGTCCTCAAAAAAAAAAGAAAAAGAAAGAAAGAAAGAAAAATGTAAAACATCTGGCTGCTGATTAGAAGCTGTAGATGCAATGCTGCACTTCAAAAATCAATTATAAATAAAGGACACGGACTGAATGCAAAGCATGGAATCATTTTAGTCTTTGTTAAGTTCTCTCTTTTTTTTTTTTTTACAGTTGTAAATACACCAGAAAAACATACAAACAATCACTGCTGTAGTCTTTCTTGAGTATGATTTTGCAGTTCGGGTAATCTCTCATAGCTTCTGCCCACGTTAAGCATCATAAATATAAAAATCTAGATATAAATACAGTCCATTGTGGGGTATATATGAGGTGTTTTTCTAACTCAAAGTACAGGTCAAAAGTCAGAATGTAAGAATGTAAAATCAACAGCATCTATAGGTCTGATGAGCAGCCTTGCTCAAGGACACTTTTGCGAGGCAGATGTGCTTTCAGCAATGGAAACTGCAAGATGCAACAAATCTTTGTTAAGGTTCAGTGATTAAATTGCAACACAAATGACAAAACTATAAAACACTCCCACAAAAGAGAGACAAACTATTAAAATAAAGGTCCAATATTAAAGTCGCAACTAATATTACAAATTATTACAGGGCACGATGAATAAGAACTCAAGACATGGAAACTGTTAGTGCACCTGAGTTGAGTATGTGATGATTTAACCATAAAACTGTAAAACCAGCCTGGGGAAAAATGTTAAAAGTGTTCTATTATTGTCTGTCTGATACACAAAGAGTGTATGTGCAAATAAGCCCGGGCTTTATACTGCTTTAAACACTCATTTTCTTACACTCTTGGCTCTGTGTGATGTCAGTGAGGGGTGAAATCACTGATATGATCACAGGAGGTCCAACCTTTTGCTAGTGAGGGGCAGCCAATCAGAAAAAGAGGCTGTCTTAAAGGGAGTGAGAATCAAAAGTGGATGAAGGGCTGCATCAAAGCTGAGTATAAGACACAAGCATTTTTTTAAACCATGAAGTCTGAGAAACTACTCGAAAATAAAAATATACAGGTGGGAAGGAGCATAACAGGTCATCACAGTTCCTCACCAACAATCAGTAATGTTGAAGAGAACCTCAGACTTATAAACACGCATCCCAGTGCAACTGAAATGAGATTATGGCAGTTTAGCCCATGAACTGCTGTAAATCACGCACACGTTTCCCACAGCATACTGCGTTACAGATCGCCTAATGCTTTCTTTACCTTCCGGGAAACAACCAAGTTAAAAGTAAAATCAGAGAATCAAATTTTTTGTGAATAAGGTTAATTTCTATACGGCAGAGACCAGTAGAATGGCTGACATGAAGGCAGTTCAATCACATTCAACAGCCTATAAGTTTTAGGTATACCTCTGAGAAAAGCTAAAATGTAAACCGTGTAAATCAAGCCCATCATAAAATGCAGGTAAAGTTGTCTTGAGAAGTAATTAAAGATCTATAAATCATATCAAGCAATACACCAGCACACATTTCTTCCCCTTGATTAGGTTTCCTCTCACAATTAGTTTGCACCCTTTTGGATTCAAAAACACTGCGATCATCACATAACATACACTTAATTTATTATACCCATTCATTTTAGTAATGATGCTTTGTAATGCCTCACTGCGTAACCATTACGTCCAGTAAATGTTTGGAATACATGTTTATAGCACGCTGAAGGAAGACAGATACTCATCACAGTTATCAGTAAGAGACCCATGTAGCTATTGCACTGCAAACTCAAATTGTTATACATGTTGAATATTTTGGTTTTCTTCATCTTAATCATACACTCCTCTTTATCTGATACATTCCTTGGTCCCATCTACTGCATCCCACCAAAGTTGTAAGTGCCCCCAGTTAACCTCCCAGTTGTCACCGTTTTAAAAGTGCAGCTTCAATGATGAGGACAGGTTTTCACATTAAAAATAAAGGCTCAGTAATAACGTCGACTTTGTGCTCCCAGTGTTTTCTCGGCTTTGATTTGTGGTCGGTTTTATCTGATCCCAGACCAGCTGTGGAGGTAGGAGGTCCAGCCTGAGCTCCGAGACCCAGACGCCTCCTCCTCACCTGTAGAGAGGAGACACAAGAACAGGTGGTTAGACATTAATGAGGTATTCTGGATGCTATAACCTGCAGCACTTCAGAAAAGAGGAGATTAATTTAATTAAAAAAAAAAAAAAAAGGGTTTTGTCTGAAGTAACAAAACAAACAAACAAACAAAAAAATCAAAGACAGGTTGTCGGTGTGTGTTTTCTATTATGACTCAGCATGAAAATCAGTGTGACGCTGCTCTGTACAAAACACAGCAGAGACAAATTCTTCCAGCGGGGCCGTGCGCTCCTGTAAGTGAATTGGAAATGGCCTCTTTTTCAGGGTGGAATACAGCACACACCTTTAATGACTTGGCAGTTTCACTTTACCATCATAAAATGAGAATAAATTATTTTCAGAAATCACCAAGGCTCAAGCCTGCCACGAGCTGGATACTTGTGGAGAAATGTTTGTTGATATGTTTGGAAGTGTAAATGTGAGACTTTCAAACCTAAGACTACTGTGACAGCTGTCAAGCATGGGGGTGGTAGCATATATTAATATTAGTTGGAGTGTATGCATATATTTGAGTTTCCAAGTATAATTCTGGCCCTATGTGGATTAGAGAAAATCCAAGATAAGCTCAAACTTGTGCACCCAATTCTTGCTTTTAAATTAATTAAGAGAAATATACGGTACAATCATCCGTCACATTAACAAAAGAAAAATAAGAGTTCACATAAATCATTAAATGTCCACAGTTCCCATGGAATTCTTTTCCATGAGGCGTGGATGCAAATTTCTGACCAAAAGGTTTCTACACTTTAAATCATACATAATAACCTTTTAAACAGGTCATGCAGTGAATAAGATTTTTCTTTTTATAAATGCATGCAAACAAGGTTTACTCATTGCATACCTTGTGCAATGGCAGACAATTTGCTTTTCTCCTCTGGGCTGAGCTGCAGCATGGTGTGGATGACGGGCAACAGAGCCTGCCTCTCGCTGCCGGATCGCAGGAAGATGAACTGCAGGAGGACGTTCTTCAGGTACTCCAGGTTGGCCACACTCTTCTCCCTCTCCTGGTTTCGCTCCAGACGGCGAACTTCACTCTTCAACAACTAGGAGGCAGAACATACAAGCGCTTTAAAATTTACAAAATCCAAGCGTCCCTTCGGCTAATGCTAAACGGCAGGAAAATAAGCTAATGCACAATAGCTTATCGAGTCCATTTCAGGTTTAAAAAATAGGAATACAGGAGGTCAGCTCAGAGTTTTTAGTGACTACTAGTATCTCGAAGGGATAACATTACATTTGGTCCACGCTACTTTCCGTAATCGAACACCTTACGTCACACACAACAAGCATGGCGGCGTCCTCTTGTCTACTGAATATGAAGCGTTGAACGTGAGTACAACAGTGACTTTTAAACCCGGACTGCAGCAGCTCTTGTGCGAAATAGCTTAAAAAAACTACAGCGACAAACAAAGATGGGCTTCGAGCGGCTGCTGTGGTGTTACTCCAGGCGGTTTCGGTTCCGTAGCGTTCAGCTAAACCAGGTTGAAAACACGTCGTTGTCGGCGCACACTACGCCTCTCGGCAGCACGTCCTCCCGGTTTGGTGCTTCTCCCGGACTGTTGGGCGGGATATTTGCCCACACAGGCCCCCAGCTGGCCGTACGTCGGAGGATGTGCACCTCCACCCAGCCGCCCAGAGATGTCACCTTGTTCGAGCACGACAGGACCCGCTTCTTCCGGCTTCTCTCGATCTTCTGCGGCGGACAGTTCGTCTTCTGGACGTACTTGGCTCAATTCGCCTACACGGGGCTCAGAGACACGGGCGGCACTAAAGAGAAAGGGAAAACCAAGACGCCCAGCACTGCCACCACGGGTCTGGCGGGAATATGGAGCTTTGAGATGAACCTGGGCTCAAACACCTGGAGGTATGGTTTCACGCTGGGATGCCTGACAATAGGAGCAGGCATAGTGGGACTCGGGGCTCTGTTCTGTCGGCGCTCTGTCAGCAAAGTGGTTTTACACCAGGGTGGGAGGATGGTGACAGTCTGCACACAGTCACCTGTGGGACCAAGCCAAGGCAGGAGAATAACAGTCCCTCTGTCTCATGTAGCCTGCCACGCCCACAGGCAGGAGACCACTTCCTTTATTCCTCTAAGGGTCAAAGGGCACAAGTTCTATTTTCTTCTGGACAAAGAGGGGACTGTGAACAACGCCAAGCTGTTTGATATTACCGTTGGTGCATACAGGCCACTTTAAACACAGCTGCCACACCTGAAACAGCAGTCTACAGGTGTGTGCTCACGTGGCTGCCACACTAATATATCAGTGTGTTTTTCATCTGATCTGTACAATCCGAATTAATTAAATGATTGACAACAAATACTTGGCTCATTTAGTTCATTACATTGAAAACCTCATGCTTTTGACTCAGTATTATTATATAAATTTCCAAGAATTTAATATTTGAAGTAATGAACTGGAATTTTTATGTATATTGCACATTTCTTTACGTGTAAATGCAGTGTGCTTTACCTAAAAATAAGAAATTTTATAGGCAGATTAAAATCAGCCCCTGGAGAAAAGCCACAAAAGCCCTGGAAAAAACAGATCTCTGCAGGCCTAAATCCAGGACCTTCATGCTTTGAGGTGATATATAGCGTGTACATGACCTGCTACCCGAAAAAAAAACTGGTAACAGACAACACAAATATAAGCATGAGTAAAAATACAGATATTTATCAGTAGAGAAGAACAAACGGTTAGAAACACAGTTACCTTTAACGACTTTCTTAACAATGCACAGATCAGTAGCACATACAAGCATGACTAATTCTAACAGTTTTTCCACCAATAACCTCCTAAATAAAAGCTTATAGTAAGTAAGAGAGTTGAGCCTGAATTACAGCAATTCTGTATGTGCCTTGTAAAGTGCTAGAAACCAGAGAACAGACCTTTTCCTTTAATAACACTTAATAAATATGGCATATTCTAATGTAATAAAACCTATAATGTAAATATACTAATACAATACAAAATAACTTTAAAGATGATCTTTATAACTCAGAATATATGTAAAATAAATACTTAAAGTTAATCTACTTTTGACTGCTTTCTTATCCTCAGCGGGTCGACACAGTGGATATCTCCACATGTTTGATTTGGCAGATTCTTTTCTTAATTAAATGCTGAATGCCCTGCCCAACCTGAAAGGGGAGGTAAATAAGAAAGTAATCAGATGGTTTAAAATTATGCCATTCCTTCAGCTAACAGTAGTAGTACAGCAAATGTAGGCAATGTGTTTGCTCTCAGTCTTGAAGAAACATCTTTCAGCGATTTTAATTGTATGTTTTTAAATCTTGCAAGTTGTTCGTTAATAAAGGGGATCATTCTCTTTGAGTTTTGTAACCAATGCTTAGGAGTAGGTCCTATTTATTATAGTGGATGTGTCATATAGTAGATTTGCTAAGTGCGCAGGGGAGGCAACTTTAAAATAGACAACTTGTCTGGGTTATTAGGTCTCTAATAATTATTTAGTTTTGAGCAACAAAATTGAGGATAATTGAGGAAGTATACATACAGTGATCTGCTCCATGAGAATAGCGTTGGTAGCCTCAGTTTCATGCAGCAGGCTGTTCATGTGCTCCATGCTGCGGGTGGTTGTGTTCAGCTTTTCACTTAACTCTTCTTTGGTTGGCTCCACTGTCCACACAAATGGCTCTAGAGTTATAACAAATGCCACATACAGGAGGTGATATAATACATTAAACTCTCACTACACAAGTCTGCATCTATTCTTTTCCCCCAAACATAGTCATTCATTGTTCATTGTAACGCTCATCATTATATCTTGTTGAATAGGTCACATATGCAGTCCTTTTGTAAACTGAATGCGCTTTTTTTTTTTTTTGTGGACCTCTGCTTTCAAACACACCTTGTTTGGGTTCTGGAGATGTGAGAAGCTGCTCCAGAGAGGGTAGGGATGTAGGAGCAGGGGAGAAGCTCTCAGTCTCAGTGGTCTCCATGCCCTCACCCTCCTCCCTGGCCATAGACTGCAGGTCGCTGAGGGCCACTGGTCCCACACCCGCCTGGTTCTGGTCAATGTTTCTGCGCTGTGGATCTGATGCCAGCGGTTTACGGCTGGACTGGACAGCAACTGAATCTGAGCGGGTGTAAAAGGTTGGAAGAAGAAGATTTGTGTGGGTCTTCTGGGCACATCAATACATTCATATTGAACAAGAGAGAAGGAGGAGGTTGGATTCAAGATGTGTCAAACAAGAATTAAAAAAGAAAAAGAAAAAAAGACTTTCTGCTCATGGCCTTAAAATGTTTAAGTAAAATCCCTGGTGGAAAATAGTAAATAAATAAAGGAATTTAAAAGGGTTTCAACTGAAAGCAGCCTTCAAATCTTTTTTTAAGCATCTCTGGATTCTTATGTACAAACAAGTCCGATCACAGCAGCTGTGAGTTAGTGTCCTACTTCGCTGTAACATGAGGGGGCACCAGACTACTCCAGGTCTTAACCAGTTCAGCTGGCATAAATGGTGACGTGGGAAGAGAAGGGTAGAGGGAAAAATGAGAAACTTCAGAAGAATAGATTGTGATTAATGAACCTGAACTGATCCAAGAGGCCAGACTCGCTACCAATCCCCTCACCTCGCCACCTCCCGTCAGGCTCTTTACTTCCCTTGTCATGTAGCCGACTGAGAGGAGCAAGAAGTCTACCTGCATACTGAACACGTTTCATAATAGTTCAAGTCCAGTAAACTCAAGAGCCCAACATATTTACCCAGTTCTAATCAACCAAATCATGACAACTGCCACTCAAAAGAGTGAAGCATACAGGAGTCCTGATTCAATAGTACATCAGGCTCTAATAGAAAGGTTTAAAGAAATCAATAAGGAAATAAAAGCATCTAATTTACAGGAAAATAAACACCCTGGGGATCATATGTATATCTGAAAAATACTGAGCAGTGTTTCTGCAAAGCCATCACAACAGCCTGCAACAGAGGGAACAGCTGGAAAGGCTTAAACACTGACTGATTTCTAATTTATAAAAGACTTTTTTATGTGTGTGTCTATGTGCTGCTTGAAGGTTTGGATAAAAGATTAGACAAAATATGACAAAAGGCATATATAAATATTACATCTGATTTATTAAAGAAAAAAAATACGAGGCCGGTAGTTTTATCTCCCGTCTGTCCGATAGGGCAGTAACGCATTTAATCTGGCGTGAAATTGAAGCATAGTGGTAAAAAGTGGCTCAAATATGACTTCAAATTAAGGTTAATATTGGCTCCAGTATCGAGTTAATCCTTGCATCCATGTGTGAGCCACTAATGATGAGTCTCTCCAGATGCCACAGTGAGCTGTTTGCCACACTGAGAGGCGGGGATAGAGCTGAGGAACCTTGCCAACACCTGGCGTCCTCAAGTGACAGAGAAGAAACACACACACACACACACACACACACACACACTTGCCTTTCCTAGTCATTACTGTGTGTGTTTCTGCTGTTTGACTCCAGCGGGCAGCTGTGTGGGAGGTGATGAATGAGCTCTCAATGCTGCTCTTCTGATAAACACACTGATGCCCTCTTCATGGTTTTCTTTCTGACTCACATCACTCCACTCATGTAGGAGAAGTGCAAGCACCATGGAAAACTAAAGCACTTGATGATTTCATTGATCTCTATATACCATACCTTTCATGTACTCCTTGAGTCTATTGCTGTCTGCTCTTTAGTAAAAGATAAAAATGTTACCTCACCTATTTGCTCTGTTACCTCTTGTAGAGAATCAGGTATTGGCTCAAGTTTACAACCCCACCCCCATGCTTACTGTTCTGGCTCTGCAGGGTAAAGAGCTGCTCCTCGACACGAGACAGCTGGCCCTGCAGGGTCTCTACAGTGGCCCGGTGGTCATCCTGCAGCTTCCTCAGCTGCTCCCTGTAGGTCTGCCGCTGGGCCTCAACCTGGGAAGACAGGTCAGCCTGGGCCTGGGACAGGTCTGACCGCAGGGTCACGTTCTCTGACTGCAATGACAAAAGCCTGTAGGTGGACAGAGCAGGAAGAGAGTTTAGAAAGTGCTCCTTTAGAAGCGAATCAATATGAAATGCTACAGGTAAGTAAAAAAAAATAAAATAAAAATGGCGCAATCAGGTGTTCTCAGCATGTGCGATTATGTCTCCTGATTGCAAAATCAAATGCAGGGATGAACAGCTGAAAAGGCTAAAACGTGCTGCGTATCAACAACGTGACAGTACAATGAATTCCTGCCAAGACAAGATTAAAGAACAACATAAAAAATAAAAGTGTGTTCACCTCTCACGGAGCTCAGCTTCCTTGCTTACAGTTTCTTGAAGGATTTTATTGTGTCTCTCCAGAAGAGTGTCATGCTCAGTTTGGAGCTGCTGCAGCTCTGCTGCGCTGCTCTGGAGACTCTGCTGGCTCTCCACCAGTCGCGTCCTCAGCTGTTCCACCTGAGAGACCAACTGCTCCCTGAAAAACACACCACACGTTACTCTTACAGTGATATTTTCTTTTAGAAGGATGTAAATGAATGTAAATTATTTCTCATGTGGGATTTCTTGTAGGTTATACTGTGTCTTCAATAATTCAGCTTTGGTCATTGTAAGTACATGGTGTTTGTGTTCAAAATCAATTATGTGCTATGCATTTTGACATTTTGCATGTTATTTAAGTTTTCTTGATCACATCTGAACAACACTATCTTTCCTAACCCTAACTCTGGGTGTACTTTGAGTTTTTCATGTGTTTAAAAGTCTCACATGGAGAGAGAAGCTTTAGAACAGCATCCTTAATCAATGCAGTAAGATTTGAATTCCTCTAATGTAAAGCCAACTGAATGTGTTACCATTAATTTCACATGTAATGATCTGCATCACACAGTCCACCACTGGTTACATACATTTAACAGCTGTCTGTTATTACAGTCTTTGTAGACTTCTATCATTCTTGCATGCCTTTACCTCTCTAGTTTGCCAGAGTCTACTTCATTCTGGGTCGTCTTGCTCTTCTGCTGCTTAAGAACATTGTGGACTCGCACCTTGTAACTCTCAAACTCCTTGGTTGTTGCCTCAAGCTCAACCTGGAATCAATACAAAAGGTTAACAAGACGTATACGATTAAAAGATGATTGATTTTCTAATACATTGTTGGTGAACAAATTTATTTTAGTGAGTCTTGTTAGAAAATCTAATAAAGAAAACTTTTGTTGTGTCTCACACATTTACAAAAATTGAGATTTCAATACCACAGCTTACATAAAACCAGTTTTTCACTGGATGAACAATGATGAACAATGTCTTTTACAGAAAGAAAGCAATAACTTTACTTAAATTGCTCTAGGCAAACAACCCATTCACAAACCTCTCTTACTGTCAAAAATATAAAGGGGAAAAAGTAAAGACTGAGCCAGAGGTGGCAGCAGCTGACTAAAGCATTTATTTTACTGTCAGTCTTGGATGTCACCAAGCATTGGAGTTTACAGGTAAATCAAGGTCAGATAGATAGTTGGTTGGTCGGGTATTTACCAGAAAGGACTAGTTTGCAGATTTTTGTTTCCTGTTGCAGGAATCTATGGTTATAAAGATTTATAGTTTCTAGATCTAATTACAGAAGTTTCTGTAAAGCTGTTTAACTGATCTGAGCCAAAGAATCTTCCTCCATTGACTTCAGATTAGTAGTATGACCTTAGTTAAATTCAATTTATTCAAATCAAATACATTTTATTTGATTTATATAGCACCAGATCACAACAACAGTTCCTACAAGATACATATAAGATATAAGGTAAGGTAAGACCTTAAAATATTCTTAAAATAATCAATAAAATTAAAAGCGTCATGCATAAATACATTACCCAGTTCTCGTTTGTGTTATACATATAGTGGAATTTGTTTTTTTCAGTGTTGGTGACCCAAAAATGAGTAATTAAAAGTTTTTACCTTGAGCACTTTTCAAAAATTCTACATACTACAAAGATTTGAGGATTAATCAAAAATAATTCAGATATTAATAATGGAAGTAGTAATTAGTTGCAGACTCATATAACACTACTGAGCCTGAGCTGTAGAAGCCTTCGATTAATTTAATCAAAGCTGGACGGGTCTGACGTAGCTACAGCACCTCAAAATTTACAGTTAAGGTGTCCTTGAACGACTTCGGCGTCATTATGGTTGAGTTATTATAGCGTAAACTGTCAATTCAACTGTTACAAGTGAAAAGTCAACACGCGCACCTTGGCAGTGTCTCTTTCCTGCTGCAGACTCTGTATGCGTTGCTGCAGAGAGCTGCTGGTTCTCTGTTGTTGCTCCAACGCAGACTTCAGCTGCTCCTGCAGGCGATGGCGCTCGGCTGTCAGGTCACACACCTCAATCTAAATTCACAAACACAGGCTTTATTAAGTGCCACAGGTACAAAACAAATGGGTTTCTACAGTTTATTGAAAGGGATAGTGCTAGGTGTGTTACCTTAGAGCTTTCTAGCTGCTGCTGGTTAGCCTCCAGCTCTCCTTTCAGAGAGGCCTGCAGCACCATGAGTGAGCTTTCCTGCAAACATGCACACGGAATATTTAAATACATACAACCAAATAGGAAAGCACACAAATGACTAAGAATTCCCAATAACTTCAAGGCCCCCCTCCACAGTCATGTCCACACATGGCTGCATAACACTATTTACATTCATCAAGAAGCAACATTACACACATTCATAAGAAATCCTTGGGGACACACCTCAAATACACACAGACACACACAGACCTGTTTCTTGGCATCAGCCAGGTCCTTCTTGGTCTTCACCAGCAGCTGTTTTATCTTAGCGTTTTTCTCCTCCCCCTGGTCCAGCTGGGACTTCAAAGACTCTGATGACACAATTGCACATTTGAATGGGCATGTGCACACACACAAACAGCATAATTTCTGAACTGCAGTCTTCTTATTTTTCTAGTATTTTGCTGTCATTATGGAGCTTGACAGCATGAAGCAACTAAAGGAGGAAGGAAAAAAACAAGCTCTAACATTTCCTAAATAATGATCCTACTGATCCCATGTACTGGCACACAGATACACAGGGCTATGCAAAAGTAATAGATGTTTCAGGTCAGTGAAAGCAGGCGTGTGCTGCTAATATAGAACATAAATAAAACTGAAGTTTTGCTTTCACCAAGCAAAATTTCAATTAAAGATTATTATACAGTGCAACATTAAATACATTTGGATTGTATTATTCTGTGTGCCAGTCACTGAGTGTAAACCTGAACTTGTTATCATACCAATTTCCTGTTTGAGCACTTCTTCCTTCTGGTTGAGGCTGTTTATCTGACCCTTTAGCTCCTCAACACACTCATCTTTTTCTGATAGTTTGGTGTTGAGTTCTTTAACCAGACGTTCATAGTCGGCCATCTCCATGTCCAACAGAGAGCTCTGCTGTGCTTCCTGCAGGGAGAATCAACGTATTACAGCTTTAAACGGAGCACAGCTAAGACTCATCTTCAAGTCCATTTATCTGAAACTCTGGATTTCCTCCTCTCTACATTTAAATTGAATTATGCTGAATATATTGTGCAGTTAGTATTTTTGAAACTTGGACAGCTGAAGAAAGTGGATGAAATAATCTACACACACATTGTTTTCTTAAAGAAAAGTAAGGATCTGACTTTTTAAAGTCCTAAAATCTAGTTAAATTAAATAATTACAATCACAGCCACACAATACAATCCCTCATCTTCCTTAAATTACCATTGAACTAACATCTACATATTTCTGCTGCACTTAAAACATGCTTGTTTACTGATCTAAAACTGCCAAAACGAGATTAAAAAAAAACCTTTATAAGCATTTAATTGTCTTTCTACTATCAGTATCAACCTGAAAAATCCAATCTTTGTGTTCACATGACGTAGGCAGACCTCCTGGCAGCTTTCATGTACACGTCTATACTATGTAGGTCTCCACTAATGGAAAAGTAACAGCGGTCCCTGTACTGTGGGCTAGAATTACTCTCCTTCTCTTCATCAGGTGCTGCTGTAGCTGCAGGCCGGCCATCACCAGCTCAGTCGCTTGACTGGATCGGCCCTCTGAGACGCGCTAGTGTCTGAGAAGCATTTGTGTGTTATTTGTGTGTGTGTACCTTGCGTAGCTGCTCCAGCTCCTGGGCAGTCTGCTGAGACTGCTGCTGCTGCTTGCGGAGCTGGGCTGTCAGCTCTTCTGCCTCCTTCATGGCAGATGACAAATCCTAGAGAGGCAAGCAAGTGCACATGGGGGGGGGGGGTATTTAAATGTAATACAGATTACATATTATAAAAATAAATTCACTGTGCATGGCTGTTTTTATGATTATTTAAAAACATAAAACATAGAGTAGTTGCTTGCACAAAAGAGGGAGATAAAAATCCATCTCTCTTCATTTCTACCTTTATCTTTTGCTCTTTTATTGCTCTCTCAGCCAGCAGGTCTCTTTCCAAACTTGCTGACTGCCTTTGCATCTCCTGATTCTTGGTCTCTAACTGTTTCAATGTGCTCCTCATGGTTTCCATACTAGCCAGAAGGTCCTCCTTCTCGCTGCTCAGTGTCTCACTCTGAAAACAAAAAAAAGACTTGTTTATTGCCGCTGTCAGGTGAGTGTGCAGTGATACTCTTGAGGAAATCTGGCATATTCTGATTTGATTTATTGCTCATAATCTGTCAGCTTTAGTGACTCTACAGAGTGAACTTCATTGTGGTTTCAGTTTACTGTGTCAGTTAAGAACCGCAGGAAACAAAAAGGATGATTTACAAAGAGGAAAGCTGTCTTACATATTTTGTAGTCAACATTCTCATTTATAAATACACCAGTTGGCACGTGACACCTAAAAAAATAAAAATAAAAAAATCATTCATGCAAATCTGACAGTAGCAGGCTCTATGGGCTTCCTGTGCAGCAGCTCTCTCCCATCATCTGTCAGCCAAACAGTGAAACTATGATTGGTAAACAGAGATGCCCAGACGTACTCTGAGATCCCCGACTAGCTCCAGTCTTCGTGCTTCCCCTGAGATCCATGAGCGCACACAAGACTAAGCCTGTGCTTCAGAAAATGGTGTTTCAGTACTGCACGCAGCAGATGGAAGCTACAGCCTGCTCCATTTACCTGTCTCTTTTTCTCTCATTGGAGAGAAACAGTTATGAGCTTGGGGAAAAGAGTACATATAAAAACAATTTCTCCCCAGCTCACCCAGTCACATCTGATGGGCTATTTGTGGGCGCCGGGCTGTCAGATATAGCTGGGCAAAGTGTTGTCGGCTAAAACGACTCCCTCTAAATCATACAGAAACTGAATTATGGGGTAAGTATTGAAGAAATGTATTACTGGACAAAATCCCCTGCTTTGATTTAGTGGAGGCCGAGAGTTTGTGTGTGTGTGTGTCTGTGTGTGTGTCTGTGTGTGTGTGTGTGTGCGTGCGTGAGACTGAATGTGTGTCTGTGTTACCTGCGTGACAGCACTGCTGAGTCGTTTGGTCAGCTCAGCAATCTGTCTCTCTGCCGCCTCCACCTTCTCCCTCTCCTTATCCAGTTGCTCTGTCTGCTTGTCGTAATCTATCTGCAGGTTCTAAACACAAGACACACACACGCACGCACACAAACAAGTCTTCAATATTCATTACTAGAAACCTGATGAACAGCTAAGTGAAGGTAAACACTATGCATCTCAGTTATCAGCTGCATTTACATTTGAACGTGGGACAAAACTCTCATTAGACACAACACAGTGGTTTTATTCTTTAATGGAGACACAGTCATAAAGCAAAGTGCAATCTGGGGGCTGTTTATGAAGACCACTGGGAGCAATGTCTCACACAAAGTCTTTTTTTAAAGTGAGCGTGCCTCTACTTGCCAATTAGAAAGATTTTTGTATTAGTAATGCATGAAACTAATTAAATGCACAATGGAATCTGTCAAGTTTATTTTGCTTTAATTCATGCTATGCTTTTATTTTGATGAAAAGCTAATGACATAAAAAGGTCCATGCGAAGCAGTAACATCTGATACACCCGGATACAAACCTAATAGTTCTGCCAATTTCAAACAGCCATTGAGAAAAAGAGCCGCAGTGTAAACATACTTCACTGCGGCGTCTCTGTTCTGACACGTCTGACATCATAATCCCGAGAGGAAAACAAACGTTTTTCCACTTGGAAATTTCAGTTTCATGAAAGTCCCACTACAGGATCCTAGTGTCTTCAAGTAATATAGACAGTATCTAACATGTAAACAACAGATGGCTTACTTACACCCTTTATCTTAACTGTTCGGAGGTCAGGCCTATTAGAAACAGTGCAGGATTCTTCTTGCAGGTACTGTAGCAAGAACATGTTTGTAAAGCCTTCCCAATTACAAGTATTTCTCCAGTGCTGGCTTATAAAATGTGCCTAAAAATGACTCTTATAGACAAACAGCCTGCAATGCAAATCATTACAGTGTAAAACTGTATATGTGTTATTACTTTATTTAAATGCTGTTTTTCAATCATTTAATCAGTATCAAATTAAATATTAAATGGACTGATTTTTTATAGCACTTTTCTACTCTCCCGGAGTACTCAAAGCGCTTAATATAACATGCCACATTCATCCACTCACACAAGCACTTTCTTCTATGATTTTAAGTGCTTACTAACATTCACACACGTTCATACTCTGATGGATGCATCGGAAAGCAACTTAGAGTTAATATCTTGCCCAAGGATATCTGGCATGCAGACTAGGGGGAACCAGGGATCGAACCATCAGCCTTCCAATCAGTAGATGACCCTATTTTATAGGCAGGAAAGTCAGAAATCCCAGTAACTCCAAAGTGCACCTATATTTCATTAGAAACTTCTCCAGAAAATAAGCCAAAGATTTTCTTTCTCTAGTGAATTATGCTTGTTAACTGATTGAATCAATGGTGCTGTATTAATGGAGTCAACCTTGAAAGATTATCCCTCAGCTTCACTGTCAGGTCAATTACTCAGAAACAAGCAGAATCACTACCATGTTAAAATATATATTCTCACTACGTAACACGCTAAAATCTAGAGCTTGTTGGTGAGCTGATAAATTAAACTTCACCAAAATATGTTGAGGGTACTGCATCCAATGAGAAAGAAAAAAGTGGCTTCCTAGAGTTATAACGCTCTACTTATATAAGAAAATACAAATTTCTGCTTTGCATTTACTTGTGAAAGTATGGGCTGTTTTAAAAAGTTTGCTGAATTCGAGTGTGATGCTGTAACAGGATGCTGTCTTAGATATTCCATGATCCACTTTGAAATACTGCCACTGAGAGCGTTACTGTTTAGGAAGTGTCAGACCAAATATAGTTACAGAGCAGGTTTGTCGAATGCAGATACTGAGTTACTTCAGTAGCTGCAGAGCTCCAAACCTCCTCTGGGATTAAAATCAGCACAAAAACTGTGGGCCAGGAGCTTCATGCCATGGTTTTCATGGCATTAAACTCCCGTAGGCATTAATATGTAGTTGTCCCAGTATTTTACGTTTGTATAGTGAGAAGACAAAACTGTGATAATTCACATACTTTGTGCACTACTTCATGCAAACTATTTTCCTTTGTATGCTACAAGTCTTTTCCAACCCAAGATTCCTACCTTGTAGCCTTCAGCACCATGGATGATATCTTTCATAGAGCTGTTCACTTTCTCCCTCTCTGCTTTCAGTGATTCTACTTCCTCCTTCAGGGTTATAACCTGAAAAACAAACAAACAAAAAACCCCACCGAGCATTCATTTACTGGCCAAAAATATACAGATTATTCATGTTTACATGAATCTGTAAAACAAGAGAATGTTGTGGAGTTCTCCTAAGGATCAGTATGGAGTGCAAGTTTTCTACCACAATGTTTGCTATTTAGAGAAATCTAAAGCTTTTCATTATAGCCTTATTGTCTGTGTTGGTAAATGATAACATTCTTCATTCTTCACAGTACCTCTTTCTTACTGGCGTCCAGCTCCTTCTTTGCTTTGACAGCGACTGCCTTGATTTTATTCATTTTCTCGTCCTTTTCTTTATTTTCTTTCTCCAAAAGAGCTGCAGGAAGTTAAAACAAAGAAGAATATGATTCATCAAAAGTCCGGGAAAGTAACTTTGGTTCTTTTCTGCATGATAACTTGTAGATTAGATTGCTTTTATAAATAGCATGAACAGAAATCATCTCCACACCTATTTTCTCTGCAGTCTCATTCGATTTATTCTCCTCAGAGGACGCAGACTCTTCTGGAGACTCCTGAGAGGGTGACTGAGGAAAAAGAGAGAATGTTAGAAAGAGCACAAAAACAAATTGTCATAGTAACAGTTCTTTTTCCCCTCACAGATGCATTAGTGCTAGTGTGGAGAAGCACTTACTCTCCCCATTTGCAGAAAATAAACACACATCACGTGCTCCACTCACCTGGATAGAAGCCATTTCGGTCCTCAGCTGCGATATGAGTGAATCCTTTTCTGTCAGCTGCTCTTTGAGCTCTCTGCTCTCTTTCTCCATGATCTCCACCTTTCTCACTATTTCCTCCCTCTCTTCCTCCTCCTTGGTCATGAGAGAAATTTGAGCTTGCAATTTCTCATTCTCCTCGATGATCTTCTCATTGACTGATTTCATATCCTGCAGGTCTTTCTGGAGACCCTCAGTATCTTTCACCACCTCCTCTATGTTGGTTCTCAACATGTTTCTTTCTTGTTCCAGGTCTTTGATGTGGGCCTTGAGCTCTGTTTGCACCTCCTCAAATGTTCTCTCCCCTTGAGCTTCTTCAAGGCTGCTTCTCAACAGGGCCCTCTCCTTCTCCAGCTCATCAACCCGTGCTTGGAGGTCTTTGACTTCTTTCATGGACTCTTGGAGTTCTTCACCCAGATTTTCCTCCATTACTCCAAGAAAACCAGAGATTCGTTCTGCCTCTGTTTTCATTGAATTCAGCCTTGCTTCTTGTTCTTGCTTTTCAGATGTCTCCTGGTTCAGCTGAGCTTCCAGGGCTGCTAGCTTAGAGTCTAAGAGCTCCCTCTCTTCCTGAGCTTTGGAAAGCCTTGAGAGAGCCTCTTCCATTTTCTGCTGGAGATCAGACTTTTCAGTGTAAAGCTCTTTTATAGTCAGCTCTAAAGTGGAAACTGTCTGTTCAGATCTCACAAACTCCTCTTTTAGGCTTCCCTCTAACTTTTCTCTCTCCTCCTTTAAACGTTTCACTTTATCCTCAGTTTCTGTTTTCAGGCTTTTCAGCTCCGTCTCTTTTTCCTCTCTTAGCAAAAGCACCTCCTTTTCTTTCTCCTCCTGTAGCCTCTGGATTTCTTTTGTTCTCTCATTATTGAGCTTTTGCATTTCCTCTTCTTTGATCTTCAGCAGGTGTTGCATTTTGTCTCGCTCTTCAGTCAGTGTTTCGACCCTTTTGTTCAGATCTTGAGTCATGTTCTCCTTTATCTCTAGCTGGGATATGATCTCCTCATTCTGCCTAGTAACGTCCTCCAACGACTGTTTCACTTCGCAGGCTGAAGACATTTGCTCTTCACCTTGAGAGCTCTCAAGCTTCAGTTTGAGGTCTTGCATATCCCCCATCAGAGCATTCTTCTCATCTGTAGCTTCTCTCACCTTCTCCAGCAGTTCATCCCTCTCCTTGTTGAGCTGTTCCACCTTCTCATTAAGGTCTCGTATATTATTAGCTGCCTGTTCCTTCATGACTTTGTACTGTACGATAAAATCATTTGTCTTCTCTCCCAATTCTGTCTCAAAACTCTGAAGTATGCCCCTCATATGGTGGCACTGGGCAGAGTCTCGCTCTTTGGTTAAGGCCTCACATTTTGTCCTCAGCTCCTGGTTTAGTTTCTGCTGCTCCTCCTCTGGACTCTGAGAGTTTTGCTCTTTGGCTAGACTGGTCACAGACTCTTCAGCTTCTCTGAGGACACCTTGCTGATCAGGATCTTGGGTCATTGAAGCTTCAGCAGAAGCACTGTCCTTGAGCATCTGCAGCTCATTAATTTTGAACTCCAGTTCTTCTCTTTCCATTTGAAACTCTTCTTTAACCCTCTCCAGCTCTGCCTCGAGCTCACCCTTCACATTACTAAGCAGGGTCATCTCGTCCTGTAACATGGTGTTCTGGGCTTGAACATCATCCAGTGTCGCTTTTAGTCTTCCCGTCTCTGTCTCCTCTCCATCACCATGGCTCGAGTCACCCTGACTGCAGCCAGACAGCTCCAGCATTTTGGCGATCCCCGAACCACGGGCAGCTTCTTCATCTTCCTCCTGCACATCCTGCAGGTAGCTATCTGGAAATATAACAGTAATATTTTGATTTAATTGAAACTGAATTTAAAGAAAAAAAAAGGAAAACACAATATTAATACTTTGATACCAGAACAGACTTAACTAAAAAGAGCTTTTTTACCTTTGAGTGCAAGCTGCTCAGTTAGCTCCTCTTGGAGCAACAAGAGACGTTCCCTCTCAATCTCGTAGTCCTCTTCTAGAGTCCTCATTTCCTCTTCGTGCTGCAGACTCTTCTGAGCCAGCTCCTCCTTCAAGTTCTCCACCTCTTGCTGGGCCAGTGTCAACTCCTTTTGGTGATTCTCCTGGATCTCAAGAACCTCCTGAGAATTTCGCTCTTGCATTGTTTGGAGTTCAGCTCGAAGGGTCTCCAGCTGAGCTTCTAAGCAACGTCGGACTTCCTCTGCACTCTCTTTTGCACTAGCAAGATCTGCTTGGCGCTCCCTCTCTCTTTCACTCTCCCGTTCTCTGTCACGCTCCTCTCGCTCTTTTAGTAATTTCTGGAAATGAGACACCTCTTCTTGGTGTTTGCTGGTGCACTCCTCAATGCTGCTCTCAAGGGCTTTGATCTTCTTTTGGTGCTCTTCTATCGCCCGGTCAAACTCACCTTGCAGCGCTGCCAGATCATCCTGCAACAATCAGCATATGTGTTTTAAGAAGACCTGGTTATAATAACAAAATACATTTATTAGACTGCATAAATGTCAAAGTGTGTTCAAATAAACCCGTTTGAGTTTCTCTGAACACAAACCTGAATGTGTAATCAGGCTTACACATCATACAGCGGTGTGAGTGTTATCTTTCACCTTGGCTTGCTGTTTAGTCTTCTCTAGTTCTTTACGAGACACTGCAAGACTTTGCTGAGTTTCCGCCTTTTCCAGCAGCACCACATCCATCCTCTCAGTCAGCTCCTGTTACACACAAATGAACGATTCACATAACGCAGTATGAAAATGAAGTACTGCATGTTAACAGAAGAAGCTTTTAGCAAACATGCAAACCTGTATCAAAGAGTCATCTGAACTGCTGTTGTTGCTGCTTTTGGATTGCTGTTTCAGGGCTTCAACTTCTTTTTCCAGATCTAAGAAGACAAATAAACAAACTCATGACATAAACTTGTATAGTACTGGCACAACACAAACACAGGATGAATGTGTAATGATACCTGTACATCTGCTCTTCATCTTCTGCATGGCAGCTACCTGCTTTTTTGCATACTTGATGAGATCATCTTTAGAGAGCGTGTCCAGCTTAAAATAAGACACAAAGTTAAAAGGAGGCTAAAATATCTTTACCAAAACATCTCTAACAAAACAGAAAAAAAATCCAGCTTAAGAGTGTTGATACATATAACTCTTATGTGTAAGTCGTAACAGTATGCAGGACAGTAATGACAATTTCAGTTTATGCCCACTTTTCCTGGGGGGTGTCAAGGTTTTCCTATAATTTCTCACAAGCCTGTAGACAGCTGAAGTACAGTACCTTTGACTTGGGTGTGCTTGCTGCTGATGGAGTCACAGACTCAGCTCCGGTACCACCAGGGTCCTTTTTTTTTAATAAAAGAAAAATATGAAAAAATGTTTTGTTTTTATGATCAACTCCAGATTTATTCCACAAAGGTCGCATAATATTTCCTTTGAATTTTACTTTAATGTCCTTTTTTACCAAAAGTCTACCTCTGGTGGCGCACGTTTACAACATTTTATGATTAATTACGGACTTATTGTCAATTCGGCAAAGAAACTAAGCAGAAGAATTTTTACTGAAACTGCGTAAGCAAAGTTAGTTAAGTATCACCAGGTAACGTCTCGATATTAAGCACATTTAAAATTCATGGTTGTTACAGTAGGACTACTGCAGGTGACTTTTACTGTTACCAGCACAGTTCATCGTGATAATTAACTATGCATTACAACAACAGCTATTAAGAAACAGACGCACATACATATATATATATATATATATACACATATATATATATATATATATTGCTAACCTCGAGGTACACATCATTACTATCTGTGAGACTAGCTAACGCTAACCCCTCCACAATGATCATTTACCTCCATCCCAGCTTTTCGGACTTTTTACTGCTTCTCAGTCGTCTGACAAGCTCAGAGAGATTGCCGGGAACCTGACCGGACAAAGTCGAATCGATTTCCAAAGTATTTTACGATTCGTCACAGACTAAACACGGAAAACATCTCCTCTGTTATGGTTTTGAGTTAACAAGCTAAAGCACACGCTTCCGCATTCGTCAACCAGGTGACGTCGGTATAATTGACGTCACAACTTTAAACGCAGACACCGGCAATCACCAACAATTTAACATTGAAGAAAAAAAGTTAAATATCTATTTTGAACGTAAAGACAACAAACGATGTATTATTGATACATTTCTAACTGTTACATTGTTTCTAAGTTGTGATGATTAGTACTTTGAGTCTTATAAATTCATAACAAATAAAAACATGTCAGCAGCTAAACTTTATAACGAACTGCACCCCATATGCCTTAATAATAATAATAATAATAATAATAATAATAATAATAATAATAATAATAATAATAATAATTAACATAAAATGTTTGAAGCATTTAATTCAAACTAAATTTAGTTTAAAAAAAAAAGAAAAGAAAAAAAGAGCATAACAGTAGTATAAGTTATACTGATCCTGGCTGATCATTGTTCATTTGCTATGTTCATATTTAATTTATTTATATCTAATTACATTATTTACCAACTGGAATTTGAGTTTCTTCATCTCACTTTCACCAGCTCAGCACATCTGTCTTTTAAATCAGAGCCTTTTGCATTCTCTGAGTTGTGCACAGACTGAATTCCTGTTCACTTTCACCTGTTAGATACAAACAGCTCGGATTTTTAAAATGTGGAAAAGGCAAAAACTGAAAATAATTTAGGTAATAACTTAATTACATACTGATTATGGTAAATAGTTTTAAATGGCTACATAGATGTGATGTCTATCTGGGTATGTTATATGGCAGCAAAACCTGTAATTAAGTGCTGGCCTGGTGTCTGAGAGGAGAAATAGTAAGTAGCTGCCTGCAGCAGGGCTTTCAGCATTTAATAAATTATTAACAGAATTTAGTATTATGGTCAAGAAAGATTTTATTCCACTGTACAAGTAAAATACAACTGCTGTTTATTATACACATACGCTATATCAAAGCCACTCGATCTAGCCGTAGGGTGAACAGATACCAACAAACTACATGAGGCAAAGTGTATGTTTGCATGGGACAAGGCAGGACGGGGTAGAATCAAATTTTGATATATAACTTAAGAGATTAAGACAAGGAAACTATGCAGGTCATAAGTTTGGGATTTGGAAAATAAAGGGATATTCTGTTATATTTATTTAAATTAAATGGTTCAGACTTTTATTGATGGGCTTTCTGCCATCCTGTATTTGGCTTTTGTATTGCAACATCTGTTTAAACAGTTTACAGTTATTTCATCTGCTGTTCTCTCTGTTAATCATCTTTGGGTTTCACGGACCATCCATAGATTTGCAAATCTCTTTTTTAGACACATTTTTGTTTTTACTGAAACCATTTGTTCTGCAGTCCTACTAAAGAGGAATACCTTATCAACCTATAGAAAACACATACCAGTGAGACAAATTTAAAAAACAAAAACAAAAAGCATGACTGCATAAGAAATATTCAGGAAGAAATAGGCAATATAGAGTGTGGAGTTAAAGGCTACATAGGAGTTGGTTGCATACTATAGCTGAGATCCTAAAACAGAGAGACTTTTTTTTTACTGTGTGCAAGCCTATAGTGCCATAAAATCATCCCAAAGCTGTCTGATACTACAATGATATTTTTGGGACTGCTATAGAGAGGTTGGGGGGTATCTGCCCTCCTGCTGACATCAGGGCTGTCATAAACCCAGTGGAGAGCCTAGCTCTGTTTCAGTATTCCAATCACGTGAGGTTCAGTTTTATCTGTTGAATATGGAGAGCGTCTGTTTTGACACAAGTGATAGAAGCACTGACGGAAGCAACTTACCAAGATGCCTCTCATCCTGACAAGGCTGAGATGCTCCGAGCAGGGGGGTGCAGAGACTCTGCCGACTCCCTGTCTCATCTGGAAAAGACCCATCTCTACCTTCCACCCCGCCTGGGTCAAACACATCCATCCATCACAGCAACTCCCTTGTTTTCTCCCAGGGCATGGAGCAGTATTTTGCTGCCATTTTTCTCCCCCCACTCGTGGCCGTCAGTCAGGGATGGCTTTGCCGTAATATAACTGACACTGGCTGGCGTTCTGGGAGTAATGAATAGCCTGACTGGGTCTATCAAGAGGAGCAACAGACGCTCCTTCATGCTTCTGCCTTTCTTTATTTCTATCTCTCTCTCCTGTAAGTTCTGCTCCCACATTTCAAACTAAACTAACAAGTGAGACACATTCACCTTTTCTTGCTGCTCTCCCTCACCTCATCTCGTTGTATAAGAAGAGGGAGCCACAGGAAGTGGGCTCCTCTTATGCTTTATACGCATTCGTGATTTGCATTTGTGACTTTATAAACATAGTAAATATGAGATCAGTTATATATAAATCAGTTGTTTTTGTCATTAAAAAGCATATACACACGCTGTCACAAAAATCACATCTTTCATCTCTACAATTTAACTTTAAATATTTATGTCATGTCAAATTTACCTTTAGAAATTTTGTGCTGCATTTACACTACTGATAGTTGTGACTAATAGCTGGTAAGGACAACAGCCATTCATCATCACCTTAAGCTATGTTGATGTGGCTAACTTGTTACTGGGGAAGTAAATTTATTGTTCAGATTTAGTTCAGTACAAAACGAAATCACAACCACTAACCAGCCACAGCTGTCACATAATAAATATTTCTGCTGATGAGTGTTTAATGAGCGAGTAACCTATGAATGAGAAGACTTTTGAAGCTATTTTCTGTCCTCACCAGCTAGTTGACAGTAGCAAATAAAAGGATTGTTAGAGCATCTTTAGCATCAGCTAAAGATAACTAACTAACTACAATAGGCCTAGGCTGCTGACACGGGGTGTTTCTTCTTCACTCACCTCTTTTTCACTCTCTGTGTGCGCACTACTCGGCATATTCGTCTCTGACTGTCTTCTACTCTTCTGTCCTGTTTCTATCCCCTCACCCCCGAACTGGCCACTGCAGATGGCTGCCCGTCCCCAAACCTTGTTCTGCTGGAGGTTTCTTCCTATTAAAAGGGAGTTTTTCCTTCCCACTGTCACCATGTGCTTGCTCATAGGTGGTCGTTTGATTGTTGGGGTTTTCTCACTATTATAATGAGTTATTTACCTTAAAATAGGGGAGGCAGGGAGCCACGGGAAGTGTGCTCCTCTTATGCATCACACGCATACATGATTTGCATTTGTGACTTTATAAATATAGTGAATATAAAAATCAGTTGTTTTTTTGTCATTAAAAAGCATATACACATGCTGTCACAGGTATTTACCTTAAAATATAAGTGCCTTGAGGTGACAGTTGTTGTGATTTGGTGCTTCATAAATAAAAATGAATTGAACTTAATAAAATAAAATAGTAAAGTTGTAGGAAACCTGCAAGAAAACTATAATAATAAGGTTAAAGACACACAGCTCAGTCAAGCTTAGTGATCCAGCAGAGTTTGGCGATCATCCTCAGTGTGTTTGTCGCTACATTAAGCAAGTCTTTGACAGTGTAATGGATTTCTTAAATCAGTGATGTGTAAGGTACCAACTCTGATTTAAACAATATGGAAATCAGTGTAGCTGTAGTGAAGCTGTAGCAGAGCTGAAGGGGAGATAAAATAATTGGCATCCGCGCCCCATTTCTGTCTTCGCTTGCTCCCCCAATCTATTCCACTCGACCTCCTACCCAATCATTGAAAGGTGACTTTGGGGGTGGCGAGGTGGAGTGCTTATGTCACTGACCCCTACAGTGTGATTGAAGCCTCCCAGTGGGTACCCTTCAGAAGCCAAGGCAGTTGTTGATTAGCTCCTGAGTACAACTTCACTGAAGACAATGGCATTTTGATTTAGGCTTAAACAAGCACAACTCACTGCTAATAAAGACTGAATGAACAATTCAGAATACAAGATTTCTACTCATCACTAACTATGTACAAAATTCTTTACACACTCTTTAGATCATAATCTGTCATCTTTAATCACCACAGCAGTAGCAACTTCATTCAGTTATTTTTTGCTAATCTCTCTTGTAACAAAGTATTTGCATTTGTTTGAATGAGTCCTTGAGATAAGATTGTTACCTTTACTCAGTATTTATACTGGTCTCCCCCTTATTTTCTTCATTGTTTCCTGCATTTGTTTCCCTCTTGACATTTTACCTTTGCAGACTGGCAGCACCATTAATAGGGTTGGCATTTTAACATAGAGCTTTGACATTTTAATGTATTAATGTGGGAACTGAACCTCTCAGATTGTTCTTTTCACCACAGACCCCGAGAGCGCAGGTTCTCTAATAAATGACCAAAGTGTGAACACCTGAGAGATGACAGAATATGTCATTATATTCTGAGCTGCTGTTAATAACTCTGGCTCTTTATGTAACAGGTTAATAGTCAAATCAGTGTGTCAGAATTCCCAGATGAGGCAATTTGTCAGTGGCTGTATTTCATTATTCAAGTAGCGATGAGAGATAGGTAGTCTTTTTCCGTAGTCTTTTAGTTTCTAATTAAATTTAAACTGTTTATATATGGTGCCACGTTGCAACAACAGTTGCCTCAAGATGTTTCGTAGGTACACTGGGAATGTACAATAATGAAAAGACAACTCCAGCAGTTAGGCAAGCACTTGGCAGCAGTGGAGAGAAGAAACTTCCTTTTCACAGGAAGGAAACACCGGCATAATCAGGTTCAGGGAGCAGTAGTCATCTGCCGTGACTTAAAATGCCGATATTAAGTAAGGGTAATGATAACCATGTTTGCCATCTTAGTTTAGCATACTGAATGTTCATCATTATAAATGGCTCAGTAGAGCTCAAGGTGATGTTAATCACATCAGTTCTGTGCACCTATAATGATAAATCAAGGCACCAGACAAAGACAGCTTTATGAAACATCTGGAGCTTTGGAGACCTAAACCTTGATATCAAACCATGCATCAGTACTTACAACGCAAATAACAACCCATGTCAATGGTACTGGGCAGCACGGTGGCACGGTGATTAGGACTGTTGCCGCACAGCAAGAAGGTCCTGAGTTCAATTCCACCATAAGGCCGGGGTCTTTCTGTGTGGAGTTTGCATGTTCTCCCCGTGTTTGCGTGGGTTCTCCCCGGGTACTCCGGCTTCCTCCCACAGTCCAAAAACATGCAGTAGTGGGGATAGGTTAATTGGTCAATCTAAATTGTCCATAGGTGTGAATCTGTGAGTGAATGTGAGTGTGAATGGTTGTCTGTGTATCTGTGTGTTAGCCCTGCGACGGACTGGCGACCTGTCCAGGGTGTACCTGGACAGCTGGGATAGGCTCCAGCACCCCCTGCGCCCCTGGAAAGGATAAGCGGAAGCGAATGGATGGATCAGTGCTACTGGTCATTATGATAGATCATATGTAAACCATAACACCTGCACAAATTATGATGTCAGTGCATAAATATATAGTTCACTAGTGATTTAAGTCTGGACTCATCAAGAGATTGTGAGTCATGTAGTCATGTAGGAAGCATGAAAAGAAGCATCATGAAAGGTATTTTGTGACTGTTAAATGGCCTCCATCACCTAACCCCATGTAGCTTTGCAACAGGAGGTGTTCTAGGCAGGTTGCTAAAAAATGCCAAACAATTTTAAGTTAAAAGAATGACTGCTTAAATGTGATAAGATAACAAAAATTGGTGGTGGATCTTCTCATTGATTCTGTGTTTCCAGGTGTGGTGTAACAGAAGAGGTGGCGGCCCTTGATCCCGGTGATGCTAGTATATTATTGATGTTGCATACAGGCAGCAAGGCCTCTGATCTGATGAATCCAAATGCATGGGTGACCTTTGATCTCATCAGGATTTTGCTCTCTGGTTAACCCGACTTTTTGAGGCAGATGCTCCTGGGTCCAGAACACCAGTTACCACAGGACAAGGTCAACTGCTTCTGGAAACACTTTAAAATTTTGGGAGAGAACAAGTCTTGGACTTTGCTTTGTGTACAATAGCACACAGTGAGGTATCGAACAATAAGGAAGAAAGAGTGGTAAGTGTAGCAGTTTTCTCTTCCGTACCTATAGGCTGTCAGTGTCTTGTATATAAATAGTTTGGTGGCTCAGCAGGAGAACAGCACTTCATCAAGGACCACGGGCACAACCTGCATCCGTCTGCACTTACGCTTGATGCACTTGATTACAACCGTCTTCCTCTTTCCCCCTGTTCCTCCTCCTTTGTCCCCACTCCCTGCCTGCCTCTTCCACATGCTTACACCACATTTTGAACATCCTGCACAGATACTGCAGATTCACTGAATTGCTTCCTCCAAAGAAAACTGAAACCAAACAGTCATCTTAAAAATAAAGGTGAAATTAAGGATCAATGCATTTTTGTATTCATATTCATACTGGACCTGATGATTTTGGGAAAACTGCCACTGTAAGGGTCAGTTAACATATAATTTTTCCATAACACATATACTGGTTATGAGAAGATTAAGTCTACAGCGAGTAGCATATTTTCATATCGGACATTTTCTGAAGTCTGTGCACTCAAACAGCCAGCTGTAATGCAAATCATTTCAAGACCATCAGTGAAAATGCAATTTTTCACTGTCATTTTGTTATACATGACCCTGTTGCTTAGTCACCACAGAAGCTAATGTACACATTCATTCAGCCTAGTGAGGCAGCCCTGAAACGTCAGCTCTGTTTAATGCATGAGCCAAACAACAACCCAGACTCATACATGCAGAGACAAAAAACGCACACACGCGCACACAGCAGGCCAGTGTTGATTTCATTAGCGGCTGTGGAGATAAAGCGCTGTAGCTGAAGGCTCAGAGAGTGATGAGGCATCTGGATTCACCAGTGACAGCTGTTTGCTAAGTGTGACTGAAATACTGCCTCGCTCTGCGTCCCTTTTACGCTTCTTGTCTCGCCACCTTTTTCTCTCTCTTCTGCTTCTTGTCATTCATCATCAGTCTGGTGGAGCTGTGACCTGTAACCATTGGCCTGTAGCTGTACGCATGAACATATTTTCCAGTGTGTGTGTGTGTGTGTGTGTGTGTGTGTGTGTGTGTGTGTGTGTGTACTAAAGAGATCTCTCAGCCTTCACATATTTCATCTACATGGTTCAATTTCAATCAGAGCTAATGGAAGTGCTGGCCAACCCTCAGCTCAGCCCTGCTCCTTTGCATACACACAAGTACAGGAACGTGTGTGTCAAATTTAGTGAAGTTCAGCATTAAGCATTTCCAGTAAAAGATAAAAAACTCCTTACATAAATAAAAAGCTTCTCAGCAGTGAGACAGTGTCTTATATATAAAAGCACTGTTTAGGCATTTTTAAGCAAACTGATTTTTTTTAGACTAACTGGGGCAAATAAAAGTTAATGATACAGGACAATGGTAGCCATTCAAAATCATTAAGCCTGACCAAGATTCATGTATGCTAATTTTTCACCATAAATCAAAGAAAATGTCAGTGCAGTGAAACATGGCAGAGTTCTGACTTTATTTTCTAAACTAATGAGCAAAGTGCCAAAAAGAGTTCCATGTTTGAAACCATGTAAGGCCCTGCTGTGTTTGCATTGTCCATGCTTGAGTTGGATTTCCTCCAGGAGTGCTTGCTATTGAAAAACATGCTAGTTTAATGTGCCTATTTGAACCCAGGAAAATCTCTTAGTGTAGATTGTTAATCCCAAGAGGTTCACTTAATAATTAACCATAAAATCACATATATTTAAAATATGCCGAGGCTGCACTGCATGACCTTACCTCTTGTCCTATGACAGGTGGGGTTGGCTCTAGCCTCATAATAGGTTAAGATAGTGGCTGGGGCACTGATTTAACTCCCTGAGGCGAGCAGGTGTCCCAGGTGCTGTAAGCCTAATGCAAAGACCCAAGGCCAATTACAGTATGTTATCCAACTGATCTTTCACCCAGGTTCACTGGGTCTTTTCTCCAATGTCCTATTGAATAAAGACTAAAAAGTCCCAAACACATATTTTAAAAATATAAAATGGATGTCACATATTTCTTTGTTGACAGTTGCCACAGGAGCCTAAGCTGAGGATGGTGTTTTGTGTGCATCACATCAGTAAATAGATAGTAACGTAACATAGTGCTGTTTCTGTTACTAACATGTTACTAACGTTTTTCTGCAAGCCACCAACACTGTGTTCATAGACCTTATCTGTTTCACTCTCATGCAAATGCACTATTAGGAGTCCAATATTCAGTCTCTTTTAAGTCTCGTCTAAAGGAAAAACCTGGCTTGTCTACCTGCTTAATGCTCCATACTGTTTATATTAACTGTTGCAAAATTAACATTTAGCATTCAATTATTTTAGTGACTGTATTCACAATACATATGAATACATTCTCTTTTTCCTTTTTTGTTTTTGCTGTGCTATTATAACTCAGCTGCAGAGCTCTGCAAAATAATGGCTTTTGATTTTGTTCATGAGAAACAGAAACGCCTGGTTCAGCATTAGTGAGTAGACTTATCATTTCATACTGTTCCCTTGTGAGACCGGCGGTGTTGAGTGTAACATGTCTTGGCTTTCATGATGAGACTGCCTTCCCTCTCTGTAGCTACCGTTATGCTTAAGCAATAGCTGGGGAACTGCTCTCTTTTTTCCCCCCAGCAATTAAGCAGCATCAGTCACTGTCAGAAAACTGGCCCTGAATCGTAAGCACTCCATTAGTGGAATTACAGCAGCTTCAGAGTACTGCAGATAGAGGTGACTAATGAAGTCCAATTAGTAATCCATCAGCTATGATAGAAAAAGACCATTGACAATAACTTAAACCTGCATTTCACAAGAGGGTGTAAATTATGTATTGCTAACATATTCAGGTGGATGTGGGTAGAAACAATTAGTATTTGATCCCATTTGATTTGTGCTGATTAGAAGATTTAGTCTGAGGTTTCTGTGAATGAAAAAGTCATAGAAAAGCTCCTGATTCAACAAGTTCAGAGCTTTAAATAGGAATAGATAGAAAGTCATTGTTTACTGGAAGGAAAATTAGCCTGTAGTTAGCTCAATGTTTTCACTGTCCTGGCTCAGAGCTGATTTTTTGATTGTTTAGACCTTTATAGGCTTTGCTTCATGATATCGGATTGATTTTCATTTACAAAATCTAATGTTCATACAAAACCATTTTAAATCTTGTTTCTAGTGACAAGTGGCACGGTGATGTACTCACAATAAGAAGAATTTTTGGTTTGAACCTCTTGGTCACCTGGGGCCTTTCTGTGCAGAGGTTTCATGTTCCCCTGTATATGGTCTCAAGGATGTGAGCATTTGAATGCTATTGACTGGCTTCATAAATCTCCAGAGTCTTTAAGTGACAACATATAACACTTAGTGGTCATGCCAATTAGTGTCTGCTAGTGTCTGTGGAGTACAACCAATTACTGTGTAAATTCAAAAATGTTAACAGATAAGGATGCACAGGGATGCAGTTTGTATGTTCTCCCCATGTCATCACAGATTTTCCCCAGGTGCTCTGGCTTCCTTTCACAATCCAAAGACATGCATGGGGCTTGATTAAATTGTCTAAAAGTGTAAATGGTTTACTCTTGTCCTCAGCTCAGATAGTAAGACTTGGAGAAGCAAAAGAAAACGGATGGATGGAAAAAAATAAGGTGGTAAACAAATACACTAGTGAGTGTTAACTTCTGCAATCCCTCCTTTTCTGTTCTCTTTTTCAGAATCATAATAGATTCTGATGAAGCAGCACAAACAGGACTTTAAGGTGAACCGGAGCTGACATGATTCACAACCACAGCAACAGATATATGACCAGGTGTCATCAGGTATATGCAGTTAAAGATAACATACACAAACAGGATGTCACACTCACATCATAAACTAACATAAGTGTAAGCTAGTTCCTTTATCTGATTCATGACATCACATATTGATGTCACTCCAGCTGATTTTATCTTCGTTTAGCACTGTGTAAATGGTACTGCGGTTTGAAATCAAGTGAAATTTGACTAAGAAAAATAAATAAGTCCCGCTCAGAAAACATGTTTGTATGTTTTAACAAGTAAACTGTTGTTACATCTTTGAAACAGACTTTGCTGTGTATATTTTCCTGTGAAAAAACACGGGGAAGGTCTATTTAATCTCCAAAAGCACAAATTTGCTGTTTACTGAGAAAATAATTATTTATTAACTGGATGTATTTTTGCTGCCGTCTCCAGGGATGGTGTCAGTTGGAACGTCTGACTTCTTTCATTCAAGTAAATACTGCAGATGATAGATCGTATTTAATCACCTTTGATGGTAATTAGCAAACAGATGCAAGTTTAATCAAAATTTGGCTGGTGTGGTCCAAGCAGACTCTGATTAATAAGAAAAGGGTTGCAGTATCTCCATAATACGAGCTCTCCTCTTTATGTTACCATCAGAACTCCACCTATGCCTGGTCCCTGGGCTCTCAACTCGTACCAGGGTGGCCGGCCTCTAGAGGGGTCGACTGCCTGGCTTCTGGGGGCATCGCTGCAGCTTCCCATCCTCATTATCAAGTGCATTTGTGACAAAGAGACAGGCATTCTCACACTCACTCATACACTCTCTATCGCACACTCACTATAGAAAGATTGTTGATTTATGTATGTGTGTGTGTGTGTGTGTGTGTGTTTTAGGTGCTGTAGGTTTATTCAGTTTAGTTTTTTTGTCTCTTACAGGTGCAGCAGTAAGAGATTACTCCTTCCTCACACAAAGATCTCTCTTTTTTTGTCACTTGCCTGTCTTGCCTTGGACATCGTCATACTATTGTAATGTCTGAAGTAACACAAAAAGAAGTGAATAAATAAACAGATAAAAGATTCACATGAACAGGGGGAGCCTATAGAGATTGCATGTAGATTTGTAAAAGCAAAATGTGTTCTGCACCACCACGCATTTGGATCACAATTCTGATTGTAAACCTGCCAGAGGGACAGGAAAAAAAACAGTGGTTTTGTAAGTTTTTTACCTAAGCTGCAATACATGTAAGTTATAAGTTAGCGCAGGTAACAAATGACAGTTAGAATAACTTTATGTTTATTGTATCCTACATTTAATATATGTTGGCGATATCAATAAAGTATCAATAAAGTGATTGTAAATTCAAAGTCAGCTTTAAACCATCAGAGCTGGTTTAAAGCTGACTTTGAATTTTAACCTTCCTGAGATTAAATGTACCCTCTGTAGTGCAATAATTATTACACTGCTATTATAAAATCAACTGTTAAGGAAGGAGCCTAAAAAACTCTACTTACAGGCTACACAACTCTAGAGCGGCTTTAAAGTAAGAAGACTGGTACAGTGCTTTTCAGATGTTGACAATTTTTAAAAAATATATTGATCCATGCACCCATGTGTGACAGGGTGCTCTGTGATGGGGGCAGGTTGTGTGTATTTCTTCTTCACAGCCACTCACCCTTCTCCTGGGCTGCTAGAAGGATCTTGGTGAGCTTGGAGAGATTGTTAGCGAGAAGGAAGTGGAGAGGTTGATTACTGCATGGCACAATGGCAACAGCAATGTTTCCCATTTTCATTTCCTTTATTGTGCAATTTACTGATGTGAATGAAAGAGTAAATAAAGGAGAAATCGTTTGTGAAGCGTGAACAAAATGAAACATTAGAAAAAAGAACATAGCAGATACCTTTCTGTATGAACTCGGCTAACTCTTTCTGCATATGTTTCTCCTTCGGCTGTTTCTGTAGGAAAAACTCAAATCCTGTAATGCTGCCATTGTCCTGGGGATCCTCCTTTTCAGCCTAATGAGATAAAAAAAAACGTGAACATGCATTGAATAAACTAACTCTTACCAAAATACACGAGAAAATTACACCTCAGCAAAGTCACTAAGTAAAATAAACAACCGGCTGCTCCCTCAAAGAGATGACATCAGCTGAAATGAAAAGCAATCAGGTGGTCTTACTGAAAACTGTAGTACCCTTTTGATTATCACTATTCTCCTTCAAGCCTGTTCTCATTATTTATTCTTTCTTTGACAAGTCTTAGCTTTAAAAGACATGTTAGCCTCTTTCTGCCCACTTATTCATGGCTCAATCACCCTGGAGTAAAACATGTAAAATGAGTGGTTTGTGACTGGATTCAGATTTTTACACTTGGCAACCAGTTGCAAGTAGTTGCAGTGACCAACAAATCAACAAAGAGACACCAACAACAATGTGAATATAATGCGAATTTATGTGTATGTAGATGGCAACAGATTTGTGTGTGTGGGTCAGTCACGTATGTTAAGCTTAAAACCAGAGACCTTATTTGTATTGGTGAAATAGACTAATAAAACAACATCTTACCAGAATATGCAGTGTGGAAAAGGCAGGTATAATGAGCTTAAGTTTCCAGCTATACTATATGGGAACATATTTTGTGTTATTTCCATTTTAATTCATGTCTTATTGCTATTCATTCAGTTTGATTTCCTTTTTTTTGTTTTTTTTTTGTGAAAAACGGTAAAAAATGGTTTGATACATGCCATCCTTTCTTTCTCTCTTCCCTTCTTCCTATTGGCTCTGTACTGCCTTTATAAATGCAAAGGCTTAAAAAGTAAAAAATATTAAATGCTAAAAAATACACATTATTATTTATGTGTGATATGTATGTACTTAGAAACCTGGTTAAGAAGGTCAAACGTAAAATGACTGAATCATAGGGACCGCAGCCTATGGCTTTTTATCAAGACCATCACTGGACAAATGGAGCCAAAGTTTGTGATGGCCTTTTTCCAGTCACATTGTGTAACCTTCTTCATTTCTCAGCCTGGCAGTTTCTTTAACACATATTATCTTTCTGTTATTTGGACCTGTATGAGCATCATACACACATTTCCAGGGGATTTCGTTGGAGCTTCTCCCCCTTGGCCTGCAGATCAAGATGAACTGTTGCACTGGGCTGTGTGCAGCCCAAATTTAATCCAGCAAGACCCTGGCATCAATAATATATTAGTGTAGCAGTTAGCAGCCTAAAGATATCAGTATTGATCTCCTATTTAGATTCAGCTTGTTTGGACCAGGAGACAAATAGCCTTTCTGACTCTCTCGAAGAATCCATTTCATTTTACAGAAAGAGTTACTGTACAGTGGTGCATGCCATCTACTGCTGATGTCATTCACAGCATCTACTCTGTAGCAACACCATTACCATTGTTTGAAAATGGGTTGAGTAAAAGGTATTATCCATCAGCCCTGAATGAAACAAGTATAACACTGGATGTGTGCATATTTAGACTTGTTTAAAGGTGGACAAATGTCACAAAGGGAACTTTGCATCTGACCGATGGAAAGTACTTTCTTCAGAGCGCAGGGCATGGCTTCCTCACTATTTTAAGAATGGGTCAATCAATACCACCTCTCTCCTGCCCTGTGTCTCTTTTACTTTCTTTTTGTCAAGCAAATCAATGCAGAGGGATTATTTTAATAGACTGAAAGGGACGAAAAACTTAAAACCTTCCTGATCAAAGCTGCATGCTAATGGTGGCATTTATTATGTATTCCTTGTTTTGTGCATCCTGCCTTTTTGGATCAGCATGTTTTTGTCTATTTTCTTATTGTGAAAAATATCAACCAATAAGACAGCAACTGTTGCAGTGCTGCATTTTTTTTTTGCCAAAAAGGGTACCTTCTGCCCAAAGGTGTTAGAACAGGCTCCCACACCCCAGTTAGCTCCTGATACATGGTAACTTTGACCACCAGTGTGTGTGTTGTTGTGTGAACAAAGAACACATTTGTTCACACACTGGTGTAGCTCAGGAGGCAGAGCAGGGTCATTCAATCATTGGAAGGTTTGTGGTTTGATCTCTGGCTGCTTCAGTCTGTTTGTCTGTTTGCCAAACTATCCTTGGGCAAGATACTGAACCCCAAGTTGCTCTCCAATGGGTTCATCAGAGTATAAATGTGTGTGAATGTTGGATAGAAGCACTTAGGTGTAGAAAAAAGTGCTGTGTAAATGAGGCAAGTCGTATAAAACATTTCAATTGGTGGATTAGAGGAGAAAAGCGCTAAATCTACACACAGTGGAACCCCGACTTACGAATACCCCATTTAATGAAAAATTCAAGTTACGAAGGCACTTAACGGCAATATTTCTGCCCGTGTTACTGCAAAATGCCCGGGTAATGAAATCCGCTGGCTCTGATTGGCTGAGCCCAGAATGCCCAGAATGCCCACAATGCCTTCCGAATCATGTGACAACCCCCTTGGCTTTCGTACTTGCGCTTCGCTGTTCCACTTGAACGACGTATTGTTGTTGCAGTTAGCAATTAGCCTATAGCCTATCGTTCACTCAAAAGGTGCGATGGGTGCTTCGACTTACGAAAATCTTCGACTTACGAAAGACCCTCGGGAACAAATTAATTTCGTAAGTCGGGGTTCCACTGTATTTGTCTACTGAAACCATTTGACATTAAAGTTTGATAGAAAAACAAATCTAATGAGAAAATGTGTATTTTATTCACTGGGCAGTAGACATCCATGAATATTTTCCCTTCAGGCTAAAATGCAGATGGAACTCTTTAGCTAGTCATAAAGGTGGTGGTTTGATCCTGACGTCTGTCCTTTCTAAGTGTCCTTTAGAAAGGCCATGAACTCTAAATTGCTCCCAGTCTGTAGAGGAAATAAAGAAAATAATGTTTGCCAAAAGTATTTGCCAAATGATGGTAATATAATGCTTTCAGAGGAATAATCCAGTCTACATCTTTAGGCTAAATACATTTCTATGCGTTCAGTTCATTTTTTGTCATAAAACATTAAAATCTGAAGCACATGAAAGGGTGTATACACTCTTATACAACAATATATACTACTCAACTGTATCCTTCTCAGTTAGTGACGGACATAAAATGTGTGCGACGCGACATCAGCACTAATTCTGGGTCAGCTTTTGTATCTAGAGCAGACAGTCCTTTTGAAATTCTGAAACATTGGTTTTCCCAGCTTCATCACAGTCTTAAGGGCTTTATCCATTTAGCTTTGCACTCTCACAGCCTGAAACCAAAACCTACTTCTATTGTGACGCAGATGATGCACTTTACTTCCTCAAAAAAATTCCAAGATACAGAAACATGCAGACAGAGAAGAAGTGTTTATTTTTAGAAAAAAGCAGACATCTGCAACATTCACATATTTACCATGACCCTAATGCAATAAATAAAGATTCACACAAACCAAATATGTGCTAAAATGTCTAATTTCATCCAAACAAAACGCATTAGATGTAAACACAAAACCTATAACAAAAGCAAGGATGTGAACTGTGCTGTGTGGGAGCTACATTTTATTGATCTGAATTTAAGGGTCATTCCTCTGCATTCAGGGCATTCAGGGAGGGTGTCCCAATCCCTAACAGGGGCAATAAATTTGTAAATGGGTTAGCTCATGTTTGATTTAATTATCTTTCCCTATTCAGAACCGGTAATCTAATTATCCTCTGCTGCTTCCTGTACAGAGTAGAAAGAGACAGAAATACAGGGGAGTACTGAAAGTACTGGAGTTGTTTGTGAAATGTCTCCCTGCTTCCAAGAATTTGCCTTTTATTTATTTGTTTATTTATTTATTTATTTACTTACCTTTACTTGCTTGGTGTTCCAGAACAATATCAAATAATAACCCCACAGTAAACACTCAAGTTTCCACGTGACAATAATCTATAATTAGTGGAGCTGCACACTATTTTAAATGTGACACCTTAGTGTTAGATGTTTGGAGCAATTATATTAGGTAAGCCCTTTTTTAAACAACACATAAATATTTCCAGATTGGCTGCATGGTTTATGGCTGAGATAGCACTGAATCAATAGGCAATTTCATAAGCAGAGAGCCACAAAGAGAGTCTTCTTGGTTGAGCCAAGGCCATTAATTTAAAAATGTTTCACCTTCCCTTATTTTCTTGTAGTTGAAAACAAAGTATACCTTAAAAGATGTTCAACTACTTCAAACTCCAAATGTAAAAATGACCAGACCATAAAAGTTTACTTAAAATCCTAAAAGTATTACAGGTACTTTTAGGCTCCTGTAATTGTTCCAGGGGAACTTTCTGAGATAGAAAAATGAAGATCTGTGTTACAAGCTAATGGTGAAGATGGAAAATACTGGTATCTGTATACTCAAGATATACACTGCTTGTCTTAAACCATATTGTAATATATAATAATGTCTCTCTAGTGAGTTTCATATTGTGAAGCTGCTGTAAATCATTAGTATTTTAAGCTCAGCCAGCTGATGCTTCTTCTATCAGTTGCTTCTAACAGGCAAGAATTAATAAATAAATACTGACAATCATGTTCATTTTCTTCTTCTCAGCCTCCTAGAAGATACAACTATGGTATCAATTTCAAAATCCTTGCTGACTTCCCTCCTGAGTTATTCATAATAAGTTGTTCATAAGATTTTCAAAAAACATAACCCCTGACTTTGAGGTCGAGGTCACTGAGATTTAAACTAGTGTGAGATTTTAATTAGATACAACTACGGTTTCAATTTGAAAGTCCTATGTCGCTTTGTTCTCACGTTATCACATTCACAAACTTGGATGTCCATGTTACCCACGCGCCTCGCAGGGTGATTACAAAACCCCTTCACAGTTTATGGATCTGAAGATCATGCAAACGTACCTTAATTGGTCACCCTACACCTGGCTTCAAAATTAATTATGATTGTGTATAAGAACCTTTACTTCTCACTTGATTTATGACCTCATTAAACACTTTTCTAAGAGTTTAGGGTCTCAACCTCTAGTTTCAGGTGTTCTTTATGAAAGCAGGATGCTGTTTTTGTAAGATATGTGTAGATATGTATAGAGTACACTAGACAATAACACGGGCCCCGGTTTAGCCCTTGGCTACTCGGAGATTACAGTATTGTAATCTTTTGGCTGTTTATATTTTTTAGTAAGTACTTTTTGGTTTAAGCCTGATTTTCAATCATCAAAACAATCATGTCAATTAATTTGACACTGAGCAAAGAATGCACTGTGCTAACCTAGCTGGTTAGCTACATGCTAGACCTAGCCCCTTGTTAAACTAGGATACCATTCAGTTAAAAAAAAAATGTTACTGCCAAAACAAGAAACTAAAGACTTCCAAAGTAACACATTACTTGAATCACACTGTATTTTTCAGTGCTGTATGCATGTTAATGAGTTACTGTACTTGTGTTACAAAGGTTCTTTATTTATCTGCACTTCAAAAGTGATTTTTTTCTTCCTGCTCACTCACACTACAGTCAGATGATTTCAATTTCTGTCCAGGGAGGAGGACAATGGTGAAGCCTACACCTTTTGAAGATTGAAGATATTAATATGACACTTTTTTATTGCATGAAAGGACAAAAACGTGATGTTAAAGTGGAAACTGTATCAAAGACGGCAATAACTGCAATTTGTTTCTAACACAACATCAATTCTTTGCATACATCTGCACAGACAGCACGCTAACACAGAGCTAGCCAAGAATCCAGAGTGACGTTAAAGCGAGTGAGTGTTCGGGGACCCCATACCAGCAGAAAGAGCCCGAACTTCATCATGTAACGATGACAGTGATGAACACGTAGGGCTTTAGCATTGCTGCCTCCATTTGTACATGAACATGTTTCTATAGTAGAGTCAATGTGACAATCACTTTGAAGTCGCTTTGGTAAGCTTTTCTTCACATTGTATTGCAGTCTTTGTGTTCAGACTTAAACATTAAAGGAAAGTCTTTAATGCACTGTGACAGTGATTGGTCAGATCTGTTTATTCACATGCAAAATTTTGAAATTGATTTAAGAAAAATAAATGCCACAAATTCATCCTGTGAAATCACGCGGTTGATGTGAATGGCTGCATTAAGTATAGGAGAATATAGTATATATTTTTAATGCACAAAACATTTGTACAAATGTTATGTGTTCGCCGTGTTAAGATCTTAATGCAAACGTAATGCAACGACAAGTGTGACTTAATATTGTCTGCAGGGAAAAATTAAATAACATATGCATTACTTTTAAGAAAAGTAACAAGTAATACATTACTTTCTTTTGAGTAACAAGCCCAAGACTGGCTAAAGTTGTCATTTATATACTCTCTATGGACCCATGATGTTAAGGCAACTGAGCACTGAGACACTTGCTTTAGTCAGTTAATAAATGGTTATTTATATGTAAGAGTCATTCCCTGCAGGCTGAGTTATGGTATAAGAATACATTAATGTAGCAGTACAGTAACCACAACCTCAAGCTACACTCAAAACAAGAGAAAAAATGCTTTTAAGTTAAAGCTTTTCAAGTCTATCTATCTATGACAGTGTGCTTTCCCTGTGCTGAGTACTATAAATAGGTTCCATTGTGCCACTGGACTCAGATTTTCTTGTTAATTAATCAATTATTAATTGATTAGTTAATAAGTAATGTGTCTCCTCAGTTAATGATTACCTATGGGGCCGTGATAATCGCCCAGGCTTGACACACTGTGTATTGTGTTTAAGTTTTAGCCATGTGCTAGTTTGTGTCTCAGGCACATCTAAAGCACAAACATGCAAGCACAAGCGTCAGCATAAACACACATAACAGAATAAACAGCCAATACCCGGAGTCACACACAAACATTGCTCCTGATTCATGGAAGACGTAAAACTGGAAATAAAAACCAAATAAATAACCGAGACTACACTGGCCAACAAACACACACATACACACACACACCACAGAGCAGCCGCTTATTAATCTCTGCCTCTCTTTCCGTCCGGGGTTGCCTCCTCAGCAGCTGTGTGTGTGTGTTTGTGTGACGATGGGGGATGTTGGCGAGCTGAATCCCGCTTGTATCATATGTCATTTTTAAATGACAGTGTCGTAAAGCATTACGGAGAGCAGAGTGGAGGAGAGAAGCCCTGTCAGGGCTCTGTTAGCCAGATAAATGTATCTCCCTGTTAGCCTGTTAGCCAGCAGCTGGTATCACTTCTAATCAGGAACACATCCTGCCTGCTGCAACAGGTGCACATGAGCCAGGGGAGGATGAAAAAGCAATTTTGAAAATGACCCAGAATTTATCCACTAGCCCTGCTTGGTCTTTAACTATCTCTCTGGGTCTTCTTGCTGCAAGATCTCATCTTGTGCCATGTTGGGTGACTTGTCATGCTTTTTCATTACTGAACCTGTCCCATGATATCTCAGTACCTGAGAGTAGATTACACTTGCTGCATGGCTTTTTACAGAGTCCAAATCCTCTCGTATGGGATTGGTGGCTCATATTGTAGTAGCTTGAGACTAAGTTGGACTCATGCTCAGCCTCATTTTTGGGCATTTTTACTCTAAAGCGAGACTAAAGGTAAGCAGAGTCCCATACCCATGAAAGCTGACACTGCTCAGGCAGGAAGGGAGTTCATTCCACTTTTTAATGTGTGAACTGATTCTTCTCTCCAGCTTCTCAACTGTACCAGCTTTACCATTGCTGAAGACATTTTCAAAATTGCAAATTCTGGAAATGGTTTCTATCCATTGTTATTTTTGGGGACCCCAAAAAAGCTAAAAGCTGTCCGGATGAAATGGATCTAAAAAGCATTGGCTAGGTCTAGAAATGCAAGATGTAGCTCTGGTCTTTGCTTTTATACAGAATGGATTTGATGCCATGTGATGCTAGTGTGATCTAAACATCTAGAGAAGCCTGGTATAACAGCCTTTTGTACTGATGGGTCAATGACGCTGTTCGGTTTCAGGTAGGTTGTGTGCTGTAGTCCCTTGAGTTTCAGGACTTTTTTCGATTCACCGTTCACTGATCAGTAAGAACTGGTTGATGTTTGATTCATCCTCTACCTTAAGGATCATCACTCACCCAAGATTTTGCTCAATCTCCATCGGTGTCTGTTGATTTTTCCTAGTTACTGGATTTTGGTGATTTCACTTGATCTCTGTAGTCAGTCGTGCCTGATTAAGGTCCAAGTTATCACAATTGGGTTTCTTTCAGATTTCATTCAGTTTTATGTATAATGGATTTGTTATCACTGAATATTGATGATTATTTTATAGCAGAGTTTGTTTCCATTCCTCCTGCAAAGAGTGACTAAAACTGGTTGATGTGGGGTGAGGAAAATAGGGCCTTAATTACCTTTTCTTCAAAGATGGCACAACCAAATTTTTTTTTATATAAACCTTCTGAATTATAATTTCAAATGGGATGAATTATTTACTTCACTGTTCAGCTGTCCAAAACAGAATGACGCTTGAATAACTGATCTTTTCATTTTTTGCCAAGTGATCGTGTTATTAAAGGAAAACTGACAGCCTCGTTTTGGAAAAAAAAACAACTTTGTTTTTTCCAAATTAATGTATGTGCATCTTTTCACCCGCCAGCTTTCATCATTGTTCTTATCCCACTGTTGGATGTTTTTGTTTTTCTTTGCTTTGTCTCAAACTGAGCACGAATCCTAACTTGTTTTATACGTGCTTGAGGAAACCAGATGTGCAGCAGCAGTGAAGCAGAAACCACATTTACATGTGGACACATAAATACACGCTCACAGAGGAAGCCCTAACTCTAACACACACATGCACAGCCTTGTCTGCAGCTACTGCATGTGTCTAATATGCAAGTCAAGGCTGCAGTGCCTTCCCCCACTCAACATTCATGGAGAGTCCAGGCATTAACAAAATCACTGTAAAGCCCCACCCTCCAAAACGACACTGTAATACAATTTGTGCATCGAAGGTTGTGTGGGTTCAGCTGATTACGTTAGCGTTTCTGTGACAAGAGTCAGCGCCTGTCAGCTCTTCAGGAAGGAGGAGGAGCGAGCTGGATGGTGTAAATTGAAGAAAAAAAATGAGGAAGTAGGCTTTCCTCTGTGACTAACATTACATATAAATTGTAGGACAAATACTCTATTGTCCCTTAGGGGGTTACTGTGTATTGATGCTCAGTTATTGTGAGTGGAAAAAATGGACTTTTCTTGAGCTTGTTTACAGAAATATAGGTAATTATTCTTTCTTACAGGTAACCCTTTGCTTCACATTTCGTGCACTTCATCTTCTCCTTTTCTCCCATGCTGATTAAGGCCTAATTGGAGCCAAGCGACTTACCACTGATGGGATCAATGGGAGGACCGGCAGCGGATACACACCATTTTCATTACTTACCGCAATTCAATACACAGGCAGCCACCGCAGCAATCAGTTAGTGCTGCGGTAATAAGAAAGGCTACAGAATCTGTCAGAAGGCAGGGGCACTTGTGCGAAATGGCAATTTAGTGTAGCTAAATTATACCCTGTAACGTGGATGGGTCATATGAATTCCACGAGTGAATGAAAAACACTCGAACAAGGTAAAATCACATTTGACTTGATGTGTATTGAAGTGCATTAAAAGCATGATAAAGAAAGAGAGCAAGTGAGTATGAGGTTTTCATTTGTGAAATGTATACCATGTAGGACACACACACACACACACACACACACACACACGCACGCACGCACACACAAACACAAAGTGCCTTTTAATTTTGTGTTACAGTGACAGAAAATCAATAGGTGTAGTGTATCGGTCAAATGCCCCAAAAAAGCGAAACAAAACAAAAAGTCGCAGTCATGTCAGATGATGAGATACAAAACGCTTACGCAAGCTTCTGTCAGTCCTCAGTGTCACTGCAGCTTAAACAAAAGACAACGAGAGAAGAACTGAAGTTTTCAGGTGTCTTGACATCATCACAGAAACGCCAACCTGCAGGTGAAAACTGTCACTTTATATCAAGTCAGCCAAAATGCTGGATAATTAATAATTAGATGTACAAATTATTTAACACTCAGTTTAGCTATGTGTTGATTACAACACTGCACACAAACACCTTTCTTTTAATCCTGATGTACAAGCACTGAGTCCAGTTATAGCCTCTTCACAGCAACTCTCGTTGTTAATGGTGGGTCAATATATGAGCACTGGTAATAAGTTTTAATTAAATTCATGTTTTTATAAAACCCTCTCAAAATATTGAAATATTGATTATATGCTAACTCATATCATTGACTATAATAAGCCTCAAACTAATGATGGAAGGATACATAGTAGCTAATTAGCAGTTACCATTTCTTTAACAGTGAAGAATTTCTCATCCTTTACCTTCCAAACAGCAGCATTATTGACTTATCCAGATCAAAAATGCTGCTTCTAAGTGATAAAAGTCTTGGCTTTTGAACATTTTCATTCTGGCAGCAGTGTGAGGTCATAAAGTGGAAAAAACTCTACTGAACTGATGTTCTAGTTATGATTATATATTGTGGCAGGTGCTTTATATTGTAAATCACAACCCAAAACTTGTACATTTACATAGGTTGTATCTTTTTCCTTTAAAAGGTGATCTGAATATTTGTGGATGGCAACAAATGAAAGCTCAACAGGTTTTATAGTGTGTCTAGTATGTAGAAATAGTCCCCTTTAGGGCTCCAGGCTGGTCACATGACTGAAAACTATTAAATGGAGTCAGAGTTAAAAACGGTAAAATCTACAAACACGTTAGAAAGAATAACTGATTTGCTTCACTGGTGAAAACATGGTTTCTTTGGTTTTCTAACCAAAAGAAAAACAGCTTGACTTCTTTTACTAAATGACAACATTTTTTTTTATAAGAATAATGAAATTAAGGTGGGTTTACCTCGAAGACTGTGTAGCAACGTCGCCCCAATGTCTTTCCCATGAGCTAGCTACATCAGCACTACCAAATCCCTCTCAATGTGGGTCGCACAGAAAAAGGCAGACTGAGTGTAGGCAAAGCAGCGCTAAGCGGCAAATGCTAACTCTACATGATGCCAATGGATGGTGCTGTCTGGGCTGGTGAGATCTGGTGACTTGTAATGCTTTATAAAAGTGGAAAATATTAATTTGGTCTACATGAATAGGAAACCGGTTTATGTAAGAGCAGAGTAATGAGAAGTCATATTCAAGGACATAAAAAAATGATATTAAAAAGGTTACTGTAAAAAGTTGCGACTGTTTCACAAACTGCTATGAAACTAATGTCTGTGGAAAATAGTCCATAAAACCTGTCCTCCATGACCTCAGTACACACTTAACTAATGAGTTTATGGCCCCAGTTGCTAGTTTCCATGACCAGAATGATTCAGGATAAGATATAAGCAATGCCCCCCTGCCCCCCAACAAACAAACAAAAAACAAAAAAAAAACAAAACAAAACAAGAAACCATTAGCTATACTTTCTTGTAATGTGCTACTATTTAAAGCTATCAAGAAAAAAGTTTTGTCAGTGAGTTCAAGAAGAAGAGGAGGAAGAGAAAAGGGTGTGGCAACTAAAAGCTTAATCTTTACCAAAATGGGAAAAGATCAAAAGCATGTGTAGTGCCCCCCCCCCGCCCAAAATATGCCATGATGGTAGCAAGTATTAAATTATATTTTGCTGCAGCTGTTTGCTATTTGTGACCAAACTCATTCTGTATCTCAAACAAATCAAAGGGGACTATAATAGATTACACTGAACCTTAACACTATTACTGTAGACATGATATTCACCATGGCTTATTATCCATCCTGATACCGTACCTATCCAAAGGTATTGTCCAGAGTATATCCAGACCACACATATAATTTAATTGCACTCATTAAAAGCCTGCTTTGGGCAGAGGTATATTAGACATTATCAGCTACGATAATGAATGACCGTGCTTACATGAGTGACTCAGATACAGTACTTTATTATTTAAAAACACCTGACAGTTTGTGAGGAAATAGCTTTATTTTTATAAAGTAAATATATTGCCTTTTAATATCAACAGCTACATCAATGTCCAAAATCTGTTTAAGTGGAAAGTGTTTATATTTTTAAAGAAAAACCTCTGAGAAATTCAATTAATTTCAATGAAATGTCACTAAAGTATAGATTGTATGTTATTATTGCAGCTACAGGATCAAAAAGTAGCACAGAAGATATCCTACATATTGCACCTTTAATTTTAATTTGTTACTTTGTTCCCAGAAAGCTGATTCAGTTAATCTAGAATCAGATTTTTCTTTTGGTTCAGGCTCATGCTGGTGGTGTAATGGTTTGGGAAACATGTTCTTGGGACTGACCATGTCGCGTTATGACAACAGTGGTTCCATCTTCTGATGGCTACTTCCAGCAGGATAACACATAAAGTCACAAAGCTCTGATTATCTCAAACTGGTTTCTTGGACATGGCCTCCATACTCACCAGATCTCAATCAAATAGAGCACCTTGGGAATGTGGTGAAACAGGAGATTTACTTCATTAATGAGCATCCAAAAACTCTGCAGCAGCTGTGTGATGCTATTATGTTAAAATGGACAGAAATCCCCGAGAAGAGTTCCCAGCACCTTATTGAAAGCAGTTCTGAAGGCAAAAAGGGGTCAAACTTCATAAGAGCAAGGTGTCCCTAATAAATTATCCAGTTTAATTAGCAATGGTGTCAATGCCACACAGGAATGAGAACATTACATAATCAGTGATATTCTAGGATTCACAGGATTGCTCTGAAAATATAAAGAGCCAACAAATTTGAGTGTTTGTAAGGTTTTTGCAAACGTTCTGCATTTTCTCTTGTTAGTGTGAATAAAGACATTTCTCCTTTATTCCGAAATGTGGTTCATTTCATTTTAAACTAGTAAGGAGATATCAAAAATAAATAAATAAAATAAAACCCTCTGGTTTTGTCCACTTTTTCCCCATGAGATCTGCTCTTAAGTGGTGAAGGACAGAAGCAAGGACATAACTGGTAGGCGGAGACTCTCAGTCCAGGCAATCTCTCATATGAGCTAAGGGTGCCACAGTAAATGTCTGGCCTTCCCATTTATTTCGCTCTCCTTCTTTTCCCCTCCCCTGTCCAGAGAAGTGGAGCACTTAGTCTAATGTGAATAATGACGATGACTGTTTTCCAGACTGGCCCTCATCCACTGCCCTTATTGAGAAAGCACTAAATGGGCCAAGATTTACTTCTATAAACGACATCATCTCTCTCGCTCTCTTTTTTCTTCATCCAGCTCACATCTTTCTTTAGCATTCTAGTTTTTTCTTTTATGCCTTTATGTCTGTTATTGCATTTTATCTGCTACTGTTTTCATTTTTCCGTTTGCTTCCTAACTTAGGCTGATTGCTTAACTGTTTGCTTAACTGATTTAACTGATTGCTCATGATCATTTTGCACAGTGTCTTTTATTCATTAAGGATAACTTAGCTTGTAGCCAGAATCAAAGCAAGTTCTTTTTCTTTCACACCTTTCACTCTGTTTCCAGTAGGCTACTTGGCTCTGAGCTGTTCATGCATTTTACCGCTTATTCCTATTAACCTATTAGGTTAAAATCTATGCGGCTATCTAGTCTTGGCTCAAACTGTCTCATAAAGAATTATGGATAGCTTACAGTATTTCGCCCCTCTCTCCATCTTTCTCTACAGCCAAACATTTTAGAGTTGCCTGGGATGCAGATTAAAAGTAAAACCTCCTCCACCATTCAGAAACAGACCATTCAGCAGTCCATTCAGATACAGACAGCCTTTAGATCAGACGCCATGCAGAGCTTGTCTTGTTTGACAAGTCCAGCTCAATATTGTAAAAGTGCTACTTTTGGCTACTCTCTTATTAATAAGGGGTCACCACAGCAGGTAGCTTCACATATTTTTGATTTGACAGATTTTTACACCCAACATCATTCATGATGCAACCCCAAGTGTCTCCTATTGGGAGCTTTTGTTTGCTAGAGGCTGCAAAACGATGACAGAAAAGAGCCAGACAGGCCTTCTCTGACCTCTAATTGAGGACTCCATGTTTCATGGTTGAGTTAAGAACCCGGAAACACTAAATTTGAGAAGTCCCAAGAGGGAGCTTGTATTAGAAATCTTATTTAGCCCCATTAAGAGGAGGAGGATTGGCTATTGGAGGCTTGTGATTCGCTGGCAACCTCTTTAAGTCATACCAGGGCCTTTCCTGGACACGTGGGTATAAAGTAATGGCATGGCAGGATTGTTATTCATTTAATTAAGCAGCAGATACTTTTTACAAAATATGATTTCTAAAGGAAGAGCTACTTGAAGTTATGGCAGTGTGTCTGGAAGCACAAAAACAGCTGCACTTAAGCACTGAGCCAATCACTTATTAAACTTTCAGTCTCAAAAGCATTTAAAATGCAAAATAATCAATAAATAAAAGATATGAGTCCAAGTCTATAATTTGTTGTTTCTTCATCAGCATTTTCAGCTGGCTTTCCTGACTTTTTGTCATTTTAGAGAGAATAAGTCATGAGTTGTGCTGCAGGGCTGAAATATGTGTGTGTGTGTGTGTGAAGTGCATGCTAGTTCAGGGAATGTTCAGGGAATTCTTTGTTGTGTTAAACACAGAGAAAGCTTCAGTGAGGACAAAGTTTGCATTATGATGCCTGAGGCTAGCCTGCAGGGTTAAAAGGGAGTACATATGTGGATGCATGGAGACACAAAGACATCAGCTGGGAGTTCAGTCAGAGGTTTATGATGATAAACACACGATGAACATTACAGGGTTGCACGTGGAACACAAAGGGCTCTGCTAAGGAAGAAAACATCTACATTACTTGTTACACTTTCCAGCTTTTCATCTACCCTCTCCTTCTATACATCCATGAATCCTCTCTGAGGTCTTCCTCATTTCCACCATTTTTTCACTATCTACAGTATTCCAGCATACTAAAGCCATGCCTAGTGGCCATAATCTACAGCAGCGGTCCCCAACCCCCGGGCCTCGGACCGGTACCGGTCCGTGAGTCGTTTGGTACCGGGCCGCGAGAGTTGAGGCTCAGGTGTGAAATGTATAGTTTTCAGGGTTTTTATCGGTTTTCAGCGTTATTTTGTTATCGTTTTGATCGTTAACTTGGTTTTCCTGGGTCTTTTCACATGTGTTATGAATAAATCTTCTTTTTTTTGGTACCGGTACTAGTTTTATTTTGTTGTATTTATCCGCGACACATTAAAGGCCGGTCCGTGAAAAATATTGTCGGGCATAAACCGGTCCGTGGCGCAAAAAAGGTTGGAGACCGCTGATCTACAGGGTGGGCCATTTATATGGATACACTGTAATAAAATGGGAATGGTTGGTGATATTAAAGTCCTGTTTGTGGCACATTAGTATATGTGAGGGGGCAAACTCCTCAAGATGGGTGGTGACCATGGTGGCCATTTAGAAGTCGGCCATCTTGGATACAACTTTTGTTTTTTCAATAGGAAGAGGGCCATGTGACACATCAAACTTATTGGTAATGTCACAAGAAAAACAATGGTGTGCTTGGTTTCAACGTAACTTTATTCTTTCATGAGTTATTTACAAGTTTCCGACCACCACTTATAAAATGTGTTCAATGTGTTGCCCATTGTGTTGGATTGTCAATGCAACCCTCTTCTCCCACTCTTCACACACTGATAGCAACACTGCAGGAGAAATGCCAGCACAGGCATGCAGTATCCGTAGTTTCAGGTGCTGCACATCTCGTATCTTCACACCATAGACAATTGCCTTCAGATGACCCCAAAGATAAAAGTCTAAGGGGGTCAGATCGGGAGACCTTGGGGGCCATTCAACTGGCCCACGACGACCAATCCACTTTCCAGGAAACTGTTAATCTAGGAATGCTCGGGCCTGGCACCCATAATGTGGTGGTGCACCATCTTGCTGGAAAAACTCAGGGAACGTGCCAGCTTCAGTGCATAAAGAGGGAAACACATCATCATGTAGCAATTTCAAATATCCAGTGGCCTTGAAGTTTCCATTGATGAAGAATGGACCCACTATCGTTGTACCCCATATACCACACCAAACCATCACTTTTGTTGTTCCAACAGTCTTGGAGGGATCCATCCAATGTGGGTTAGTGTCAGACCAATAGCGGTGGTTTTGTTTGTTAACTTCACCATTCACATAAAAGTTTTCCTCATCACTGAACAAAATCTTCTGCGTGAACTGAGGGTCCTGTTCCAATTTTTGTTTTGCCCATTCTGCAAATTCTGTGCGCTGATCTGGGTCATCCTCGTTGAGATGCTGCAGTAGCTGGAGTTTGTAAGGGTGCCATTTGTGAGTAGCTAATATCCGCCGAAGGGATGTTCGACTAATGCCACTCTCCAGTGACATGCGGCGAGTGCTACGCTGTGGGCTCTTGCTGAATGAAGCTAGGACAGCCACTGATGTTTCTTCATTAGTGACAGTTTTCTTGCGTCCACATTTTGGCAAATCCAACACTGAACCAGTTTTTACGAAACTTAGCAAGCAGTTTGCTAACTGTAGCATGGGAGATGGGTGGTCTCGTAGGGTGTCTTGCATTGAAATTTGCTGCAATGACCCGGTTACTGCGTTCACCAGATATCAACACAATTTCGATCCGCTCCTCACGTGTTAACCTCTTCGACATGTCAATGGCTGTGAACAAAGAGAAACTTGTAAATAACTCATGAAAGAATGAAGTTACGTTGAAACCAAGCACACCATTGTTTTTCTTGTGACATTACCAATAAGTTTGATGTGTCACATGGCCCTCTTCCTATTGAAAAAAACAAAAGTTGTATCCAAGATGGCCGACTTCTAAATGGCCACCATGGTCACCACCCATCTTGAGGAGTTTGCCCCCTCACATATACTAATGTGCCACAAACAGGACTTTAATATTACCAACCATTCCCATGTTATTATGGTGTATCCATATAAATGGCCCACCCTGTATAACAAATCTGGTGCAGTATTGGACATGACTCACCTTTTACTGAACGTAATACTGTGAGGAGGAAACAATGCAATTTGAAGATGTCTTCCACCAGCCAGGGGTCATGCTGGGGTCCAGACTGTTTATTTGTGTGTGTGTGCGTGCGCGTGTGCGTGTGCGTTAGACTGATTGACAGCCTTGACAGTTTTGGCAGTTATAAGATTCGGAGGTGAGCATTTTGATTGATGATTCCATGTGGGTGGCAGCCTGTAGATTAAAACCTCTAGTAGACAACACACACACACGCACACACAGTCGACTCACATTTATTATTTGGAGGCATACTGTAAGCCATAACTATCATTCACTGTCTTACCGTAATGCCGTTCTGCCGTTACTGTCTCATCTCTACATTTAATACACTATAGAACAAACGTGTGGGTACGCATAGATGAAAGAAGACCAACTCAGTACTTTGCTAAATGAATATAATTTATTCAAGTGACCTCACAATTACAACTATACTTTTATAGACACTGCATGAATAAATAAATAAATAAATAGCTGTAATTTCACTGTCAACAAACATCATTTTCAGTGCTGCATTTAAAGGTAAACTAATTTGTTCCTATGCTTTTTTCTTTTTTCTTTCTGGTATATACATTTATCACACAAAAATACAGCGTCATTGTTATTTACGACATAGAGCCAAAAACGTGTCAGTCCACCAGCTGACGTTGATTCTTTTCTGCGTGTGCGCTCGGGTTTGTGGATGAACCCTGGAAACTACACACTCATCTGTTGAGGAGAACATTTACATTCACATTTAAGTCCAATGAGATTGCCTGACACTTTGCATAGCATCAGACCAGACCGCCCTGTTTGAAGCTGAAGCTGATTTATCATCGATCCCAAAACTGGTTCAGGTCAGATCAGGATCTAGTAGGTCCTACTATACCTCAGCTGATATGGCTGCACATGGGGATCAAGTCCCCTTTGCTCTCTGTAGACTAACTTCAAGGCCATTCTGCCATCTTAAAGGATGAAGGCTGGTGTTATTCTAGATCTTTTACATTGCGACCTAATTGCCTAAAAATCATAAATAATATGATTGTAACAAGTTTTGCCACTGAAGACGAAACCTTAGCTTTCCTACCCCCAAAACAAAACACCATACTTCTGGGATCAATAAGGATCATGTAAAAGGTTGAAAAAATTTGGGAAACAGCCAGTTAAAATCCTTAAACTTTCCAGATTAAAACGGGACCCATCGCCTGTTCAAGATCACCTACTGGTGCAAGTCCAGACAGCTTCCAGCACATCTGCTATTTTTTGTCACTCAGTTGCAGTCACATTCACTTGTACCTCTGCCAGTTATACTTGATCTCCTCCGGTGTGCCAACACAGTAAAGCTTCAACTCCATTTATATTTTTGGCAAGTGCTCACATCGTTTGAGGTCACGTTTTTTCAGATGCCACTAGAGCAGTAAGACTTCACAATGGTAGTCTCACCCTTCTTGTCGTACTCATGAGCTGATGTTGCTCCTTCATGGTTTGAACCTACAAACCTCGATCAGTTTGAAGGAGATGTTGAGGTTTGTGCACAATTTTGAGGTCTGTGATAAAATCTCACAGAGCAAGTGGTCATAGCAGGACTATCAGAAAGCAATGCAAAAATAGCAGCAGCACAAGAAGCTATCTGAGAAGGTGATCTTGAGGGAAAATTTTAAACCAGGTATAGTTTGCTGAACTTTTTGAGGTCAGAGAGGACCAAAAGACCGACTAACACATTGTTGATTTCGGTCTCACTTGGTAATAATTGTTGACAAGAACATCTAGAATATTACCAGCCTTATCCTTCAATGGAAAAATATTTCATACATGTCACCTTTTCAACATGTTCCTAAATCACTCATTTTTTACCACTGACGTTTGAATTAAGGCAAGTCCATAAGATTCAAAAAGACACCAACGAACCACAACGATGCTAAGAGGAGATAAACACAGTGAAGTCAACTGGACAACAGTAACACATAACAATGCCAAAAATCTTCTTAACTTGACAGATTTTTTTGTTTCTTTTGTTCTTTTTTCCACACAGGGCAGCAGTGTGTCCGGTAGTTTGAAACTGCCAGGCCCGTGACAATGTAAGGACTTAAACTGAACAATGTATGAGGGTGCTCAATCAAGTAACACTTCACTAATATCGCACTGTAACACACTCCTTACAAACCATCATTTTTGAACCTCTGTGCAGCATTAATCAAATGTCCTGAGGGCTGATCGACTTGGGGCCGGATCGATGATGACTGGTGCTACTAACACCATCCTGGGAGGAACAATCATTTCCTGTCCCCACTAACCTGCTGTGGCTGGCCAGTCAATACAGCTTTAGGATGAGAAAACAAACTATCATAGGCGCGCGCACACACACACACACACACACACACACACACACACACACACACACACACACACACACACACACACATATATATTTCAAAATGGCTTCTGTGAGTTCATGTTAAAAATAAAAATCACTGAAGTGTTCTTGATTACTTTCAAAGTTCACTGTCGCGTCTTGCATCGAGATTTATTTCCAGGCTGCTATTAGGTTCCAGTCATTTATAAAATCTGTTTGCAAAATGAACATCATGTGCTTTTACTGGTGTCAGTGTTACCATTCCAGCTGTAAATGAATGGTAGTTTAAAGATGTATTCCCATTGTATGTTTGACAAAAACAACGATAGCAAATTGATTTTCATAATGCATTGAAATGAAGGGAAGACAATGGCTGCCTGGAAAGTACAAGGGGAAAGAAAGGTCACGGGGTGGCGTGTAATAAAGTCAGAGCTCCTGTCTAATTACTCTGATTCATGACGATTCAGCAGCACACAATTTAGGTTCAGTGCAGAACTTTAGTGTCAGTAGCAGGAAGCTTATGATCATTCTTTATGTCTCCCTGTGACCATCAAACTTTATTTTAGAATAAATACTGGATCAAATGACTACATCACCGAGCTCAGAACCACTCTTTTGTGCTCCAGACTATTGTTGTCGTTTTACTTGCCGTTTTGGTTTTTTGATTTCACTATCACCGTCTCATCAGCTCACATTAAAGAGATTGGGTTAAAGTTACAATAAAGTTGTAACTTTAGGGACTCGTCAGTACTGACAAGAATAGCAAAGATCAAAACAGAGCTGAGCAGAAGCTTCATTAATCTGATGGATAGGTACTTTCGGTGGCTCCCTTAGTTCCACCACAGAGGATGTATCCGCATATTTTATTTGGCATGGATTTTTACAGTGGACGCCCTTCCTGACAACACCCTGCCATTTTGACTTGGGTCAAAATAGTGGGAGTACACTAGCTTGTGACCTCCTGAGGCTGGCTTTGTGTCTCCTCCCAGTTATGAACTGGTGGTCTTTCGGGTGTAAGGCGAGCGTGTTAACCACAACACCACTGGGCCACCCATTGCATTCAAATGAATGATAATTTTGCCCTGTATCTATAAAACACCCCCACAATGAATTCTTCTTATGCTGTCACTCATTGATCTCTTTTGTTTAGTGTAATCTTGTCAATACAACAAAGATGGTAGTTAACTTGCTAAGTGTTGGCAGTGAATGAAAAAAAAAAAAAGTTTTTATGGAACGCTGTTTGGGATTTTGCTGATTTAGTCAGTATCTTCTATTTGGTAAAGTCAGGGTTTGGTCATATAATTATGGACGGCAAGAAGATTAAATCGAGCTGAAAACAGAACATAAAACTTGCAAGCATCTACTGGTCTTCAGGTTTAAACAAGACATGGTAAAAATCAAATTCAGTAAAATGTATCTAGCTGTACAATGTGGGTCCTAAAAATATTATTGCTCTATCAATAAAGTTGTTCTACATGAAACTCAAAGTATGATAAAAGCTTAGTTGTCAGGCGCATGTAAACGAACTTACGTATATTATGCTTTAAATAATGACTTGTAGATGTGGACACAGTTTCTTGGTTAGATATTGCACTATTTTCATGATCCACAACAAATCCTTGTAGACTTGCTCATATAGGCCCGCTGTACATCCATCCAAAGTTCCTCCGATCACTATAGCAGCACTTAAATGAAAATGGTTGAAGTTTCACAGAGTCATGATAAGAAAACACAAGAATGACTGTGGCATGATTCGCACAGGTGATTGAGTCCGTTTGCTGTTTCTAGGCAAGGAATCTCAAAAAGAAGGAGGCACCATATTGCCGTCAGAAACTTTTGGAGTCACTTGAAAGCCACAGCAGATGCTCTGTTGATTTGGCTCCCAGTGTGGCAGTAGTAATTTTCCTGAAGAATATTGATGCCTCTTTTGACTGTTCCTTCTTCTTTACATTCCTTGGTTCTAGTTTACTTTGTGCCTTAAATGTCTAATCTTCATTGTGAAAAGCCTCTGGACTAGATGCCCCATCATCACTGAGGACCTCCGTGTTGGTAAAGGTCCCAGCAAGTGAGGCACCCAAGACCTGCCTGACAGGAGCCATCTCTGAAAGAATTATGTTATCATGGTTGCTTACCAGTGTTGCCTTGTCCATTATCTCCTTGCTGTGCTTGGAAACAACAGCATCCAGGAAGTCGTACTTATGTGACAGCATACCACTTTCAAATAGATACTTTGTCAGGTAAGAAAAAAACACATTGGCCAAGAAGGATGCCGCCATGGACACAGACTTGAAGGGGAACCTCTGCTGGACAAAGTGCTCTACATCTCCAGTGAGGTGATGGACCTTCTCCTGGGTCACCCAGCCGGGGTAATAGATGAATGGAGGTAGTTTGAGGTAGGGCTCCCCTCCACCAATGCGCAGCAGAAGACCAAAGATATAACCAGCCACAGAACCATAGGTGTTGGTGCCCTTAACGAACAGTACACTGAGAAGTTGGGGGAATATGATGACATAGACCAGATCAGAGCTCAGGTACCACAGGCCGTATACTGATCCTGTTAACAATGCCATGGCAGTGGCCAGAGCTCCGAACACAAAGATGGTGAGGCGCATCACCCAAACAATCTCCCGATCTGAGGCCTGTAAGGGAGATGAAAGGGATAAAAGAGTAAAGACAGAAACATAACAACTGGAGGGGAATAGGGTGTTAACTTGAATGAAAGTCAGTTCAGATAAAAGATTAGAGCCTACAGCTAAAGTAGTGTCCGTGTGAGGTTGCACTTAGATACGAAAGCGCTTGGAGATGTAGGTTCTGTTTGAAATTATTCACTCATTTACTTCTCCATACTCTTATTATTCAGGGAAACTGGATGTTGAGAAAAGGTGAGCTCAGTGGTACAACAAAACAACACTGTAGGGCACTATTTGGTCTTAAAATCAATGGCAACAGGTCTTATCGAGTGATTAATCCAAATTGTATTTATTTTTTCCCTCCAATCATAATTAATATGTTCAAAGGAAACCAGAAGAGAGGTATAAATATGTGTCTGCAGCCACTTTTACAACACAACCGAGGTTTGGGTTTGCATTTCAACCAGTGGTGTGGGGGATCTTGGAAAAACTGGCAAGCATCTGATTAGCAATTGTTTCATTTTTCATTTTTTTAGAATGACAATGCTCCCAAATACACAGTTAGTGCAATAAAAGGATGCCTAAATATATTTTCCCACCAAAATATAAAGAAAAGCAGGTTGACTTTTGCACAGTATTAGCATGCACAGTAATTTTCACAATTCTGAAAATTAATTTCTGTTACAAATGTGATGGGAATGAATAGCAGGAAATCTCAGTGGGACCAATTTAGCAGATTGTCTAACCATCTAACATTATCTAACAAATAATTATAAGACAAACAACTTACAAAGATTTCCATCTCGAGGTTTTGGGTATTAAGCAAATTCGATAAAGTGCACATTTAATTTCTGCTGTAGGCTCTTGTTTGGTTGTTTTTTTTTCGTATGAAAATAAAGTTGATTTATCGATAGGCTGACTGATGTTTGGAACCACTTGGTGAAATTGTGCAGACGTATGTGTGTGCTAGGAATATTGCTCTTACCGACTGCCGAAACGCCAGCTGATAAATGTTCCTGGCAAACATGGAGCTGGCTGAGAGTATGGATGAGTCTGCTGATGACATGACCGCAGCTGACACAGCCCCCAGACCAAAGAAGGAGATGTACGGTGGGCAGAGGTGCTGAAGCACTATAGGAAGGATCATGTCAGACTCATCCTTATCCTTTGGAGGGAGGGAACCATATGTAGTTTGGTTCCAGTCTGAATCAGGACATGAAAAACAGATAAAAACTGATAATTGTAAACAATGCAAATTTCACAGCTTATTATTACGGCTCTTATGAAACAAGATTATATATGTGTTAAATTAGAAAAACAGTCATCAGCATTTGTCTTAATTATTGGTTAGAACAAAAAACAGAAAGAAAGTGCCTTGCATGAGGTAATAACACAACGTAACTAAAGCTGAACAAACTGTACCTGGCACACATTCGCATTTTAAGATTAATAGCATTACTTTTCCGGCCACCCTGCAGAAAATTAAGTGTACGGATTTCTTTATTACAATTTTTGATCCCTTAGCTTTTCAGACAAAAAAAGTTAATGCTCTCAGTGGATGCACATGCTTTAAAGCTGAGAAACAAAAGGCCTTAATGTGCCTAGGTGCCTTAATAGCAGCACAGATTCAATCTGCTGTTGGTCAAAACACAATAAACAAAGCCACAGTAATAATAGCACGAATTAAACTGGATACTGACTGAAAACTAGACCCCAGTTCAACATAGATGAGGGTAATATACTGGTTTGTTAATGATCCGTGGAAGCATATGAGTCAGTATTAAATAATTATGGACATTATGTTGATTAATTGCATTTAACTGTTGTCGATTAATCATTGATAATGGTTAACATCATAAGGGAGCCAATAGTTCTGACAGGCTATGTTGAACTTATTAGATACAAAAGTATGCATGGACGCTGGCTGTACTGATACCCTCATCTTTGTTAAGCCAACATTCAGACGACTATGGTTTATATATATATGTCTTTCTCTACCCATCCCCAGATATTCATAGGCAGTGGTTGATTAGTGCCAGTTCTGCAAGTAATGGCTTCAGATGGACCAGATTAATTAGCTCCTCTTCAGATGTAATATTCACTAAATTGCCATGGTCTGATGGCTCTCTCTCCTCTGCACGTCGTGACAGCATCCGTCTGCTGTTTACCCTCCAGACACTGTATACATCTGCATTTACACATCTGAAAAAAGAAAAGGGCTGCTGGGGTGTAAACAACCCCATGAAGCCAGGGTGCTCTCTTTGATCACACTTTCCCGTTTGAATAAAGGATAAGGTTCTTGGATGTTTCGATTGTCTTGTGATGTTTCATTTACTGCTTAATCACTGTGTATGTCTGTGCGTGTGCACATCCGTCTTGGATTAGTCTCTGATTAGCGTGTGTTTGCCTAAAAAGTCTGATTTAACAGCTGCAATCCAGACATAACAGCGTGTGTGCATATAAAGCACCGGTGGCACTGTATAGTGATTCATACTTCTACCTGTCTTTGTTGTCCTTGTAAATCTGGATGCAAATGACAGCTAGCTCCATTACTGCTTAAAGAAAGGATTATATATACTACGCTTGGGTACACTGTTTAAAAAGAACTGTTTCTGCACACTCATCTAATTCAGTTTGTTAAAATATTATGGGACCCCCATTTTAGCTTTAAGAATAATAATGTCTGATGCACCTGTGGGTGCATATTTGTGTTTGTGTCTCTGTGTGTATTATTACCAGTGGAAGCCCCTATAGCTCCTATGAGGACAGAGGGGACAGCCATGACCAAGCAACCGAAGGCAGCAAGGAATGAAAGGACCTGGGCGTAGGTAGCTGAAGAAGCAGAAAGAACCCGTTGAAAATAGACCTGCCAGGGAATCCCCCCCAACATCTAGAAACAGAAACACCAAACCAATGCATTACAATCAGCAGTCTAAAAAGAATACTGTGAATCTCTTTGTTTCTAGTAAAGAACTCAATTTCAGTACTAAGAAACCATTAAATGCTACGTGCCACGAATGGGTCTCTTAAACACGATGCTTTCATTTTGACTTCAGTGAAAGTGTGTCTGCAATTGACTTTAGAGTTGTATACTGTCTCTCGGTGAAACTTCAGATAAAAGTTATGGCTTACAAGCAAAAAGAAGTTGTCCGCCCAGAGCCAATTGTCTTCAGGCTCAATCTTCCCGAGCCAAGGAGATTGATAGATTGTTTTCTTGGCTGTAACACCGATGTCTGACACGGCAGGATTGGACAGAGCAAAAGGCACACTGATCCACTAAAAGGAGAAGAAGAAAATCATAATGCAACATTAATACAATAAAACGTAAATATGGAATTATTGTATTTTTATACCATTTCAAAATCTGGTTGTTGAAATCAAGTTCTACTCTACCCTGTGTTGTTGATACAAAAGGTGCTTTTATCAATTTCATGTTTTGATATGATTCTGTGTGTATAAATTTAGATCTTTTTTTAAAGTTATGTTACTTAAAAAGTCACTTAAAAATCTTCTAGAACTGATAGAAGATTTGGTTTAAATATTGGCTAAAACCATTAGAGCTGCTGGTTGAGTAGCTCCCAAACTCACCAAACCCAGAAAGATACAGAAGAGCTGGACCACATCTGTGTATGCAACAGAGTAAAGTCCTCCAACAAGTGTGTAGAAGATGGCTATCAGTGCTGAGATCACCACAGACATGTTGATATTTATATCCACTATCACACTGAGAGTCGCACCTGCATGGAAATATAACCAGAGTGAAGAAGAAAAAAAATATTCACTAAAATCTGGGTAACCTGATGTTTCACTCACAATGAGTTTGGGCATACAATGCAGTATATTGTAAAGCATAGATTAGATTTAAAGTGGTGAGATTCACGATCTCATCCATTGGGATGCCTACCCAAAGCGGACAAAATGGCTGCAGACCAGAAGATTTCTCCCATGAGTGCAGGGATGAACAGCAGACCACCCATCCTTTTTCCATATAGCTGCTGGAAGGGATCTAGCATGGTCACATATCCACGTGATCGCATGGGTTTGGCAAAGAAAAGGCCCCCTGAGTGATGCCAGATGTTGAGGTAATGCAGACAAAAAGCACGAGAGAAGCATTTTAGAACGTTGTACAGTACTACTAACTTAACGTAAAGTGTGCTGATGCTGTATAATAACCTTAATGACTAGATCAAATTCTATATGCTTCAGCAACACAGCTTAAATTTACATTTACTTTAATGTCAGTCTAATAGCACAAATATCAGTCTTCCTACACCTAAATATCATATCAATATGAATTTAATGTAAATGAATTTCTGTCTTAAAAGTAGGAAAGCATATGAATTTCTAGGCAAAAAGTACATTAACTACATTAAAACTACATTACATTAACTACATTAGGTGATGCAACTCTTTCCCTTTTTAATCTCGCTATAAGCAGATATATTTATCCAAGTTTTTCTAGGTTTCCTACCTACTACAAGGCTGAGAGCATAACCAAAGGGTGCCTGTGCCCAAGCCAGGCCGAAGCCTGGGAGGTAGACATATTCTGCTGTTCCATTAATGTAGCCCCCTCCCACCCAAGTGGCTGAAAAAGAAGAAGAAAACTTATTTGTAAATTAACAAATCAAAAGAAAATATACATTTCAAGTTTTCCGAACTGCATGAGTATAATGGTGAAAACTGTGATGGAAATTTCTACTTCTGCCCGCTGCGCAATCTGTGCGTAAAAGACGGAGCGGAAGACCCTAGTCAATGGAAAGTTTATTTATTTTTTGTCCTTTTGGACCTTACATGGTATGAAAATTCGACAAAATGCGCACGTGGCTGCCGTCGAACAGACACCAAGAAATACAGATTTAAAGACTCACCGGTCATCGTAAATCCACCAACGAACAAGCCGATGTCCCTTCCCCCAACCATGATATTCTCGCTCCGATCTAAGCCATCGCCAACTCCAGAGTTCTTATTCTTCCACGCAGCCCAGATCCCCACAAACAGAATCAGGACATAGAAGAGCACGATAGCCACGAGACCCTCGACGTGAATGGTCATCTTCCTTTTCTCCGCTTCCCCGCCGAGATCAAGTGCTGCTGCGCGCGGACTGGATACTCATGGAGAAAACTTGGAAGAAACAAAGGGAAAAAACCCTTTAATGATACATTTGTGCTTTGTCAGATATAATAAAAACACACAATCCCAACCCGCAGAAACGCATTTTAAGGAGTGCAGACAAACTGTAACTGCAACTACATGGAACTTCATTTCAAAAACTATCTATTTAATCAACCTGAAAACAATAATGTGTGACAAATACATTTCTTAAAAGAAACAAAACAGAAGCATTTTATCACCAGTGTGTCGGATGTAATACTGGCTAAGTCCAAGTGATGCCAGGCGCTTCCAACGTCGTTAGAAATTACAAAGTATTTCAAATTTCTTTTTCAGGTTTTCTGCGCACATGCACGCTTACTGCAAATATTCAGCTGTTACAGTTTTAATGCTCCTTGTTAACCGAAGTTATATTAGCCTGAACAACTAATCATTTTCCCCAATAATAATAATAATACTAATAATAATAATAATTTTTTTTTTACCAAATGTCAAAGTTAAAATTAGTAAACGTGAAAGTGTAACAAGTAATACATTTATATATACTCGCCAATTATAGTTCAAACTCCTCAGGTTAAACTATATTTTAGATAAAATGACCGATTTGGAAATTCCTGCTCGGAAATACTGCGACCATGAATCTTACCGTATCCAGCAGGGACTCCAGCTTGTTTCACTAAATCAACAGATCGGAATCAGAAACGACGCAAACTCGATCCAGTGGTATCAGTCCAAGAGTGCGCACATTATTAGTGTTACTTTAGTTAGTTCTTTACAACAGGTGAACGTGTTTTACACGCGTTATCCGCCCTCATTTACAGATATTCCTTTCGGTCACTTGACTTAAGTAAGTAAAAAAAAACCAAAAAACGTATTTTCAACTTTACGCTTTCAAAGATTTGCACCCACATTTGCATGTTTCTGGTAACTCTATTGTGCGCAAAAGTCGGGCACTCCTTTGTAATGGCGATGTATTGGGAAAAAAATCCGGTCTGTTTTCCAACAGATTCATAAAAACAGCTGCATTGATGAGGTTCGTGCTCAAACTCAAACCTGAGGTTCCCCGTTGCGCTGACACCATGGCGCCAAGAGGCCGGTGTTGAATTATTGAGCTCTCTTTAAATCGATTGTCAATGCAGTAAAATGCAATTACATTCGGCAACCACATATCATTTTAGTAAAGTCATTACAAAATATAATTTTCTTACCTTTGCTTTGGGAAAACGGGTCTAAATAGATCACAACAGCTGGGACTCCAAAAGTAGATTCAAAAAGTGTAAGAGACAAATTATATTTGTGATATATTGCGGTGCCAGTCTGTAATCCTCCTGGACGACCAAACACCATTCAACTATGTTGTTTTTTAAATCACAAATGCTGGTCGGCAGCAGAGAGGGAGACGGACCGAGCGAGGGAGGGGGAGAGGCGGGTGGAGGGGTGGAGATGAATGGGAGTGGTGGGTTTATTGGGTGCTGTCAGGGTGGGTAGATGGTGGATAAATGTCTTCCAGGGCAGGACGAAAATAGCACCTAATAGAGAATGGCATGACGCACAACCTCTGCGGAAAAGCTTTCCAATATCATAATATCATATTGGCAATAGATGAAACCTTTACTTTGCCAGGTTACATTTCAGGCCTGATTTATGATCTTGCGCAGGTCCTCGCTCGCTGATGATTAAGGCAAGGCGCCTTTACTGCAAAGGCTTGTTGTATGGCGGTAATGTTGAGAATGTGAGCCACGCACACAGGATTCATTTCCACTTTATAAGTCCGCATTACACATTCAACTCTGACGGCTTTTCGTCCAAAAACATCAATCTACTCGCAAGTTCGTGCGTTTGATCAACATGATGTTGAAGTAAACTTTTAGACATTTGGAAGCAGCACAGTTACAGTATTTTATTATATCGCCTTCCTGCACTACTATCTATTACTGTTAAAGATCTATGAAGGAACCCAGTTCCACTGTCCATGGTGCTGAACTAACATTTCGTATTTCTAGGTGGTTTAAATCATATTTAAATCGCCCCCTTTAAAAAAAGTATTTGCTTTGGTGAGTACTTCTCTGAGATGTTTAATTTCAAAAATGATGTTGTTGAAGCTGAACTCAACATGTGCACGTGAAAGCAGCAGTACAGCAGGGAAAGCCTGTATTGCACATACACCAAGAAAGGCTTTCACTGATGTAAGAAGTGCCTTAAATTTGTAATGTTTTAATGAGGGAGGAAATAAAGTTATCTTGTTTAACAAAATAAAATAAGTTTGATCTGATATAAATTCAAAACAGAGTTTTTATATATCTTGCACATGCCCAGGATCTTAATATTACCATACTGTTTTGCTCATTGAAATCTTTGGCCCAATTCAATGTACAGTTCATGTTTTAACCTGTGATTTCAAAGCAAATAATTCCTATAGATATACAATTTATCCCTTTTTCTGGAGCAGTTCAACAAGGTTTAATGTAAATAATCTTATAGTTTTATGGCATTAAATAGATTTTTTTACCGTTAATGCATAATGTAATTTATCTAATTGATGTAAATGATGACAACGACTAGTCTGATTGCTGAAATAAGATAAGTCACTTCCTTGAATCGTGACATGTCCTCTCATTTAGTGCCTAGGTGGCTCTTTTATACAGTCATTGGTCTGACAGCCTGCCAGAAAGAGGGCAGCTCTAATTGGAGGGTTTTCCAACTAATAAGCCTCAGAAAGATGTCCACAGTGTTACATGTCAGTAGGCAGACAGCCAGAAAAGCTCCACAAGGTGGTAATAATTCCACATACATGGCTAATGACTCACAATATGTCAGAGCCATTCAAACAAAAAAAAAAAAAGTGCTCAGATGTAGCGATGCAACTGGTGTCCTATGCAGTACACCAAACAAGGCAGACTAAATAAATACAAGCAGCTCTTCAAAAATGGTTTGGGATGCCTTTTCAAAAGACCTTTGTCGCCATCCAGTGGCTTCGTCAAGATTTACGCAAATCTGAGAATAAGTTGGCAAAAAAACATTGAAATTATATTTTAATGGAGCTTCACAGACATTAACACATACAAAAAAGGTTTTCTGGGTGTTAAACTTCTAACAATCTATTATTTTACAAACATGGTTTTAAGGTAAAAATGTCACTTGTGATCATAAATTTGCAACGGCCTTTTCCAGTCCCTTTCATCAGAGGATGCTTACACTAGTAATAATACTTATAGTGTCAGGTTTTATTTTCAGTGTCATGAAAATCATTTAAAACACTGAGTACTGACATAAAATCTTTTTCTTTAAAGGGAACTGCCTTTCAGAAAGAGTTAAATCAGATCTAGAAAGAAGGCCAGATAAATGATCCAATAACATGAGAGTCACAGCAAAGAACATGGAATATCATTTATATCGTCTTTTCTGTGATGATTTCCTGTAAAACAGTGCCACCTTCTGGTCCTTCAGGTGCATAGGAAAAGCCTTACTGGGTTAAAGCTTCATAAGACTAGCCAAGGCTCTTGGTTGTTTATGTTAGAGGAAAGACTGAGTCAAATATCTGTTCAAATCTGACTTTGGTGTTTTGCATTATGGGGGCCTTCTCTTTTCCAGCTGATATCCTTTTATGGGTACGCAGGACAAAAAAATTTAAAATATTGAAAAAAGGGTCCATGTCGTCTCACAGTTATTGTTTCAGTATTCCTCTTAGTCTTAGACATAGTTATTGAGCCTATAGCCACTGCTGGAAGCGGAGCAAAGCGAGGGAGCATGGTTGCCTTTAAGGGCCTCGGGGGGCCTGTAGGGTGGAGCAGGCGGATGTAAGTTGTTGAAGACAGGGGGAAGATGTGATGACTGACCCCTCTGTGTATGGGGGGGACTCTGCCGTGACCTGTCACCACTGCTGCTCCAACAAAGCACCATTCCCCCGGCCAGACTGAGACAGGCCGAGGCGTATCCGAGATACACAGCCAGTCCGATCTCATACTTCATTCCACTGTGAATTAATGGGTTGTAGAAATTCTTGATGACCTCATTGGTGGTCCAGGACACGGTGACCAGGCAAAGGAGCCCAGCACAAAGAAAACAAATCCCACCGCTCAGGACCAGGGGAGATTTAATCAACGAACCCCGGGCGAAGCGGGTACATTTCATCCCAGTTACAGAGACCAGAGATGCCAGGACTGAGGTGAGACAGGAGATTACCATGAGCGCCCGGGCAGCCTGATGTGGAGAGGGAAACAGTAGACAACTATTAAACTTTGGACTATAAATGAACTCTTACTTTAACAGGTCTGGGCAATGAACCTGTCAATTAATATACTGCTTTTTAATAAGTGCAAACACTCATATTCTAGCCTATATTAAGAGTTATTGTCCGTCCCTATTAATAAATATCCAACATGTTACACTAAATTGAGACTATGTATGTTTTTCTGAATAGTGAGTATGCTGAGTTTAATAATAACAGCAGGATGACTAAAAACTCACATAAGAAAATATATTCATAGATATTAATCTATAATAATATAATATTTATATTTACACACACACACACACACACACACACACACACACACACACACACACACACACACACACACACACACACATATATATATATATGTAGATAGATAGATAGGTAGTATAATCTATTTATTATATTAATAAAATCCAGGAGTGTAAAGTGATTAAAGCAACATAGATTTAATATTCAAGCGTCCTTAAAAGAACAGGCTTCTTGACCTTCCACCTACCTGCCCATCCTAAAACTTTATTCTAAAAGTGAATATGTACTAATGAGTTGGGCTATAAGTATTATTTTCATTAGCATTTAATCTGATAATTAATGAAAACTGAAAACTTCATATTTAAATTGTTCATTGTGCACATAAACGCCTAACTGGGTGTAAAGGTGGAAAATAACCATATAGCTATATAGTTTCTGTGCAGCATGCTAATTTAAACTGTGTATTGGAGTTACAGAGTTATGTTAACATGCACGGTTGCTATCAAATGAATTTAAGTTAATGATTTTATATTATTATATGATAGGTTAGTAACTGGCTTTGTTTATGAGATGTCAGAATTCCAAAAAGGATTTTTAAAAAGATGCTTACTTCATAATGATCGACTAAACTAATAAGGTTTTCAGATAACTTATTATGAAAAAATAAATAAATAAAATAATCACCCTATATGTGTTTTGAGATTTCTGCTCTTCTCATTTCTCTACATGTTGGTGTTCGTGTAGTACCTGCAGGTCGGGTGGCAACGCCAGCAGAGACCTGTACAGCTCGCACTGGTAAATACCAGTGCTGCGCCAGACACACTCCATCCACAGGCCCTTCATGTACCCGGTGGCTGTGATAATGTTACCATCCACATGAGCTCTGCTGCGCCAGTGAGGGAGCAGGGTTGCAACTATAGTTCCTGTAAACCCCAGCAATCCTAAGAAGAAGCCAAGGAGCTGAAGCGCCATGCTGGCCATGATCGGCTCCTTTCAGAGAGATCCTGAAACGGCAAAGTATGAAATTACCGTCAGTAAAAATATATAAACTCTAGTAAAAGGCAGTTAGCAGCATTTCAATGTCCCTTAAAACACGATGACAACTGCATTGAATTCAGATGTTTCATAAAAATCAGCAAACATAAACCAATTTAAATACATGCCACTTAAAAAGAAAACTTTCAGAACAAAACTACTGACTGTCCCGCAGGCTGAAATGTGGCTGGATTACTCCTCTTATCGCAATGGTTCCCAGCAGTACAGTAATTCCACTGAGCTCACATCCAGTCACAGAGTCTGAGTCATTCCTCAAGTGTCTCTCCCGAGTGTGGGCACAAATAGCTGTGGAAACTTTCAGTATTCTGGCATCCGTCTCTGGTGAGTGGCAGGTGACTGCATGTGTAACTAATGAGTGCGGTGTTCAGCTTCACCTGTTTAACGCTCTCCTCTGGAGGGCAAACCACAGAAGTCTATTTGTTAAGCTCTTCGCCGCCCCTCAAGAAGGCAGAGAGAGAGGAAATTAAACATTTACAGAAACCACCCAAGCTAAGAAGCACCGCTATAAGCCACTAACTTTGAAATTTTTCACAGCTCTGCAGGGTATTTGAAAGCGAAGGACTGAACGACTTGCTGACAGAGCCTCCAGCCGCTGGGCCCCAAACTGTGACAAGAGAGGATAGCAGTGAATGCTGTTGTAATAATTGACCAAATTATGTTATTTTTCAATGAAAATTTCTGACCTGACATCCTTTGGCATTTAGTTTTACATTTGCAAATGCATGCTGAGCCCTAAAAACACCATAACATTCAGCTGTAGGCTACAACTACAGATCCCCTACGTGAAAAGTGTGAAAAGGTAAAAAACATCCATGCTTAATCATTTACTTTTGTTCCCTAGACTTTATGTCTCTGAATAATACAATGTGGTAAATAAACGGACCAACAATACTATTAATTAAGGGTGCCTTTTTGCTCCCGCGTGAATAAAACTGACTTTAAGTTTCACACCAAAGACCAAACTGTGCTTATACAGACCCATTGTTTTGAATTCCTCAGAGAACAGAAGCTGTTTATGAAGCCTGATTATTGTGCAGTGTTAGACCTGGCACTGCCGGAGCCTCTTAAAATATCACATACACACAAGCTTCCTTGTCCTTATTTAATGATTGACTACGCTGAAGGCATAACAATTAAGCAATGCGAACAAAGGCAAAGCTGTGTCTTGTTTAAAATTTGCTTGCCCTGAAATTAGTCCAGTTTAGTCTTTGACTACTCTGCAAACCACACTGCAATACTTACAATATAAAACACTCAATGACTGCTGCGTAGCCTTACCTGTACTTCTAACATTTACTTAACAGTCTCCACATTTAAATACTCACCAATAAGAGGACTACAGGACCATCATCACAGGTGTCCAGATGGTATACTCGTCCTGAGATGCAGAGATGTACTTCCAGATAAACAGGGCCTTTGACTCCACATTGACCAGCTCCTTCTGTTTCTGCTCGTCTGGACAAACAATCTGTGGATGTGTGTTTGTGTTTGTGCGATGCAGGACTGTCAGCTGCGTGACTGGCCTGTTTTAGATATCATCTTCATCATTATCATCATCGGCATTATCCCTGTCAGTGTCGGCAGCATCATGTCAGAGATGACATGAGAGACAGTCCCGCTGCTGGCTTCTTGCTCCTGACAGATAAACAGGGCCAATGTCAAATGTGGACCTGGAGGCAGGGCAGGGAAGCTGAGGCAGACAGAACAGACATTGTCTTCGCTGGCTGTGCTGTTTTTGTCTCAGTAAATCAGTTCTGCACCTACAGATCTGTTGATAATAATAATAAAAACAAGAATAAATGAATACAGAATTAAATCCAACAACAAACTTGTAGAGGAATGGTTAATGTTTATTAACTGCTATTATAAGCAATTTAAAGAGACAAAACAAAGCTGCAGCCAATTAAGACTGTTTTTAAATACTTGACTTGCACATTAGGTAATTTTAGTTAACTAAAATTAAAACGACGTGTAGATGTAATTTAGCTACCTTAAATAAACAAAAAACATACAGCAAATTTATTTAGATTTAGTCAACACTACCAGCATGAGAAGGCTTTGGCTTATATAAATCTGTGTATTGCAGCCTATATAAAACTAATAATAGAAAGTAATGAAGATTTAACTAAAATGTCTGAAACAAACAAAGAAAAAAAACTTACCTGAAAACAAAACATGAATAATAATGAAACTAGTGGACAATAACTCCACTTGTACATACTGTAGGGCAATCCAGGAAATGCTGGTGAATTCATTGAAGTTTGAGCTTCTCTCTCCATGCTTTTCCTCATTCTGTGTCCCAAGTTTAACCTGGCGTGACATCCTCTTGGTATACAAGAGCATTTTCCAAGTCTGTCCCCTGGGCCCTTCATACAACTCTCTGTGACAGCTCTATAGTGAAGAGATGATCCTCTCCAAGGTCTGCCTGTGGGAGACGCCATTTGAATGTGGAACACTTAATAATCTTAGTTAAGCAGAATAATCCTGTGATTAGCAGCTGAGCACGGGTGGTTTGTTGGACAAAGTGCTAGAGGGTAATGTGTGTAGTACAGGGCATTCTTTTTAAACTGGTCTTGCCTGTGCCACACATATTTTGTCAACACACTTTATGTGGATTAACGACGAAACAGCCTACAAAGTCACATATCTAAAAGCCCCTGCTTATGCACAAAACACACACATAGACACAGGTGTTTTGGCCATTTGGCTGATTAGACCTCTGATATGGGGGTTGAGGTTGGTTGGACCAATAATGGGAGTTAAGTGAGGTCAATAAATTCTATCAGCAAACCATAATGGGAAAAAAGCACTGGTGTGGATGTCATACAGGGTCTTTCAGGTCACAAATCTGTATTTACTGCACACATTGTGGCTTCTCAAAGCATTACAATTAGTTAGCATGAAAATGATAACTCCATTTAGCACTGGGCCACACCTAAACTAACATAAAACCACTTTGCTTTCCTGACATGTCAAAATGTCTGTTGTGAATATGGTCTATATCAGGGATATTAACCTATTTTACATTGTGGCCCACATACCTCCCACTTTGATCTTAAGTGTGATGGACCAGTGAAACTCACCCTTCTGTCAGTGCAAAGAGGTTTATCTACATATGTAATCCTTGAGATATCTTAATATGAGAAAAAATTTAATTTGTCACCATGACTTGTTGGGCTTAAATTTTTAGAAATGTGTAAAATTACAGAAACAGTACTGGTATCCCAGACTGTTTCTGTTAATTTACAGAAAATGTAAATCAACATTTTTTTATTTTCATTTTTACCGTGGACGCATTTTGAAAAACTCACTAGTATATAGTGAGATAATGTATTTATTATATATGTGTATATATTTAGTCTTCGAAAGTCAATTTACTAATACAAGTAAACATACTACCCCCCCCCCCCCACAAAAAAAACAAACAAACAAACAAAAAAACACAGAGACATCACAAAATACTTTTTGCCACAATGCATTGCCAATTCCAGTCCCCGGGCCTTATATTTGACACCCAGGGTCTATTGGCTTGATAATCGGGTAATGGAACAATGCCACACAACATACATAAAATCTGGAACTGAATGTAGGCTATTTAAAGGCTATATAAAAGAACTGACTGTATCATTTAACAACTATCTTACTATTATGTATTAAACATTAATAATACCTTATTTCATTATTTAATAACACCATAGAGGAAAAGTCTCTATGGCTTTCTGGGATAACAGCTAACCCAGCTATTAGCTACAACTAGCTATCTGCTACTGTTTTTCAATGAGCAATTTTATTATTTTTTTCTTTTTTCGTTTGATTTACTTACAGTCTGTGCTGACATTTGCTTTCTTTTTAGCCTTAATTTAGTAACATATATATATAAACGTGTTGTAACTTAAGGATATAAATATTTTCCCATCCCTACCGCACAGATGAAAGGAAAGAGAGAGAGAGGGGGCAGTTTCGCGCCGTTGTCTGCTAATGTGTCATTAAAGAAAGCAGCTAGGTTAGCTGCCAATACCTTTACTTCCAGGATTTGCTATTCACGGTTTTATTTGCACAGGTAAGATTTTGTAATGTCAGCTTGTAGCCCTGTTAACTCTGTGTCTGAATTTGTGACTCTTGTGAGGCTCAAAGTTGATGAAAATGTAGTTTTATGAGTTACTTTTACCTAACTATGTTAGCTGACTTTGTGTTAGCCGAGTGTTTCCCAGTCATATTTGCTTATCTTTTTGACAGTCACTTAGCCAGCGATGACAATGGTCAGAGGGAAGCCACTGAGAAATGTTGGTAAGTATTCACAGACACATACACCTTACAAGAAGAACCGTAATGGGCCCACACCTTCTAGGACCATTATGACCCGCAGCCAGTGCTCCACTAGCTGCACCAGCTTCTTCAGCAGGATCCCTGCAGAGGTGTTTGACATGATCCTAGACAAACTGTCTGGTGAGTTTCACCTATTATTTTGTACCTGTAACACTGTTCCCCAATTAATATATAATAGGAGCTCTGTTATTTTGTAAGGGGCTTTTGGGTACAGCTCAGACCTTTTTGTATAACTTATATGAGGTACAAAAGCTTTTACCAACATACATGTGTAACTATGTGTCTTTATGTGTAATTTTAAGCACTACTTTTACAACACTTTCTGCAATAATAGCTCCATTTTGGAATGTCCTGATGTAATTGCATTTTTTATCGATGAAAATGTGTTTGTGTTTTTTACAGTGCTGGAGATCAGTGTGTTCAGCATGGTATCAAAGGAAATTACTAGATATATTGCAGACTACATCTCCACTGTGGCCTGGAAGAATAAAATGATCCTCCAAAGCTTTCACCACTCCAGCCGCATTGAACAGAAATCCACCATTGGACACTACAGAGACCTCGGTATTTCAGTGTTTTGTTTAGTATAGCTCTTCTTGCTGCTTTTTAAGGTGCCACATGTATTTCTGACAGCCTCAGCTACTATTTAACATACCATCGAATGGTAATGTGATCTCGTGTTTGATGTCTTAGGTGTGTTGTTCAAGAGGTGTACCCTGTTGCTACCCACAAAGGACAGGTTAAAGTTTATCTTTAGCAAGATTTCACAGGTAAGAAAGGGGCAGGTGAGATGTCAGGCTAGAACAGAATACTGTAACTTTTTAAATGAGTTACATTTATTTTTCATTTTCATGAGTGAAGGCAACAATACATCTGGTTTTTGTAATGTGTTGCAAAAGTTTTAAAAAAATTAAACTTTGATTGCATTGCTGTTTTATGCAGCACAATATGGTGGCATTTTAACAGGTTTATTAAGAATAATTATATGTATGATGTCAGGCAATTAAATATTACATATAATTTAGCATGATGGTCCTAATTTGTCTACATGTATTAAACATATATGAAATGTTGCTATTGCAGAAAAGTTAATGCAGTATGTTAAAAAAAAACAATTAACTGAATATTTGCAATCCCACTTTATATCGTTGGAAAAAAAGCCTCTCTTATTGTTGTCTTGATGTGTTTCAGGTTCCCTGCTTCCTGTTGGAGAAATGTGTAGCACCAGACTGCTTTGCTTTCTCCAGCTTTGGAGTCTTCCTCCAGGTGAAGACCCTCATGTAACGACTCTCATGTTTATGAAACCTGAATCTAATAAAAGGAAATAACCAACCAGAGGCCCAAAATGTGATAACATGCAAAAGATAAACTTTTTAGCAACAAAGACTATAACAATGTTACAGAGATCTCACCCTAAAGTTACTGTACAATAGGCAGTCTTGCTCAGGTAGTAATAATAGCATAAACAGTAAGAGAAAAACACAGTACTTTAGGTAAGGAAATCTTTAGCTTGGTGTGATTAATTTTTGTCTTTAGTTTTTCAGCTTGGTGTTAAAAAAATATCTGTAAAAAAGAAATAGAAATATTGAGGGGTGTTTTATTGATTCTTTTACAGACTCTGATTGCAGGGTGGGATGAGCTGGAGTGCCATAGAGTATTCAACTTCCTCTGTGATCTAACAAACCTGCAGCAAAAAACTGAAGGAGTCATCACTGCAAAACCAGGTGTGTGAGTGTGTGTGAGTTATCCAGAGAACAAAGCAGAAATATGATGCTGAGAACAATCCATGGCTAATGCTCCTATGTTCAGTTACAGCCTCTTGCTGAGCCTGTGTCTTTTGTGATGGTCTTCGGGAGTTATGGATAAATTTGTATGTCCATTACCAGGTGTGAAGTGGTATCAGGAGCTGCAGCTGCGGCTATTTTGCCGTCAGGTTCTTTTGGACCCGTGGCCGAACCAGCCGGAGTGTCATTTCTGGCTGATGCAACTCCTGAAGCCTTGGCCCTTGGTCAGTCAGGCCCACTTACTGTTCATCCTCTATGGTCCTCTGCTGCCTGAGGGTGAGATAACGTATTACTGAAATATTAATGCAGTTGGATAGTATCGACATTATGGAAACATATTAAAGTCATAACTACATCCTGTTATTTTCAGTGCAGCTTTGTAAATTCTAGCATGTTTTAACCTGAAAAAGGGCTTATTGCTCCAGAGAAAGTGTCAGCAATTATTTTTTTAAACAAAGCATAAAAATTAGAGAACCAGAAAACCACTTTCAGTGTTGTGAGGTGGCACAGGAGACCTGAGTAGGTTATGCTGGTGTAGTACAATTTTTGACATTTAACATAATCATTTAGTAGTAGTGGTGCAACGGATCAAAAATCTCACGGTTCGGATTGGATCACAGTTTTAAGTCACAGATCGGATCAATTTTCAGATCAGCAAAAAAAGAAAAAAGACAAAAAATTAACGTTTACTTATTCACTTATTGAAGTCTTTTTTGCCTGTTAAAAACATTCAACTCAAGACTCATTCCACGCAATTATTAAAAAAAAAAAATTATGGTTCAATCTAGGGCCGTATAGGTCTTTGTATCTACCACTCAATTCAATTCAATTTTATTTATAAAGCGCCAAATCACAAAAACAGTCGCCTCAAGGCGCTTTATATTGGAAGGTAGGCCCTACAATAATACATACCGCTCATTATATTGCACTCCGCTGTGATATAATGAGCTGTCACGGTCACGTAGCTTTCCATTGTCCTGGAGGTCCACCCATTTGTAGTAGTTAGGGCAACAGAAGATGCCTGGGACAGTTCAGCCATAACTTTAAACTTTTCCTGCTCATACATGCTTGGAACGATCTTGCCACTAAAGTGGACGTGCAACGGGATATCATAGCGTGGCTCAAGCACGTTCATCATAGTTTAAACCCCTTGTTTTGCACAACAGAATACCCGTCTGCAGCTAAACACCCCAATAGCTTTTGTAATAGCTTTAGCACGGTCGGACTGGGCAGCAAAGGGCTGCTTAAATACCGCAATTTCCTCTGCTCCTCCACTTGGACCGCTAGCGCTGGCCATAACTATCGCTTGACAGATCCACCACGCGCACCATACACATACTTTTTTTTCTTCTTTTTCGAATCTTCGGATCACGTGCATGCCGAACCATGGAGTGGGATCGGTTCGGATTACGGATCAACCGTGACCCGTTGCACCACTATAAAGTAGTGTGCAGCATTTAATGATAAATAACTGAGGTGTACTTCTTCATGCAGGTACACTCGGCTGGCAGGATCTGGTGGAGAGGGGGCTTCCCCACACCGCTCTGTGGCACTTAGCCAAGGCCATCCTCTTGCTCTTTGGCAACCTACAAGTCAAAGGCTGGAGCACTGACTCGATGATCACAATCATGGAGGAGCTCATTGGTACGTTTGATGAATAAGAGAGAGATGCACACCGGGAGTTACAGATTCCCAAGCAATAAGATGAATAAAGGATCTGTTTCAAATCTATGTAAAACATTTCAGTTTAATGATTGTAAGTAGAAAAATCTCATATAGACTCCCTCAAGTGATTGTAGATGCTGGCTATTTGTTTCCTTGCTGTCTCCAGTCATTCCTCATCCGTGGCATGTGGAGAATGTAGCTCGTCTTTTGGTGCTTTGTGGCAGCAATCTCTGCTACACTGTTCTGGCCAGCAAGGCTCTCAATGGACGACTCCTTGAGATCTCAAGAATCATCGTCTACATCATACTGGTGAGAGAAATAATTTCCTGCTTTTATCCTCAGGTATTTATACTTCGTTTATAGTTAAGGTTGGTATATTGGAAAATTATTGCCTTGTAACTGAGAATGAGCAGTTGCTTGAGCCAGAACCAGCATGTGTAAGACTAAAGGTATAGTGAGTTTTGGACGAGCTTGCCATTTTTGCAAAAGCCACATTAGAAGGAAATCTGTGTGTAAAAATAACAAGAGCCGAGGTTCAAATGTAAGACCTTTCTGCTTTGGGGTGCTGAGTTAGTGATCTCCACTCCCTGATCATTTTCCCCCTATGTAATTTAATTAAAAATTGTCTCCAAATTCACCCAAAATGTAAAAACAGAAAATATATAAAGACAATATTCTTATATATTATTGTCTTTTCTTTCTTGAAAAAAAAAAAAAAAACAGCAAAAGGAATCACTTGCTCTGTCCATGGTCCTAATATTGATTGGCTATTTTGTATCTTCCCCATAGGGGAATAGTAGCAACTTTAATATATATGTGTTTGAGCTCATTAGTGTTGTCCCTATTAACAGTGTCCCAATTGAATTTTATGTTTTATTCCCAGCACTGAAAATATCTTACCTTTGCTTATTTTGATTTATCATTACAGGAAGAGCAGAAACGTTATATCATTCAAGACTGGCTGAATGTGTTCTTCTTGTGCCTTCACATTAGGTGTGTGAAAAGGACGGCTATCATATGAGTTGGGCGGTGAAGCTGGTGCAGGAGATCTGCAAGGTCTTCAATACGCCCCCGGAAAAGTTCTACTTCATCCAGCAACTGGAAAACACATTTTCAGAAGTCACCCGGGAATTCTTTGAGTTTTCTGTAGCAGGTGAGGTTGCGTAGCTTAGCTTTCTGTCCACCACGGCGGACAGCATCACTCCAGCTGTCGCCCTGATCCTTTTGTAATTTTGCATGCAAACTATTTTTTGTTTCTATAGCCCGTTGCAATACAGTTTCTTAATGTTGGCGGTGTTCTGGGTAAACTCCACTAGGAAGAGGCCCAAGGGTTGACTCTGAACTTGTTGGAGACATTATATATGCCTTTATATGTCTCTGGCTCTCCAGCAAGAATCACTAAACATTGCAGAGGAAAATGATGTCCGCTTAGGATGACCACATTTCTGTTAAGCAGAAGAAATGGATGGATTGAAGGAAACCTTAATGGGTAGACAAAAACCATAGATCCCACTGTGAAGGCTTGTGGTCATGCGAGGTTCCATTTCTATTTATTTTATTTATTTAGTGGCAGTTCACAGCTACAGTGAACTAAAGACTTTATATTGTCCAAGTTAAAAAAACCCACGGGTTTGTTCCAAGGATAAAACTCCCAAACACGCTCCACAGACATAGGCTTCCCACCTCAACCGGACTCAGCAGTACACCTGCACTTAAAGGACAAAGGAGACTTTCGAAGATGCTAATGTTTACATTTTGAACATCAGAAGACAGATGGTTTCGGAAAGGAGTAAAGGAGACCATGTCCACTGTGAATGACTGTAATTGAACAGAGGTGGTGGTTTAGGACACCAGCTATAAGCCAGCAACAATGCAGCCTTAAGATCCATTCTCAGGCGTCTCAACCCCCATTCACACCTTGCCTCAGGTGACCTCAGTAGATCACATGATGGGGTCGGGCAAAGTCTGACAATGGCTTCCCAGTGATGGTAATAATTCACACATTTCTTCCACACCTCGGCTCATTTGACGACTCACACGATCAATAGTGGGTCAACAACCCTCAGGACCACCTGAAAAGGGGAAATCCTCACTTTAAATACTTCGTGGGGCTCTTCACCATTTGATTTTAGTACAGAAGAAGCATTTTGGATGAGAGGTGACCTAAAGATCAGTTGCCTTATTATTTTAAGCTCTCAAGAAAAAATTAAAAACATTTCCATGATGTGATGTGGTCATTTCAACCTTATCGAATGAAGGAACAGCAGAAAACTGCAGCACTGGGAAAACTACAGTAACAAGCATCCATGAACCCTGTACCACCCATGCTGTGTTCGAATAGACTGGGAAGTTAATGTGCTCATTTAAAAATGTTCAGATGTACAACAAGAAAGTTAATATATTCACATAAAAAGAGGAAACACATTTGCAGTAAGGGTGTGTGTAAGCATGGTTAAGGTGTAGATGAGAAAATGATTTTGTCTGCAGGTGGAGCAGCTTGTTTTGAAAGTGTGTGTGTGTGTGTGTGTGACTGTGTACTTGTGACAGCTCAGACAGATGGCATTTACAGGGAACTTATTATTTTTCCTTATTTTAGTGAAAACATTGGGATGGATGTGTTTCCACCTCCTTTTTTCCCCTCCTACAGCAAATCCTTGTGTGAACCTTTAAATTCTGCTCTGTGTTAATGGCTTCTAATACATCTGGAGGGACCCGCTTGTTACTCTACGAAAGTGTGGATTAATCCCTGCAATGAAATGAATGGACTGGACTGAAAAGATCGGGCAGTAGCTTTAAATAAAGGCCATAGAGTGACATTTCTAGACTCAGCAGCATACTGAACGTGTATTTAATATAATTGTATCCCTTACACCAGTAGTTCCCTTCCCACATTATTTATTTTTAACGCAGCCACTTTACGACCCCACAGAGGAACCTCTGAAGCATATTTAGACTGATATAGAAAGTCAGTAATGCTTTTATCTCTTTCCAGGGAACCACTTTGATGACAGAGAGACTTTCCAGACCCTGTGTATCCTTCTGGACTCCTGTGCTCACTTCCACACTAAATTTCTTCACATGTTCCTCAGATAGGAATCATGCATATTAAAAGTGACAAGATGCAGAGGAGCGAGGGAAGACATGGGAAGAGATAAATGTCAATAATGAAAGGGCTTAATGAATGAACTGAATGATAGAGAGTGATGGGTTTTTGTAAAATCAGTTCAGATTTAGACAGACTTGAACAAAAGGATGTTGCCATGGCGCTCAGAAAGCTGGGGGTGGATTTGAACCTTCACCTGTAGATTGAACACACATCTGTTTGAATAGCTGTTCAAATCATATCACTATTTATACAAATATTTGTATCAAAGTTTTATAATCTTGTTCTTAAGACAGCTTTGAAGTTGACTTTTATTATACTATTTAATATTTATTCATTACAGTAGGGTTATTTAACTTTAACTATTTAGACTATTTATTTGACAGTTTATTTATTCGCACGACATGTAAGTGTGGTACTGACTAAATGGTTCGTTGTGCTTCTAATTTATTAAAGTGGAATTTTTACTTTGATTTTGTCTCAGTTTCTCTGGCAGTATCACGTCTGCTACAAACACCGTGTACACTCAGCAAATAAGCTTTTATTAGACAGTGCAATATTCAGCATTGACAGCGTTTTCAAAAAAGGATGTAATTAAGAAAGCATTGTGTCAATAAAAAAAGCAGCTTCAATAAAAAAAAATTGTACTGTATACAGAAACAGTATAAATTATTATTTTTAGTTTACAGAGTGTGCTCATAATGATATATAACAAGGAAATCTATCAGGGAGTGCTTTAAATAATCAGAATATATTTGATATTTTTCTTTTTTTCCCCCAAAGGTAAGTAGATCTTAGAGTTATTGCGTGCTCAGGAATTTGTAGGTTATTTAACATGTAAGTTTAAGGCCTACAACATCAAGTGTGATGAATACTCCAGATGATGAGATCCAGTTACCACGTCCCCTTTGTCCGTAGTCACGGCCATTTCAGTCATTCATGTGTTCACTGTTTTCAAATGATCTGACAAAAGGAAAACAGAATTGTGATTGGGCTTTTTTGTCTAGGGGTGTGGAAACAAAAAGTAACTTTTATTAAACAGAAAATCAGCTAATTGTGGTATTTACAGAGGACTATGGATGGAAACAGGACACAGAATACAACACATAGTGGAGGAAAGGTCTGATTTAGACAGGATTTACTTCCCAGAGAGTGTTTTAATTTGGCCTCCCATACAGAGAAATACATTCTACAATCACAATCACAGTTTTATAACACCGTCACAACAATAAAGCATAATTATACTTACTGTGCAATTTGATCTAAGGGTATGAACAAAACAACAGCACTTATTACAAGATGCAGAAAGTATTGACATTTAAATTTTCCGACCCTCTTTCTCTTTCAGCCCAGTATGACATCATTAAGTTTACCTTGTAGCCAGTCCAGCCCTTCCTGAAGGCCCTCTCCTTTGATAGCATTGCTGGCACTGAAAAATAAGATGTCCAGGAGTTAATCTGCTTGTGACACACATTCACTTTCTCATGACTTTTCTTGGATCCTGGACATTTAAAGCTGTCAAGCTTTTAATCCATCACTCTACCATCTGTCTAATGAGTAACCAGGTGGAACACACACATACACATACGCACTGATGGCATGTTGCCGTGCCCCTCGGTAATGTTTAACCCATGAACCATAGACAAATCAAATAAACAGGAAGTGGCCGGGGAGCAAACGGTACACGTTATCTTTATTTAAGATTTCAAGCTGTAACTTGGGGAGAATAAAATGGAGTAGATAGGGGTGTGACGAGACTTGGCTCTGTTCAGTAAGGGCACTTCCTCGAAGACTACAAACACCCGAATGACTTTGGTAACAAATTACTCAACAGTGTCTCTGGAGGTGTTTTTATTGCGTGCTACTTCTCAGCAGGGTGAACTCAGGGTGGCAGATAAATTACCAGATGTGCCAGGGCTTGTCTTTGATGTTCTCCAAACACAACATCTGTGAGACCTTGACAGAAGACATTGCATCCTGCAGATCTATCTTGTTAGCAAAAAATAATACTGGTATCCTTTTGCTGCGGATATCTGCATAGAAGAAAAAATGTCAAGACCAGTTTATCGTGATCTAAGAGCCAGAGGGAAAAAAGTTTTTAGGAGGGATTTTTTGTTTTTTATTCCACTACAGATAGTGTTAGATGTTGGACAGGATATCTTCAAATATGATCACTCTACTTGATGCTACCTAGATTAAAGCCACTAAAATGTATCAGTTCAAGCTTATAATGAATGGTGCAAATATTACTTAACTAGGGTTTAGATAACTGGCCTCTTAATTCAGGCATTTTAAACAAGTTGTACACACAATCTGCATCAGTTATATACTGTTTCTTTTGTTTTTTATACCCGGACAAACTAAATTGTGTCGAAAATGTGTCTAAAAACAAAGATTGTGTACCTTCATGGTTGAGAAGAGTGTCTAGCTCCTCTTTAGCAACAACCATTCTCAGCTTGTCACTGCTGTCAATGACAAATATGATGGCATGGCTCTCTCTACAGAAGATAGGAGAAGGAAATGTACAGTGTCAGTTTTGAAAGTTTGAATATCTGACCAGCAAAAGGCTTGTTGTTCATGTTTGTGTGCCCTACTTGTAATAATGCTCCCACAGGTTCCTGTATCTGCTCTGCCCAGACATATCAAAGACTGTGAAGGACAGGCTGCGTGCAGAAAGGAGGAGAGAGGAAGGAGGAAAAAGACAGCTTAACATCATAAAAACCTGCTGGATTAGTCATTTTAAATATGCTGTAAAATTGTGGAATTGCATTCTACCTTGAACTCTTGAACTTTTCGATGTTGAAACCAATTGTTGGGACGATTTCTTGTGCCTGTGTCTGCATTCATCCCCGAGCACAAACACACAAAAACAGACAAGTAATGGCAAAAGTATGTCAACAACAAAATAGCATAATTAAAGTGTAATACGGGCTTTACCTGACTAACATGTTTCCACTCTTCTGACAATGGGCCTAAATGATTCGAATGCTGAAAACAAGCAACCAGTGAAGGACTGCAGCGAAATATAGATTGTGACAGGCCTTCGTACAGCGTGTTTACCAAATTAGCAGGTGTTTAGAAAAGATTTACATGTCTTAGAAGCCTCTGTGCCTACAGGACTATAAACACAAATGCCTCTCAGTTCCACTTTAAAAAAAAGATATCAAAATACCTCACTCTTGAAGCTCAGTTATGAACTTACATTAGGTGGTTTGAGCTGGTTGATGATGGTAGTTTTGCCACTGTTGTCCAGTCCAAGACACAAAACGTTGACCTCTTTCTTCTTTAGGCCGAGCCAGCCCGTCAGTTTATCCAACAACCCCATTACACTCAGCTGATGCTATGCCAATTAATTTTTCAACACATCACCCCATAGATGGTCTGATTACTGGGAATTAAATGTGTTCAGACTAGCAAAAAATAATGATAAACATAGCCGTGAATGTTCCTAGTACATGCCATGAATAGAGCCGCAAGCTGAGATGCTCCCTGGGCATCCCAGCTTGTGCAAGGTAATCCTATTAGGACGAATTAAGCTCGGTGAACCACCCGGCGACCTGATCATGAGGAGTATGGAGCTTCCCAGGCCCCCCGGCCTGATGCATTTGATTTATTACTCAAACGCTTTACCTCTCTGGAGGCCCCCACCCGCCTCAGATCTGGGCCCCCCTTGAAGGTGCAAAAACACATGCAAACAACAGCAGTTTATCATCAGCATCCTCTGCTCACTTAATGACGGCAGCCAAACTCAGTCGTGCTTTACAATCTAATTAAATCCATCTGTTAGAGAATACTGTAGTTGAAAAAAATACAGAAAATAGGATATCTAAAATTTCACATTATTTGGCCACATTATTCTCATATAGAAGCATATTCTAAGACCTGAAATGTAAATTTTAATTAATTTAACATTCAATGGAACAATTCAGAAATGAGCACACCTCTCAGCAGAAAGTATATAGCGTACCCAATCTGAAAATTATGCACGTAGTCTTTATTTTTTATTATTATCTAAGTAGTTAATATTTTAATCTTCTCATATAACAGTTTTGAAGCTGCTGAGTGGTCCAACAGCTCCATCTTTTGGTTATCAGTACTTGTAAAATGTCAGGATAATTGCCTAGTTTAAAGAGAAAAGTCACATACATTTGACAGTAACTTAAACGCAGATTAGAGAGATGGAGCCTAGTCCTTGAGCTTTGTTAAATCACGTTATCGTCACTGAGAGGACAGCCTGTCCTGTCTGACCGAAGAGACATTTTCCTTTCCTTGAGCCGCTCTGCGTCTCATTCAAGTGATAGTGAATGAAAACGAACCAAATGAAATGAGCAGTCAACCGCCAGAACTGTTCATGTTTATTTGCAAATAAATATTCGCTGTAACTGCCTCTTACAGTGTGCAAGATCTACAACATCTCTTTGGAAATCATAGAAAAATAAAATACAAGAATTATAAGTATACTTGTACTTTGTACAAAAGAACGTTCTAACATTGCTCAGCAGTAGAACATGCTAAACAAACAGCATCTGATATTCCCCATATTTTGTAGAGCGGCGGTGACTGCGAGCGTGTCTGTGTGTGTGTGTGTGTGTGTGCAAAAGTGTGCGCGTTTGAATGTGTGCTGTGCGTGCACCTTTCCTGCTCCTGAAGGCCTGGATGCATGACTGCGCCGTGACCGAAAGGCACAGATCTTTGTATCCAGTTTGCCCTTGACATTAATCATTGAGCTCCAATTCTTATTAAAACCCACAGCTGTAGATGGGAGGTTATTCTCATACAATTCAGACTAATGGCTAGGTCCTGTGACTGCACTGAAACTTATAAACTGCTTGCATGGTCCGCAGACTGTAAGGCATTCTGTGTCTGTTTGTGTGTTTTTGAGCATTTGTGTTTGTTACTGTCGATGTTACAATGACACATGATGAGTTATGATGCTGCTGTTTATGTTGGTTCTCCCTCTCCGTCTCCGTTAAGCCTCTCTGGCGAACACATCTGTCCTAACCTCACGTAACTAAGACTACTGACGTTTTTCATACTGGTTTCCATTAACCAGCTTTTAGCTACTTCTGCTGCCTCCAGCTCTAACTAAGTACTTTTATTCTTCACCACTGCATATTCCCAGCTGACTTAAGAGTATGAAGAAAATGTTCATCTCAATAGCAAACATCCAACAACATGACATCTACTGCCAGTTTGAAATTAGGCTATGTTTATGTACACAGTTTTCCCATATCACAATCTTTACACCACCACAATTACTCCATCTGGTGATCTTGCGCCCCAGATGAGCTATTCTCTGACATCATGGATCAGCTTTGTCTCTGAAGTGCAAACCTCTGTCAGTACTGTCTGTGTGAGTGTGTGCAAGAAAAAAACAAAAACAATAACGGCATGGAAGAATTTCATCATATAAGTCCCTGTTAAGTTTCCAGCCAAACGTCTCTCCTCTATAGCTAAGCTCTGTGAACATTCATATATTAAGACAGTGGAGATTTGTGTACTTTTAGGCAATGTATGACATTCACAATCCAAGTAAATAAATAAATAACCCAAAACAAAACAGGCTGATCGCACAATTGGGTGTACACTGGCTGCTAAAACACATCAGATAGACTTTGTTCATCTAAAAGCAACAGATCCCGTTTTGCAAGCTTTGGGTATGACACTAAAACTGACGGATGGTGTTATGTGAGCCTCATGTTTGCATGTCAACAAGAGTTCTCTCATTGCACAATTCTTCTTTCTCTGAGATACTGAGGTGACTGCATAATACTGTATTGCTGTTTTTGATTAAAAAACAAACAAACAAACCAATTTTCTGTAAAATCAAATATCTAAATAAGATCCAGATTTACTAGGGCTTTCACATACAGGACTGCACATATATTCATATTAGGTTATAATAATTATTATTATTTGTCTATACACTTTTAAACATTCATAAACTTCTCGCTTCTTTCTTCAAGTATTAGTGTACCAGATTCTCTGGAGAGAGGGTAACTAAAGCAATCCAAATAAACCTTTATGATAAAATATCAAACTCCAAAATAAAAAATATTGAGGATATATATATTTTTTTTTTTTCAAAGGACAAAATGTTTCCATTGCACACCCGATAGCAGCTACATGAGCACATAACTCAGAGCAGAAAGAAAAAAAAGGAACATACAAAGAAAAAGAATCAGTAGATTACATTTGCAAATCTACACCTCTAGATATTGTTGCGCCACACACAAAGTACTGTTGTTGCAACAAGGCATTACATTCCCCTAAGTGAAGGCCTGGGAGAGCCTGAACAGTCTATCAGGCTGAAATAGTCTGGAAGAACCAGGCATACTGTGTAAGGGGTGTATAGTAGAAAAAGTTTGTTACTATAGGACGTGAAGGAGACCAGGGGAGAGTCTGCTGGAGTAGTCTGTCCAATGACCTCCTGTATGAGGGGTTAAGACCCTGGCACAGGCTGTAGACTGTCTGTCATATGGTCTAGACCTCACTTCCATCTGGTCCATCTATCTGTCCCTCCCAAGTTATAATAAAGGGCGTCCTTATACATGGAAACCCTTCTCGTGTTCGTGCAGTAGCTGAAGGTGAAGGGTCTGTATGCTGCTGATGATTCGCCTCTGGTGGCCGATCAGCTCCACACCAATACGCCTCACATCTCTAGGCCGAGAGGGGAAACACAAGCACACAAGGACACATGCAGAAAACACTTTAACTGTGTTAGGACTTCTCATTGAAGGTAATTATTTGATCACGTGTCACCAATTAGATGTGCTTTAATCTTAAATTATACAACTAGACAAAAGAACGACCAAAATTTGCAGTCACTGAGATGAATATATTTCCTGATAATTAAAAAAATAAATTGATTATAAGTTTGAATATGTGACCCCACTCTAAGTCATACTAATGATTTAGGGGTCTCAAAAACTCACAAAACTCATGTATCAAATATGATACACTTGGCTTTACAGGGTTAACCACCAATAAGATGATTCACATATAATTAAAGAGGTACTACAGCATTTTACTGCTGCACTTCTACAAACGTTTGAAGCATAGAAGACACAAAAAAGCATGAAACAGCAAAACTTAATACATCCTGTTTTCACTGACTACTGACATTATTCAAGTAAAATTAGCAATACTGTTGTATTTATTACAGTAATTTAAACATACTCACAGGCCCTTCAAGTCTTATTTATGTATGTAAATATTAGCAAAATGAACCTGAAGTATAAAAGTATTCATGATACAACAAAATGGGTGCTGTCAGTGTATGTTACTGTGCTAGATTGATATCAGATTGACTTGATATTAATAGCACATTAATATGCAAGCAGCATGTGTCTGCATATGTGTCTGTTCTTTTCTCCATGAGTGTTCATCCAATCTACTTTAAAACTTGGAGAGTGCATGGCTGAGCATCGAAGTAAGTGCAGTGTGGAGTGTGGAGTTGTTTGGATGAGTGGTTCTTATGTCATGGCTAAAATCCATTTTCAGTTCCGCAACCAGCTGCCTGCGAGACCTTCAAGGAAAATGAGTAAATTGTAGTCATGCTGACTAAGACCACCACAGTCTGTAGAGAAACACTGCAGTAAAATTTGGATGCAGCTTTAATTTTTGGGCAAAACTACCATGATACAGACACATTAAACTACAGAAATTGCTCAGACATGGAAACTGATGCCATATAGCTTCCGGTGCACAGATTTTATTCTGATGTTAATGCCAGAGCAGGTTTGGAGCTCTGCAGTTAGTGAGTCAGCAGCAATGTTGTGAAATATCTAGGAACCATATTACAGTACCAGTTCAAATTCAGTGACCGCTTCAGAAACAATTCATTCTTTAACAAATGATTGTAAAGACAGACTGCATGGCTATGTGACTAATTTATTACACCTATGGCAATGGGATGAATTCAAAGATTAAACGATGTGTCTTAATATTTGCCACATAAGTGTATAAAACCCTTATCACCGTGTACAATTTGTTCCTCTTTGGTTACAGTGTGTCAAAGTGTCAAAGTAAGTATTTTTATTACTTAAAAATTGCTTCAGATAACATTACCTCAATTATTCAGGCTAACTTTGTCTGTATTATGTTTGCCTGTAGTCTCACACTGTAGATTGCGGATTACATTAGACAACAGTATATTTTAGACATCCTTGGGTTCCGCTTATCCTTTCCAGGGTCGCGGGGGGGGATGGGGGGGGGGGGGGGGGGGGGGCGCTGGAGCCTATCCCAGCTGTCATAGGGCGAGAGGCGGGGTACAACCTGGACAGGTCGCCAGTCTGTCGCTAACAAATAGAGACACAGACAACCATTCGCACTCACATTCACACACAGATTCACACCTATGGGCAATTTGGATTAATCAATTAACCTATCCCCACTAACTGCATGTCTTTGGACGGTGGGAGGAAGCCGGAGTACCCAGAGGGAACCCACGCAAACACAGGGAGAACATGCAAACTCCACACAGAAAGACCCTGGCCTGATGGTGGAATTGAACTCAGGACCTACTTGCTGTGCGGCAACCGTGCTAGCCACCGTGCTGCCCTATATATTTTATACAGACGAATAAAAAAGGCAATATTTGTCTTGAATATAGTGAAACAAATGTGAAAAGTAGTGTAACATTAAAACATTACATTAGTATAGAATTATCTTACTTTACATCATTGCCTATCCTTGTGATTTCTACCTATCTATACAAAGTTTTCTTTGGGAGCTATAGAACAGCTTCACAGACTGAACTGCACTTCTTGTAACATGCAAACTTGACATGCTTTCATGACATTTAAAAAAATGGTTATATTTGAGCTGTTCTACTCACTCAATACTCATCCTCGCCACTGAATCCAATGTGTTGTAGCCTGCTGCCATGAAATTGCTCTTGTACTGACTCATCTTGATGGAGTCCAGCCAGTCGCCAACAGAGATGAACATTGGGTAGTCCATTTCCTCCCCTGGAGATTCTGGTAGACTAATGCAAAGAGAAAAAAAAGAAAAAAAGGTTAATGTCATAGTATGTCCATATTCAGTCATCTCAAAGTTGACAAACTAGTGAAAGCATCAAAAAGTTCTTAGTGTGTCACTTATTTTAGGTATAGGAGTGAAAACGTTTGTCAGTGTTCAAGGAAAATAACTCGTACTCTGTCCTGGGGTAAGAATACTCCCACAGAAAAACACATTCACTGGTTCACTGGTCATTTTTAGCCAGAGTGCATTTTCTTTAATTCATTTCATGGCACAAAAAGTTTTTCAGTACTGTACCTCTGAATGTCCTCTACCAGCGGCAGCAGGCTGCTTGGGTTACGGATTAGTTTATCCAAGAAAGAAACAATATCTGTAAACTTTGGTCGATGATTCCTGTCCTTCTGCCAACAGTGCAGCATTAGCTGGTGCAGGGCTACTGGGCAGCCCATTGGTGCAGGGAGCCGATAGCCCTCTTCGATGGACAGAATCACCTGGAGAAAGAGTTGGACGTGGTAAATGGTCTAAATCTGGCTGAAGCCTGCCAATTAACCAGTCTGGTTAAAACTTAGAGATTTCTTTGTGATTTATATCAGTTATACACATGACAACGTTCTCAGATAGCAGACCAGTTTTGGCCTCTTGGCTACTTTCAGCAGCTCAATTAGAGCACTGGCAAATGCTGTGTGCGCCAGATGTTGCACAAAAGTCATTAGCTTGGCTTGACATGGATTACGCCAAGTGTTTTGTGGCTAGAGGTGGCACAAATGCCAGAACACACCTGACATCTGGCTCATAAAAGGTGGAGCTGTGGCAGAATAGAGGCAGCCAGACTCATTCTCCTTTAACACCATCAGTCAAAGCCAAATGCGGCACATAAAACAGAAGAAAATGCAGATTTGGGCCACATTTAAGCTAAACCTTCAGTGTGATCTCTGTTTTGTTTCCTTTCACATACTGGTTTAGAGTTTTATGTTATTATTATATTTATGCCACATTATCAGTCACTTTTCACTTGTTCTTCACATTATCATGAGTTCAGTTGACAGTGTGTCTTAACATCCATACGTTATCTCCTCAAGGAAAGCGGCGTATCTACAAGTATCTTTGTAGCGAGCAGTGGTAAGTGGCTGACCAGGATGAGACAGTCTTTGGCAGATTTTTGTGGCTTGGCTGGCCTTTTGACTTAGAAAGCACTTCTAAGCAATTCCCAAACAGCACAAATCCTCCCCAAACCTGGGGACCTTAGTGAATGTGTGTGCCGGGTCGTCTGTGTATGTATGTGTGTGAGTCTGTCTGTAAAGGGTTGAGGGGATTACAGTCGAGCTTTCACACTCAGCGGAGAGAGGGATGGATATGCTTCCACCAAGGTCCTTCCAATCCCTGACCACAGCCCAGGGATCAGCGGGTTGCTCAGCTGCACTGAATCCACAGCTATAAACTCTCCCTTGATTGGCCCGCAGTCCTCTGAACCTCTGACCTTTACTGCTCTTTCCATTCCCTCTTACTCATCTTTTTTATCCTTTGGGTGGATATCACCAGTATCTTTGTTCCTAACCTCGATTCTCTCAGAGGTAGATTTTTGATGTGAGCAAATAGTCATAGAGCAGGTGAAAGGGCATCGACTTTAAGAGATATAATGGAAAACAAACTTAAAATTTACACAGTGAAGCAGGAACGGAGGATCTGAAAAGTCAATATTATTGTGGATTGAGGTTAAAGGAGAGGTTTGTGAGAGAAAAACGTCTCATCAATATAACTCTGAGCAGAACACATGAAGGAAAAAGCGATTCTAAAGCAAATAGTACACAGCAATCACACTCTACAGGTGTTTTATATGCTCGACATACTGCATTGATGAGAACATTTAAAAATGAAAGCAATTACCTGGATGATTTTTCAATAAAACAGGTGGTGGTATTGCATGTTAACACTGTCTGTGAAGGTTCTCAGTCATCCAGGTCATCGTAGTCAAAGGAGCTTGCAAAGAAAAGCGTCTGGACTTCTTTAAGTTACTTGAAGACGTTTCACCTCTCATCCGAGAAGCTTCTTCAGTTCTGAACTGAAGAAGCTTCTCGGATGAGAGGTGAAACTCGGATGAGGTGAAGCTTCTTCAGTTCTGAACTGAAGAAGCTTCTCGGATGAGAGGTGAAACGTCTTCAAGTAACTTAAAGAAGTCCAGACGCTTTTCTTTGCAAGCTCCTTTGACCATGTTAACACTGGTTCCCACCAGCCATACAACAGAATAAAGACGAAGATAGCAGCAAAGTATCCTCTAGCTGCTACCACAGTGTGTTGCTACTATTGCTGTGCAAAATCATGTTAGAGACAAAACAAGACCAACTTTTGGCTTCTTGCCACTCACAACATATGATGAACCCTGTTAGGTCAGGTTATCCATTCAGTCAGTAGCTGTTGGTCCCACATGGACACATTTTAATGGTGCATCCAACTTATGAGCTATGTCAACAAACTACTACTCTATGTACCAACAATTAAAATCAATAAAGCAAGCAGTATATCCAAATTTTCTTTTTAATTTAACTGAAAACTATAAAAAAGATTATTTTATATGAATCCTGATGGTGTACACAGTGACATCTGCTCCAAAAGCAAACAACAGCAATCTCGACTACACTGATTAAATACAGAAACAAACATTACAAAACGAAACAACCCACAAAATAACAGTTTTGGCCTGACCACCTACTTAAAAACTGTCTGGCCTCTCCACTCCTCACAAAATATAATTTTTAAGAGTAGAGATATCTTTATTCTGCAAGTAGCCTCCAGCTACAATTCCAGTTCAGGTAACCATGACCTGTAATACCACATGCTGGAATAGGTGTTACACGTTCTCTTGGTATACCTCGTGTAAAATATGCTTATCTTTTACACATGTAAAGTTAATTTTACAGGATAAAGAGTGAAATTAAAAAAAAAAATAATGAAATGCCGAAGTAATAGACTGAATGTGCAATTTATTTGCTTCACAGCATCAAAATCCAATTTCAGAAAATCTTACATCAAGTGTCTTGAAGTACATTATATTAAAAACACAAGGTCTATATTTTTATCATGAAGTCTTGCTAGTTTTAATAGTTTTTCTCCTCATATGACAGGAATACTCACATCCTGATTGGACATCTCCCAGTATGGTCGTTCTCCATAAGACATCACTTCCCACATAACAATGCCGTAGCTCCATGCATCACTGGCCGAGGAGAATTTTCTGTATGAGATGGCCTCAGGAGCTGTCCATCGAATTGGGATCTTACCACCCTGCTCATGAAAAATAAAAGGTAAAACAAAGCCACACATAAATAATGCAAGCACACATATGAGCAAAATGCCAGCATATAGTAAATGCATTCCTCAAGTTTATTAAAGTCCCCAAAGTCACATCCACTGTTGAAACCATTCAGTTCAGACTAAAAATATTTGGAAAGTCACTAAACTTCAGTTATAATGTGTAAAACAGGCTGTACCTTCCACTGAGGTTTTTGAATGAATGAATGAATGACAGCGTCTACTGCGTTTGATGCAACTTGGACTCCTTGTACAAATATAAAGTGAGATGTACTTTATTGTAGCATCCAGTACATCTGTCCTCTCTGTTTCACACCCTTTTTGTGAGATATGCTGTGCTCCTTTCATCTCGAAAGTCTGATGTCAGAGTAAAAGAGCAACGTCACATTTGAGCAGTAGTAATCACAGAAACGGGCAGCGTGGAGCCGGTCAGCCGATAATATAAAAGTTTAAGGTTGGTAATATCTGAGGTACAATGCCATACCTCTTTTATGTGCTTAAACGCCACAGCAGGACGTTCACAGATATAGCCTGGTCGGTGCTTTGTGTATGGCTTATGTAGTAATTCACAAATGCACAGTGGTGACAGCACAGATTACAAATTCTACAGTTTTACTGCTGTTTACATGTGCTGATGCCTTTTGGATTGCAGAATCAGGGTCGGTGTGGGTGCTCTGACTTTCCAAGGTGGAGTTTATTTAAATTTAATAAGTGAATAATTATCACTTACACCACCTAATTAATAAATTAGGGAGTGCATGGCATATGGTGCCTAAGTGCCAGGTCCTCCTGTATTATTTGCAGTAAAGGTTTCAGTGCTTCTAGCCTTTGTTTTGGGTGTTTTTTTTTCTTAGTGTTCATTGTTATTCTTCCATTTATGACCTTTTGCAGTTTTGGGATCTTGTATTTTGTCTGCTTGTTCTTTTTGCCCTCACTGACTGCCTCCAAGTGTACGACCATTTCCTGTTTTCAGATTAAAGATCTGGATTTTTTAGCTCTGCACATTTTTGCATTCGAGTCATAATTTCAAACTGAATGTGCTTAATGTGCAATTGTCCAAATAGGTATGGTAAATATGCCTGGACTCTCTCATCCTGTATGATATAACAACAAAAAGTAGTCTTCAATAATGCTGCTGTCACTGTGCTAAATATTCTGTTTTTTTGCCTCTTTTCTCCCCTTTCTCCTTTCAGCTCACCTCACCTTTCACTTCCCTTTTGTGGATTTCAACCACAGTGTTGTGAGGCAGAAAGTTCAACTTGGAGCCGTAAACACAGCATTTCCCTCACACAAAAACCTCAATACAAACCAGGAAATGGAGGTCACTGTGGGCTCAGACAGATTTAGCACATGAGCACTGAAAGTTTCACTTTTGCAATTTAAGGCTAGTCCATCTTTTGCTTGCCTCGGCCGGTAAAGCAGGAAAATCTAAATTAAATCAGCCTAATCTAGTTGGAGCAATGCATCGGGTTTCTTATATAGATACCGTCAGCATACACGGTAAATAGAACCGTTTAATTGAAAATTCAAAACTTTTAGTGTCATATTTCATTTTTGATTTTCATTTTACTTTTCCACACTGACATCTGGGGATTTGTTTGAGTGAAACAATGATAAGAAGCAACAGGTGCTGAAAGAAAAAAGATCCACAAGACTCTCGTCTCCTCGCTTCAGTATTGATGTGTTTTTGAAAACAAGGTTTCTGGAGATGCAAAGTTTTCAGAGTACGTGTAGAAGCTACTTTGGAAATCCGTTTTTCTTTTTTGATACTGCCATACTAGTCCAACCTAACAGCTAGGGAACAGCTGCTAGGTTGGACTTCCGTGCCTTTTGCGGTTTAAAACTTTCAGCCTCTGCTTCTAATGAGATTCGCTACCAAAGCCAGATTTACACCAGCTGGCTGTGAATAAGACTGGAGTGAGGGTAAACTTTTATCATGGATATTACTGTGCTGCTGTAGCTATTGTCGAGGCTCAGATCTCCTCACTAACTTCTGATTACCTTTCCTCACTATCCCGTGTTTCCTTTGTCTCTCCTTGTGTTTTCAGTGTCTCTGTTTTATTTTGGTAATCACTTTCTATGTGCCTCTTTGGTTTTGTTTCCTTTCTTTTCCTGCCTCTATGATTGTCTGCTTTGCACTTATTGTCCACCAGTGCCTGATCCCTATTCGCTCCTCATGTGTATATATTGTTCTGCGTCTCCCTTGTTAGTCGTCAGTCTGTCTGTTCTGCAATCGATTACACTTCCTGCTTACTTTCTTTGCCTGCTCATCCATTCATGTTTCAGTGATATCCCCTCTGAATTTGCTCCTTGTTTTTCATCTTTTGTTTAGATTTCTCTTGGCTTTACCTGTCAATATTTCATATCTAGCAATTTTCGAGGCGATAAAATGCAACGATGGAGAAACAACTTAAAAAAACAGAAGCTTTTTACGCATTACAGCCTTAGTTTCCTAAAATGGTTCAACATTAAAATCCCAGGAAAATAATGGATCGATGCAACCTCAGTGCAGGCCCTAACAGTAACATTTTTCCCAGTTGTGACATAGAACAAAATGATTTCAGCTTTGTGAAAAGCTGTAATAAATTAGCAGCAGCTGCTTGGTTTATGAGGGCTGAGTTATTGGAAGGTGTCAGGTGTACCGTTGTGGTGTAAGCTGCCTCCGGGTCGTCCTCCAAGACTCGGGACAAGCCGAAGTCTGACACTTTACACACCAGATTGCTGTTGACCAGAATGTTTCGAGCTGCCAGGTCTCGGTGAACGTAGCCCATATCTGACAGATACTTCATGCCCGAAGCGATGCCACGCAGCATGCCAACCAACTGGATGACGGTGAAGTGACCATCATGTTGCTAACAGGAAGAATAGGATATTGAGGAAAGTATGGGGTCAGAGAAGGAGAAGGCAGAAAAAGGAGGGTAAGGATGGATAAAGAGAGCAAGACAAAGAAAATTTACTGACAAAAAAGAAGAAGAAACTAGTTTGTTCAGAATTAAGCTGAGCAGCAAACTGAGAGGAGAGTATAATTCATATAAGTGATGAGTCACAAATGTTACTAGAAGTGATCTCGCAAAGCCTTAAGTGCAAAGGCATGCAGAGGCAGTAAAAATATGTACAGCAGAGATTTTGAGACTATCTGAGGAAATAATCATGCCTGAGTTCTGCGACACTCCAACACTTACTCTCAAAAATGAGTCCAGTGATCCATTTTCCATGTACTCCACCACGATCATAACAGGCCTGCCTGCAAAAACACACAAAGACAGCACATACACCGTGTTTATTTCAGAATATTTCTGTGGCATTGTGGCCCGTTTACAGTGTAGAGTGGAGGATAAGATCGAAGGAGCTTGGCAGAAATGGAGTGAGGCTCACAATGTCTGTGGTCCAAAGCACATACTGTTTATAAAGGCTGGATCTAGCCACCCAAATGTCACCAGTTGGCCTCTTAAGTCGAAGAAGTGAAGTGAAGGAGTCCTGCCTGAGAAACTGAGTATGCTGCTTGCTCCTACCATAGCTACTTGCTATTCATAGGGTAAACACGGCCTTCTTTGCAGTAAATACTAATTGTATATTCAGTCTGTAGTATTAATTCAGTTTGCATGTTTTCGAAATAAAATTTGATTATGTTTGGTTCTGAAACAACCAACTAAACTCGGCCAGACTGTAAAGCAGACTTCAAAGTGAAGCGTGCATTAAACATACAATGAGAATGATCTTTTATTTATGGAGAAGACAGCTAGTAGTCTAAAGCAGTTAAATTAGATTAAACAGATTAATTATGAATTTTCTGATAAAAGAAGAATGTTGCATGCTATCCCTCATGCCATCCTACATAATCACTGATCATCTAAAACATTATAATTGAATTAATGTAGAAAACGCATTATGCTTATAAAGAGTGGCTGACAAAATTACAAAGTATTTCAATTATTTTAAATTTAGTTACTATTTCAGGAAATCTAGGAGGGGAAACAACTTAAAAAAAACAACCTCACAGAACATGAGCAGTTTATTGATGCATCAAGTCAAGCTGCTCAATTGACAAAATCTGTCCGTTTCAAAATACCCAGCCGGTCAGTTGGGACCCGTATTCAGTATTCAGTCCATGTATGACACGAAACATTAGTTAGAAAAAATGTAAGCCCAGTTTCTCTTTCCAAATGTTTTTGTTTCCCCACCGAGGATCCCTACAGAGTTACTGATTGACTGGTTTACAGCTAGAAACCAACTGTCTAAGGCCTGTTTTCTGGTGAGCTGTAAACCCTCCTGAACTGCTGGGAAGAGAAAGACAAGTATTTGATTGGCGAAGAGACACCGTGTTATTACACTTTCAGTTCATGTAATTTTTAAAACTCACACAGGAATATGAAAATGACATGACGGAAGATGGAATATTTTACAGACATTTATAAAATGGGGTCTCTCAACACAGTTTCAGGTGAGTATTTGCCGTTTCATAATTCAACAGACGACTGCCGTCTTACTTTTAATTTCTATCCAATATTCCTAGTTTTCCACATTTTTTTTTCTGTTTCAAGGATATTTATAGATCATTTTTTACAAGAAGGGAGACAGCAATATATGAACAAACCACAAGGTTTGGACACTTCTGATATATGCATATAATACTTGAAATGCTTACAAAATGATGCACATTGTTATGTATTTTTTCATCTGAACTGATGAATAATAGTGTGTAACAAGCTGAAGGACAAACCTAAAACTTCAGTTTTGGGGTCAGTGTTTTAGCTCAGTAGAGACAGTAATAGTTTGATTAGGTTGACACAATAATGTGACTTAAACCTGTTTAAATGTCAAATCTAATTCGAATTTAAATGACTTCTCATTTACAAGTTGGACTATAATTTGGACAATATAGCAGCGTGTTTACAGGCACTGACATAATTGAGTTTTTGTGCATCTGGATAGTGCAATTCTGCTGGATTTTGACAGAAAAAAGCTAAATTGTTAAAAAAAAAAAAAAGACAGGCAGCATAAGGAAGTCTGCCAGCTTTGCGCTATAATCTCAATGACAATATTTGTTATTGTTAGAGTGACTACAACATATTATTAGTAAGGCATACTGAGCCAAGACACGTTTCTTGTATTGTATCATGTGCAGCTGCTGAAACTGAAAAGTTTAGAGGAGTAATTAGACCATCATTCCTTCAAATGAAAAAATCATTCAGTCAAAACAGAAAGTTTTCACAGGACTCTGCAGTCCTTTGAAAAAACTACTCCGCATGATTCAATAGCTTGTAATAATTCCTTTATTGCATTAACAGTCTCTCACATCACTGCGGAGGAATTTTGGCCTGGCCCACTCTTTTTTTTATTTTATTTACAAAACTGATTCAGTTTACTGCGGTTGGCAAACATGAATTCATGGATAGCTCTTTTAAGGTTTCCCCTTAGCACCTCAGTTAAGTTGAGTCCTGGACTTTGACTTTGCAACAACTTGATTCTTTTCTTTTTCAGCCATTATGGTGTAGATTTTCTAATATACTTGGGATCATTGTCCTGTTGCGTGACCCAGCTTCAGTCAATCTTTAGCAGTCGGGCAGATGGTACATATGAGTCTCGGTTGCTTTGGTTGAACAGTTCATGATGGACTCATTGACTGCAAGAGGCCAAGGTCATGTGGCTGCAGAACCAGTCCAAACCATCACTCCTCCACTACTGTGCTTGGTAGTTCATGCTGATGTGCTCTGTTTGACTTTGGCCAAACTTGATGTTGTGCATTATGGCCAAACATCTCCACTTTAGTGTAGTCGAGCTAAAAGACACTGTTCCAGCAGTGGTTTGCTCAGATGCAGCTTTGTAAATTTGAACTATGGATGTTTTTTTTGTGAGCTTCCCAACTTTTAATATTTTTCTTATTGCACAATCATGAGCAATCATGAACATTTAAAATGGTAACTGAGGCCCGCAGATTCTGAGATGTAGCTCTTGAGTTTTTTAAAGTTTGTCTGAGCATTGCATGATCCGACCTTGGGGTAATCTCTCAAGGACTGGGAAGATGCCGTTGTATTAATACTCACCTGAATGCTCCAGACCAGCAAACTGCCCAAACATCTGCTTTTATAGATCTAGTTGAATTTGATGGTGGTCAATATTTGATTAGCAGTATCTGGCTACTACTTATCTACTTATCCTCCTAATTCCCACGGGAACTGTAAGGGTGTACTTAGTTTTCCACAGGACGTGACTGTAAACGTAAATTGCTTTTGCACTTTTTACAAAAGAAAAGATTAAAGATGCTAAATGACAGGTTGATTTGGTGAATGAATGCTGGGTTAACTTTTATAACGGCTTTGAACAGCAACTTTTCCAAAAGAAGTATGCAAAACTGTCTGAAATATGAGATAATTATAAAAATAACAGATGGTGCGAGTTATGGTCACTTGAGCACCAGCATTTCATTGTTCCTATGGATTGCTAATGAAGCATCTTCCACTTTGGTTTAAACAGAAATTGTAAACGCTGCAGGCTTAAAACATTTCTGTTAAACAGAATGTGCTTGGAGCATTTCCACTGGAAGACCGAGCACCTGTTGTCAATGGTGTTGTGTGATGAAATAATCTCTGAAAGTCTACTGTGGTATTCAAATCGGCAAGCCAAACAACTTAAAATAAACACACATTCAGGAATAATATATGTTGAGCTTCATAATGTATAATCCAGTCACAAAAATGGAAGACATGGAGGATATATATACAGGCATATGGCTAGATAAGTAAAGCCTTGTTTTTGCTGAACTCTATCACCTGAGACCAAATGAGCACATGTTTTTGTTTAAATCTGCAAAAGCCTATCACTTTTAAATATCATCCCTCCTTACACAAATCCAGCAGGGATAGACAAGAAATTATTTGATCAAGCTTGGCGTTCCCGAGCTAATTAGCAAGGTCTGGAAACAATATATAGTTATGCAGTGCAGCGCCTGAACAAAAACAAACGCACCTGCTTGCCAGAATCTAATGTGTCACCTGTTATTTCAGAGCAGGTATAGCAGTCAGTCACAGCACAATACTCTCCATAATTAGTCTCCGAAGAACAACAACAGATGGAAGGAGTGAAAGATGGAGAGAGTGAGAGAAAAGACAAAGACAGACAGGTGAACACAGATAGGATACATACAGCCTCTACATACAGTCTGATGCCCCACTGCAAACACAAATGACTTTTAATATGTATAGGGTGCTGTATGCATATGTTCACTTTTGAATTCGCAGTCATGGAAACAGGTTTATTCAGATATAAGATATATACTTATATATCAAATTTAAAAGTTGACATTATTTAAAACCTTAAGAACATATGAAACGTACAAATGGACCAGATGCAATATTATGACTAGAGAGTGATCTCAATGGCTTTGAAAGAGGTGCTATTGATAAAAGATGTCTATTCAGCGCAGGCAGACACAGTTGTTGACCTCTGATGTGATGAAAGTCTTTCTCAGTCACAGTCACTGAAAATGTTTTTAGAGTCTTACTGCACAAGTCAGCTCTGTGCTGTTGGGAGGACTTTTTTCCACTCACTCCCTTCAGAGATGTTAGTGCATAAAACGCTTAAATACGTCGCTGCAAAAACCAGCCGTCGTTGCCTTAAATGTAATAATGACAGTATTGGCTTAGAAACAAACAAACAAAAAACCCTTATCGCCTGGGTTTTTATCACTTGGGGGTCAGAGCTGAGGAGTGTCCTCTATTTGCATTCACAGAGGGGTTGAAAGTCTTCAGGGGACACATTTATATTCACAGCGATGTCTCAGTTTATACAACCCCTGTAAAAACAACCATATGTTGCACAGGGTGAGCCCAGTAAAACAGAGCTCGTTAACAAGTCCACACTCAAACACTCACGCACACGAGTTTTGTAGAAAAAATGTGTTTCTTCACAAAAACAGGACTTACACAGCCATGCAGCCCCGGCCACTTGCAAAGAAAATGCACACATGAACACAAATTTACACAATAAATAAGCAGAAATAGCGACATTGAGCCACGTATAAACAGAGCAAAGTCATTTCACATGGTGACTAATTACTCAGTATGAAAAAATAGTCTGTTCCAGCCCTAAAGATTGTTTTTTTTTATGGTTGCTCTAAAAACAAACAAAGAAAAAAAAAAAAACCAACCAAAAACCCAAAGGTGGAACTTTATCGCTTTATAAGCAAAATGCTTAATGTTAATTCAGGATTTAGCGCAGACTACAACAGACAGCCAAACTGTTGGGGGGGAGGGGTCTTCTTTCTTTTTGATAGAAATATAGCAGCAGAGTTTCAAATGTTTATATGATGCAATGTTCTTTTCTTTAATTCTACATGGAAAAATACCAAACTCATTAGGCTAGAATGTGCAGAAGAGACTGGGTTTGAGTTTGTGTGTTGGCAGTGAATACAGCAAAGCAGCAGCAGTATGGGGGAGCGATCACTGCCAACTATGTTTCAGACTATATTAGAAGAACCTACTGAAGAGGTGACACTGCATGTACATTGGAACAATTTGAATTTGCCTCAAGTAAGCAACCTCTCTCACAATCCTCCTTACTTTTTGTGACCACGCCCTCCAGCCTGATGATGTTAGGGTGGTCAAACTGGCCCATGATAGATGCCTCACGCAGGAAGTCCCACCTCTGACGCTCAACATAGCCTCCCTTTAGTGTCTTTATCGCCACGGCAATCTCCTTCTTCCCTGGTGTTCTCAGACGACCGCTGCACACTTCTCCAAATTCACCTGGAGAACACACACACACACACACGGAGCTCAATAAACTCACTTACATCTTCACTTCCTGACTACTTGCCTAAACCTAACCTTAAATCAAGTCTACCCAGATTTAATGATTTATGCAATGCAGACTTACTTTTTTTAATGCCATATGAGTATATAAATACGCATAGACACACACATAAACACGATACGATGTATATCAGCAAGCGTCGCGGCATCAGCAGGTAATGCAGCATACCACCTGGGGGCAGTGTTGGAGTTCCCATTTAAACTCCAGCCTTATTAGCTTTGCTCTGATTAGGTTAACTTCATAACATTCTCTCTTTCACCTTCTAAAAAAAGCCTCAAGTCTATTCTTACGTTTCCTTTTGTTCTCTAAACCTGTTAAAGTTTTAATATTCCAACAGCGTGTGTCAAGAAAATGACAGGGAGAAGCTGGCAGATGAAAAAGGCATCCTCTTTAGTATATACAAAGGAGAAAGAGAGGCGTTTAGAGTGGTAAAAACAGATAATCTTATATAGACATTTAAAACTATTGTTATCCAAAACAACATGAAATGATACTCTTGTGATCACAGGAGAACATTGTGTCAGTGAGCAAGCGTATAAGAGTGTGTGCACTTCTGTGTGAGCATACCGGCTCCGATCACCCTCTCAATGCGGATCCTGGAGGGGTCGATCTCCTTGGTGAATTCGTGGACAGCCTGCGTGGGATCTTCGTATGTATCAGGATCCACGTAAGTCTTTATTCCTGGGAAAGGGACTGTGGGCAAACACAGCGAGTAATCAATACAGTGAAGTGGGGTACATGCAGTTTGTTTTTTGTGGAGTTTACTGATGGTACGGCTGCAACTTCATTATGCATGATTCAAATACTACACAATCAGTGGTACTTGTACCCCACAAAGTATTTTTACATTCACTGAGGGAATGTGGAAAGGATGAAAATAAACACACTCATGGGATTACTGATCTTTAGTTAAGTGTGGCAAAAACCAACCGCTATAATAAGCTGACTGCACAGGACCCAACATGCTTGTGTTATCGCTGAAAGCATGGAAAACAGTTTGCAAACACACAGATACGCTAAAGAGAAAATGAAAGAAATGATTGAAATATCCAGCTGCCGACAAAAACATAGTAAAAAAGCAAGACAAACCCACATTCACACAGTCTACATATCTTAGATAAATCGATAGGAGAAAGCTCTAAATTGTTTTTATTTTTTATATTATTCCATCAGCACTGGATCATAGGATGTTATATAAACAAATTCAACTCTCTCGAGACAAATGGCTTCAAACACATCCTCCCACTTCCATTTATTACGAGCTATGAGACAACGAGCACAAATCTTTAGCTAAATCCCCGCAGGGCAGCACACTGAGCACTGAACCCTCCTTTTAACTGCGGCAGGCTTTTAGCCATTATTTAAAGCGACCCTTCACCCTGCCGAAGTGTCCTTGAGCAAGTCAGCGAGTCTTTAACAAGCTGCTGCTGGTCTGGCGCTGACCCTCGCCTCCCAGCGGAGAGCTCCCAGACAGAAGCTGTGCTTCTCCTTCAGGGATCGATAGAGTATCACAAAACAAAAAAACAACAACGAGTTGTCTCAGAGGCACGAATCGACACAAGCAAAATGCCAAGGACCCGGTTCCCCTTTCACAGCTTCTGCTCAGCATCTCACACTGTGCCGCTGAAACAGGACACAGGAGATATGCACTGTATTTCACAGCCGATTGTAGCTCTGTGGCCTCAATCCAACCGTCCTCTTTGAACAGTCCTCATTTCTCTTTGTCTTCTCTTCTCTTTCTGTACCTTTCAACCTTCATCTTCATTTGAGTCTCCCTTTTTTGTTTATCCTCTAGCAAATTTCCCTCACCTTGTCACCATCGTCTTCATTTTACTGCTCAACTCCCTTTCAAATATCTCTCTCTCTCTCTCCAGTTTTCACTTCACAGCTCTCAATTCAATTTGTGATTTTCATGTCAGGAATGAAAAGTTGGGCATAAAAGATATAAAGCAACAGAAAAGTACTGGAGTGCAAAAGCTGACAGCTCAGAGATGCAGTTGTCATGTGTAACCAGATTAAGAAAAAAATAATATGAAATTATAAAAAAGCTCATAAAGCTAATGCTCATATTAAGTGAAACTTAAGTGGACATAAGGAGGAAGACAAACGATGAAGGAAAGAAGAAGAAACAGACAGATGAAGGAGCATGCTAGTGGCTCTATTAAATAAATACACGTGACAATAGCGGGTAGGCATTTTTGTATTCTGTAAAAGCTCATGGTGAAGTCGGTGCAAAATTCAATATGCAAAGGAACAAGAACAAATGGGAAATGATCCATACAGAAGTACATGGTGCATGTTGAATGCAAAGTGAAGAGAGGTGGCTGTTAGCTCCTTACTATGGCTCTCAGACTCGCTTCAGATTTATTCCCTGTTTACTGGCACCACGTTAAATTAAACATGTCACTTTCTAGACAAATATTTGGTCATTCAGACACAAGTAGTGTTAAAACCAGCTTCAAAAAGAGTTTGTTACTTACTTAGAACTTACTTAGCAGATATTGCAAAGTCAGGCAATAGGCATAGAAAACAAAGGAAAAGGAGAGAGGCAGCTTGATTGATTTACCGTGCCCATTCTGATAATTCGCCCTTCTTTTATCCTCCGAGGTCATCTTGGCCTTGAAGTACCACTGACACCTGGAAAACACAGAGAATGACTGATTGAGTAAAAACTTTATCAGATGAGCAATAATGTGACTTTTATTGGGATAGTGGGGGGTATTGGGACTAAATACAGAGACATTTGAGGCATGTCATTAAATAAATCCTGAATTGATCCCTATGGGTGAATTCCACAAAAACAAAGATGAAGGCAGAAGTCTAGCCTTCAGGGTAAAAAAAAGGTTTTATTTGTACATGCAGTTTTCATGTTCTGGTGATCATTGAAATTAAAGTAAAAAAAAAAAAAAAGCCTGGATAAATACCCAGAATGCATTTCACGATGGCTGCAGAGTGCTTTGTAAATACACTAGTCAGTGGAACTACTGGTGACCATCTCTCTCTCCCATGATATCACATACCAATGGCGTCTTTACACTGTAACGCTTGAGTACCTCTTTGCCTTAATTTTCCCTCAAAGTCTGACAAAGTGCTCTGCTGGTGTCATCACAATTGGTTGATGTGTAACCCTGATAACCAATGACCCGTAACCGTGGTAACCACGGAGAGAAGTTTGCATTTTAAACGTGCCTTACTCGTGAAAGCTTGCATGTGAACCTAGACCGTGATTTTGGGCTTAACGCTTTAACCAGTCGTGTGATTTAAAGAATATTAAGAAGTAAACAGCAACAGAAGAGATGACATAAAAAAATAAAGTAAAAATAAACGAGAATAAAAGGAAACAACAAGACGAGTTGCTTCCTTGTGTTTGTAGGCCTTTTATATCTTCATGTTGGGAATCCAAGTTATAAGGCTTTCATTGTGTGGGGAAAATGAAGCCAAAGAGGTACCCCTTGCATTACATTACATCTAATCAGATGGGGTTCCTGACAAATCATGACTGGACAACAGGTAGAAAACCAAAAAGTGTGGATTTCTGTTTGGTGTTACTTTTTTGATAAAACCATTAAAATGCTTCTCTGAGGATGATAAAGGATCATGCTACTCTAACACAATTACTTTTCATTTGTTTAAGAAAGGGATGCTTGCTTCTTTCAGCGGTTACATAATCTTGCTCTAACCAATTCTCATGTCTTTAGGCTACTCCCAAAATAGATTGTGGTATTGTTATCATTTTATAGTGTTCTCTGGATCATGCTGAATTACACATCCCTATCTACTTGTCACAATCACCATCAAGTTATGTGCTGCACAATCTGGCCCTTATTCACAGTTAAGCGTCTGCAAAAACAGCTTGATATAAACAACACAAGTCACAGAGCTCCGTGCGTAATGTTGGTGTTTTGAGTTCTTATGTGCAACTTTTTCAAGCAGCGAAAAACAACAAAAAATTCCCAAACAATTACTGACAACTTAAAATGATCGTTCCTGTCTCTTTACATACTCAAACATATGCGCAGATTGAAAGATGATCAGTTTTAGACTCTCTCCTCAACATTTCTGTTTAAAAACACTGCAGTGAGCGGGGTCAAACACCAGCACAATGAGGCAAAATTCTAGCTTATACAGCTAACAACTAAAATAACCCCACAGCACCAGATTGTTTCATCATTGCAGCTTATCATTTGAAATAAATGTTCAGCGACATACGTAGTCTGGCTCTGAGTTAGGTTAGATTGCCTGCTGATAAAATAAAGATGGAGGTGGTTTCATCTCATTCAGGGGACTGGCTCTGCAGCTAAAAAATATAATGCAAGAGACAGACATGCAATTCACAATTTGTGAGAAAATGGAAAGAAAAGTGACATCTGTTCAGTGAAAACTACACGCGATGACTCTTAACCAAAAGGAACAAAGAAAATTTAAAGTTTTCTCTACATTCGACTGTTGGAAATAAAAAACTACGTAAAATCTCTCTCGTCCTCCTGTGTGTGTGAGTGTGTTTGTGGGAGAGTTTATCTGGGCACCGACAGACTGAGAGACAGCCAACAACAGATAAAGAGCTGCTGCCAAGAAAGTCTGAAAAGCTGAGAGATTAGATGACAGCATCTGCAAAAGACCACAGATGACTTTATCCAAATAGATACTTGGATGTTACTCTGAAATCAAAAATCCAAAAAAACCACAAAGGAACTTTTTCCGAGTTATATTTATGGCAAAGTGCTGCATATGGACAGGTCTGAAAAAAAAACTGCATGGTATTGAGGCACTGAGAGTGAAATGATGAATTGGTAACAAAGAAGGTTTGCTATAAAGCTATGCTTGAGAGAAAATAGTTTTGTGGTGCACTGAAAGATGGCTGCTGAGGGAGTTATGTCTTTGGCTTGCCAGTAAAACAATGTAATGCATGAAAATGTCATTGAGGGTTAGAGTTAGTTCTGTAAGACTTTGCACAATGACATGATTTTTAATATTTTTCGCCTCTTTACACCACCAAAGCAGATTCGAAATCATACAATCAAGACATGATTGCAGGGCAGACTTTCAATGGGGGGGGGGGGGGGGGGGGTAATAAAACAACTGCAATAACTGTTTAGGAAATAATTTTAATACACAGCCCTCAGTTATTAGTAGATCTGAAGTTAGTGCTGAACCATCAGGAACGTTCTCAGAGAGAATGCACTGAAAACCAAAGGCCCTGAAAGACCACATAAGATGACTAGTCCGCAGTCAAGAGGTACCTTCATGAATGGAAATACAGAGAGTTTAGAACAAGATACAAAGAGCTGGTTACACTCAAGATTAGATTAAAACATCAATGCTATGCCATGGGCATGTCCATGGCTACCAGTGTAACCAGGTTCCTAGTGGTTACTGATAATTTGAGTGCTTATAGAAATAGCAGGATGAAATCTGAAGGGTACATGGCTATACTCTCTGCTCAGATTCAACTAACGACAGATTCAACTGGTTGGACAGGATTTCACAGTGGAGGCATGGCATGGAGGAGAACACGTTCAACGGGCAAGTCAGTCACTTCATCCCAGTCAGTGAATCCTTTTTAATTACTCGAGACAAAACTGAAGGGAGAGAGACCTACAAACAAGCAGCAACTGAAGTTGGCTGCAGTAAAGCATTACAACAGCCATTAAAACAGCATCCAAACTGTCAAAGTACTGACTTTTTAACATTTAAATAGTTACATAAAACTATCTGTAAAGTTATAATTTAAAAATATCCAAGGGAGAATATAATAATTTGGGTAAAATCATCCCTTTTCTAAAACATCTTATGCTGAAGCACCGTCGGCCATTAAAACGGCTCACTGTTATTTAAAAACAGAGTAATGGATTCATTTAAACATGGCACTGCTACCTGTGAAGCACGTGGTTGCGTGAGAGGTGGCACAGTGTGAGGGGAGCAGTGAGGTAAAAAATAGATATATAAAAAATTAAAAGGTGCTTGGAGTTCTCTCAGAGGATGTATCACTGATGAATTTTAAAACACATCTTGCAGTAGAGGGCTTAATTAATAGCCATGTGCATGAGGGGCTCTTGGTCCCGCTGGTGTATCCCCTAATAAATTTTCTCATATTTCATCATTTATTAGAATATAGAACTCTATTGCCTGTTTCTTACAGTCACGCAGCATGCAAGAAGAGTAAAAGTGATAAAACTAGAGTCTCATGCTTATTAAAAGGTTGGTGTTTATTCAGATGTTTTATTTATTAGCAAAGAGCATGTTTGAAAAGCTGAATTTGTTTATTTTTTTATATTTCCCCATATATTTTTGAAATGAAGAAAATGATGAATGAGCTTCATCAGGCTTTTGTTACAAAGACATTTGCTAGTTAGATCAGTTCATTGTTGGGTTTGGTCTTTTCAAAGGATTTGCTAACAATAAGAAAAATCTACAAATCTAAAAGGCTACTGTGAAAGCTCATCTTCCTTATTTTTCTGCCTTTTTCTTTGCTTCTTTTTAATACTAATTCAAATCACCATCAAAATGCAACTTTCATCCTTTTTTTCTTCCAGTAAATTTTTCCTGGTAGCTTTTGCAAAATCTCACTGAAAAGCAAACAAAGAGACAAACAGTGCTGCAAAAATACCTCTGCGGGGCGAGGCAGAAAATTCACCATAGTTATCCTTTAAATGAGAAGCAGCAAAGTAGAAGAGCAGAGCCCAGAGACTTGACCCAAACCCCCAACAGAGACAGAACAGAAGCAGGAACAGAGAGCTCTCACAGTCACACTGTCACTTCGGAGGAGAGTCCTCGCTTCACTGTCACTGCTGTAGACTTGTCTGCCTCTCTCAGCCCTGCTCCTCCACACCACTATGGTCCAGGAGGGATGGAGTTGGTGGTGGTGAGTGACAGAGGTCTGCAGCTTGTCCTGATTCCAGCGGGACATGATGGAACTGTATGTTTTTGGTTTTTTTCTGCTGCTCTGGGACTTGTTCGAGCTTAAATATACACAACACAACTAAAATCACATGCTACTATTAACATAACAATAATAAACAGATTCATAAGCTGGCTTTCCTTCAAGTTTGTGTACTATTCTTATTATTATGCAGTATAGTCATCACTTCCCCATTATGCCCAAGACAACAAAAGGCGGAAAAAATCTTAATATACCAAAGAGTTTGATAAATAAGTCATAGAAAGACAGTAATTACAAACAGCTGCAGCCATTTAGTTCCACACAGACATCTAGGGAGAGATGGAAAGAGTACTGGGTAATTTTCCCTGAGCAAAAATGCACCAAAATAAAAGCAAAGAATTTAAAACATAGGCCTGTGTTGAGTAAAGGCTACTATATTTAATGTATCTTTACATATTTTAGCCTTCCAAGGTGAGCCACATTGAATATTTATGCCCCAGTCCTCAACAGTATACTATATTTCTTGTCTAAACTGACTAGTTATAAATTACGAATATACAATACTTCCTGACTACTTAAATTAATCAGGAATGAGAACAAAGTAAATCCTGCTTTTAGGAATTTTAAGTGACACAGATCAATTAAACAAACGCTTATATATAATAATAAATAATAAAAAATAATTGCCAAAAATACCGAGGTAAAGCTAAGGGGAAAAAAAATTAGTTATCGCTAGAAATTTGCGAAAGTCTATTAAGGCTGTAAAAAACAACTAACATTTAAACCTGCAACATTAAATCAGATGAACTTCTTTAAAAGATCACCTCTAAGGAATTTCTTTACTGTCTCTACAGCTTTAATCCTCTTTTGGCTCATTTGTTTGACTTTATATGCCACATATATACTATCCTTGTTGTCCTGATAAATCCTTAAGAATAACATTCATACTGAATGATTCTACAGCACATGATTTTTGCAAACTACCAATACATTTTTGCAGGGGCCAGTAAAAGCTGCAAAATAAATTAATAACTAAATAAATAAAAATAATATCTGATATCTTTCAATTGAACAGAAACATGTTGGTATATACAGTATATGGTAGCTGTCTTTGATGTTTTCACAAGATTTTATGCTACACAAAAACAAAAACACTAAGTACACTCCATAATTCAATGGCTTGTAGAACCAACCACCTTTAGCAGGAATAACTTATATAAGGGTTTTGTGTATGATTTTATCAGTCTCATACATCATTGTGATGGAATTTTTACCCACTCTTATTTAGTTGCATCAGTTCATTGAGGTTTGTGGGCCCATTTGTGGATGCACAGCTCCACTACAGCATTTCAACTTTGTAACACTGTAAATCATTTTTTCTCAGCCACGCTGTTGTAGATTTGCTTTAGCTGTTGAAGAGATTATGTCATATTTGGCTCTAGAATATTTGGTACAGAGAGAAAGTTAATGGTTGACTGCAAGGTGCTCATATACTGTGGCTGCAAAACAAGCCCAAACCATCACCTCTCCAACACCGTGCTTAATAAGTGGTATGAAACATTTGTCCTTACATGATGTGTTTCCACCAGTTGTGGCACTGGATGGCAGACATCTCCACTTTGGTCTCATCTGTACTTGTTCAGATGCAACTTTTTAAACCTAAGCTGCAGTGCCACCACGCTCAATTTAAAGAAAAGATGCTTTCTCCTAGTGACGCTTCCAAACAAGTCAAACTTATTCAGTCTTTTTCTAATTGTACTGTCAAAACTTTCTGCAATCTGACAGATGTATCTCTTAGCTTTTTTGCAGTTACTTTGAGCATTACACGGTCTGATCTGACCTTGGGTTGAATGTGCTGAGATGTCAACTCTTGGGAAGACTGGGGCATTGTGTTACTACACACCTGAATGCTCCAGACCTGCAAACTGTCAAATCGACTGCTTTTACAGAGGTGGTCACACTTATCCTACACTTGCTCCTATCCAGTATTACTGTATGTATATACAGCCATATGAAATACAAATCAAGTTCACACTGCTACGTATTGAACTGAGGAAACATCAAGAACAAAAAAACTTTATTTGGCTAGCAGACAGGAGCTGCAGTCAGATATTCTGTAGGCCTATGTTGATTCCACGTGACACCAATTTGTAGCAGACAGACATGATAAATTGTTTGAATAACATTATTGATTATTGCAGTTTTAAGAAACAGGAGAAGTTGATGTCTTCCTCATGGCTGGCTTTTTTTTCTCTCCACAGCTTCAGCTGGATCAGCAGCCACATGAATTATGCAGGAGACTTCTTCTTCTTCTTTTTTTAATAATACATTTTTTCTGTCTGAAATGTGATGTGAGGTAGAGGTGCTGCCTCAGTAACTATTCTAATCAACAAAAACAACCTCCCCAGAATGACAGAGAGGCCAGGCTAACTGAAAGGATAATGCAGGCTGTGACTGAATAAGTTTGGGGTGAAAACGCAGACAGTGCAGTAGAGGAGAAAGTGTTGGCGCTTGCTTCCGCAAGTGTGTGTGGGTTCATGTGATCACATATGAGCCTTCTTCTCTTTGAAGACTTAACATAATCCGGGTTGCCAGATTAGAGCAGGTGTCAGAGGGCTGTGAGCCACAGGTTGCCAGACTGGGCTTCGGCTAAGTGAAGTCTGTGGGATCCTGGACACTGATAGACAGAGCAGATAACATGGCGGGTAACAGTGGCAGAGAGGACAAGAAGGGGATTTGGAAAGCTACTGTTGACCTCTGCTGATGAGGTCAAGCTGTTCATTAAAGAAATCGTGGCATGTGCCTTTATCAGTCTTTTCCAGTCCTGTCCTCTGATCCCCTTTATCCGCCTATCCTTCTGTCTCACCGGCTTTCATGTTGTAAGGAGGCCACACACACACACACACACACAATAACGGCTATCACACACAAAGACCTTGGCTTCTTCCACTGTTCTCTGCCCTGTCGAACATTGTTAGAGTACATATTCACACACGCATATTCAAAAGCACTTTACCCACCCACACACCTCAGTAAAACAACCTTGCTCAGAGCCCTAATCAAAGCATCAGTGTAATTCAAACCACTCCTCTCTTACCCTAACATACCTCACAGTCACCTCACTGCAGTGCACCGCTCTGCTGCAGAGGCTACAAAGGGGCACAAAAGGAATGATGGATTAAAGAAAATATGAAGAAAATGATTAAAAAACATAGCAGCAGTGTAGTGCAAAACTCTTCAGCCAAGCTACATCTGTGTAATCATGACACCTTCATTCTCATAGAAGCTCCCACTCTTCAAATCTAGCATAAGCAGAAAGCAAACATAGATGTAAATTTAGTAAGCTTTTAGGCCAGCCAGGTGTTAAACACTCATCATACAGCAAGTCCTCTACAACCTTACATCTATGAGAGGCGTATGACTGAAAGCTCCCATCTTTTCCAGGCAGCTCAAGTACCTTTGGAGCTTTTTTGAAACTGAAAGAGAGTGAAAGTTCCTCCTACACAGGGCAGCGGGACCGCAGATATGATAGATTGTGATGGAGTCAAAAAACACTCCAACTGCTGTTGTGACTGCTATTAGACAAATTCAGGTAAAAAAAAAAGGTCTTCTTGTACTACAATTCAAAAACTCTTGCACCTAGTTTGTGCGTGCCATCTTAAATAAAGTACCCTCCTACAAACATAGATCACATAGAACTACCAAAATCCAAAATATACTTTAAATGTCAGCTGTTAAACTTGGACTTTGCGGACTTTTGGATTTAAATGAAACCAACAATAAAGGTGTTCACTGCACATCTAACATAAAAAAAAGAAAATATAAAATAATATCTGTGAAGTTCATGGTTGCAGTCCTCTGAGTTCAAGTACAAGTTGCAGTTTCTAAAAGTTCCAATAATTTTTCCCAGTCAAAATGAATTTGAAGCACAGTGGAAACACGTCCATGTCTTGGATCTGAATTAAAGCTTTCTGATGAAACTATGAGTGTAAGAGATTAAGAAATGCATTAGAAAATATCAGGTCAAAGGAGCAGGTTTAGATAATAAAAACGTCCCGGGTCCACACGTTCCATCCAGAGGCTTTAAAGGCATTTGAAGCATGTACTTCTAAAGCTGGGTAGAAGCTAAGGACAATAGTGTTAAGGAAACTAAAAACACCACCTGCATGTTAAATCAGCTCACATTGACTTCTGAGTCGGTGCTGAGTGAATTAAGCAATTATAGTGTGTGTGTTTTTTTGTCTTTGCACTTTGTTAAATCTTCATAAACTATTGGGTCACATACTATTGGGTCCTGAGGGGTTACTTAATCTCAAACATAAAGACCCTGCACACCACCGCTATACCCACACGTGTTATTTATTTTTCAAAAATAAATAAGTCACTTGGATATCCGGAGACCAATATCGCCAGGTATCTAATTCATTGTCAGCCCCATTAAAAGGAATTGCAGGAAATCTTTGATGAAAATCATTAACTTGGAGTATTTTGATTGAGCTCGCGTCCAAAGACATCAAACACTTTATATGGAACAGACATTTTTGTCCACTGAACCCAAATCATTCCTAATGTCAAATGCCTTCTTGGTGGGACACTAGTCAGCTGCAGTAATGTTAGAGGTATATTGTAGTGTACATTTACACTACATATGCTCAGGGTGTTATGGCTCACACCCTCCGCACACCAGATCTCTGCTGATCTAGAAAGCTAAGTATAGGTGTGGCTCATGTTATATTACTTGAATGGAAAAGTGCCCATTAATACTAGTCCCTGTAGGCTTGGGGTGCTTTGGCTCAGGAGTGTCTGAGTTGTGAACCACAGTCCACCAAGCCGGTTGGTTGTCTACAAATGGAAATGTTGGTGGTTCGATCCTCGGGTCCTCTAGTTTATGTAATGAAGGATCGTTGGCCAAGATATTGCATCCACTCTGTGCCTGTCATAGTAGGGAAGTGCTTAAGGCATTGAATACAGCACTTGTGAATGAGACTTTTAGTTAGAAGTACTTTGTTTATTCAGCTAGAGTAGAAAGGTGTTATATAAAAAGTATCAGTCTACTTAAGAGAAACAGTCAAATGCATCTTTACATATTAAAAACTGTGTAATTGTGTGAAAGATAATCAGTTTATCAGGCAATTGGTGACGAATGCATAAAAAAAGGCTGCAAAAGATGAGATTTGCAGCCTTAGAAACATTGTACGTCTCTTTATACCTATATTTTTGCATTTGTTATTTCTGTGATTTTTCACACAGATAACCCACTGGAACACTATCAATGTCTCTCTGCAGAGATATTCTGACGATGTGTGTTGTTCGGTATATTTTAAATGATATCTCATCTTCCTCCCTCTATGACAGTCCGCATTTTACTTCAATTCAGTCTGACTGTGAACACTTTTGATTTCCAATCTGATCGGACAGCGTGTCTTAATAATTCAATCTGGGAGCCTGCTACCAGCAAATGTGACTGAGAAAATCTTCACCATCTTTAAAACTAAAATACAAAAAATACATTTTTTAAACAGTTATTTTGCTGTCAAGGTGTCAGAATCTTAATAATGCACTCTTGCTTATCTTGCTTCATTTCCACCTCTTATTTTGGACAAAACAGGTCATCAATGTTGTAGATGTTCAATTCAATTCAAATTTTGGTATTTGTCTTTAGAACTCTGTGGGTGTAGTACATTATCTAGACTCTGTGTGTTACCAAAGATTATTTCTTAGAAAAATAATAGCTGTCTTGATATGTTATTTATTTGATTTAATTAATTTGTATCAGTGGAGATCAATCCATTGTTTTACTACCAGGAGCTATTATATTGTTGTCATTTGCATGTGAATGGAACCACAGGTTCGTATTGTTGAATTACTATAAATATTATCAAAAGATGCAAAACTCCTTTTTAAAAATGGTCTCCATAAATCAACATCAATATTAAATGGATGTGTATTATTTGCAAACAGAAGATGAATTTGTGATGTTGAATATTTCACTTTTTGTGAGCAATTCTACTTGAAACTGAAACTGAAAATTATTTAGCTTCCAAATCTAGCTTCTGAAATAGTCTTGAAAGTGTTGTTGCTTTTCTTTTCTGTCTTGCAGAGTTACACACCTGTGCATCTGCCCACATACTGTACTTGAATGTGTATCTTTAATGTTAGAGCAGACTAATGATTTACCTTTTTTCCTTCTTCCTTTGCATGTGTCTGTCTGTGTTTCTTTTTCCTCAAATATATTTGGTGCTTTGATTGAATTATTAGGTTACCTAATGTAATGTGATAAATTGGCAAAACTGATTAGAAATTTAGTTTGTTCAAAAACTCATGATTATCAATTTAATACATAATTGAAACTAAAATTGCTTAATTATTTAAATCACTATAAAGGCAATACCTTCCAATACCACAGTTTGTTCTTAAAATAAGTGCGCACAAACGATATATAACCCTATAATTCGTTGGTATGTCCTTCCCTTCCCTGGGTTTTAGTGGTATTCTGTGTCCAAAGGTAATTGCTGAAGCAAATGTAGTGAAAGGCTGTGCCAATGCCCTGTGGAAATATTGAGCACATACATTACTGTAAGGAATTTTGAAGCTTACAGTTATACTTAAATGGATCATTACAGTCATACTTAAATGAATCATTACAGTCATACTTAAATGGATCAGAGCCGTCCCTAACAGTATTAGCTGCACTTGTACTTTTCCTGTCATGACAAGCCAAATTGTCTGCTGTTAAAGACGCCTGGTTACCTTTCGACATACTTCACTAACGGTAACAAGTGAAATATTCCTCCTCCTTAACTATTTGTAGGCTGAATCCTGTAGCCTGAAGCCTGAGATGACATTTTGTAAATGTTCAGATCACTTAGGGCTCTGCACATCAACATATAAAAATATCAAAGATGTGAAAATGTTTTTGCACCTAAATGTTTCAAATCATTAAACAAATTTGAATATTAGACAAACAGAATTGGGCCTAGCACAGAACCCTGTGGAACTCCATAATTAACCTTAGTGTGTAAAGAGGACTCTCTATTTACATGAACAAATTGGAGTCTATTAAATATATATGACGGATAAATAGGGCACAAACCATGACTTTGGTCAGCACACTTATCAAAACCTCCCACTTGCCACCGTGGACATTGTGGCTGCAAAACTTTACACGAACGTCTTTTGGGGCTTCTACACTGCACTGATATCTGCACAATGAAACCAAATAATCTAACCAATAGGAAGAACGAATTATGTGATTACCATATCTACCTTTGAAGCACAGACAACACCACCCAACTGACTTTTAAAGTGATATTTCCACTTAATGCACAGACAAGAGTGGATGTCAGTTGAAACTAACCATGCAGTGAAATATTCACTCTGAGTAAAACCAGGATAAGTATATCCATCTTACCTTCCAGTGATGAGGAGGAAGAGAGTGAGGATGACAAGAAGAGTAAATCCACCAACTGCTGCTGTGACGATCACTAACACCTGGCCTTGATCCGAAGCCATGTTGGAGGCTGAAGGTAAAAGAAATAGTAGGAAAGAAAATGAGATGAGGAGGAAAATATGTAGCTGGGCAGAGACATTATGTGGGGAAAAGTAAAATAACATCATCATGTTAGAAACATGGGGAGGGGAGTAAGAGCGCTTAAAAAAGATAAAAACAAACATGGACAAATCAGAGGGAAGTGAGAGGATTTCAGCAAAACAATCATTCAACATTATCTTCATTATTTCTTATCATCAGTGTAGTATGCATAGACCATGTAAGCTCTCTTGATAGGTAGATATTAGGAGACTTGTTTGATCTGCTCTTCATAATGCAAGAAAACCCTCAGTTAACTTTCACACGGGAATGATTCATTTGCCTGCTGCTGTTTAATTAATATTATTCATTCATGAAATTGTGATTTAGTCCATGAACATTTGGTTAAATTGGACCCATTTGATATTCATGATTTTCCCTTTTCTGTGTCTTGTCACAAGGCTAACGAATCCCAGATAATTGAAAGATGATTGCTATTACCAAACTTATTTCTATAATATTTCATGCTTAATGAATATGAATTGGAGATCTGGGTGCGTGGTCGCTAGCCCAAAGAGCGAGCCTCATGTGGGTTAATACATTAAGTGCGTGTGTGAATAGAGCCAAGAGCACATATGTGAACGGAGGTTGTCGAGAATATGTGTGTTTTGGTTGATAAAAATAATTACAGTCTATTTAGGCGATGGTAGAGTGAAAGTGGCGGTGGTCACATGACACAAGGCAATTTTCCTAGTCCTAAGCTTCACATCACTAACTAAACAGATGTGTTGGACTGATGCTGCTGTAATGAGGTGTGCACAGGGAGAGAGGGGTGGCAGAGGAGGGGATGAAAAATGCAAGGTGAGGAAAGGGATGACAGAAGTGACAGACAGATACACAGACGGATGGAAAACCTATTGCGGTGACAGTAACTGACAGGCAGACAGACAGACTGACACAGAAGGAGAAAGCGACAGGGGCCAAAACTGCTTTTTTTTTCTTTCAGATAAAAGGCCAGGCAGTACAAAGGCTTGGCCAAGCACTCTCTGATCCACAGATAAAGCAAAGCTCTGCAGCTTTGGAAGGGAGAGGGCCACTATGAAGCCAAATCACCCCTCAACAATACCTGACCCAACATAAAAGGGCATCTGGACCTTTGTATTTTATGAGTAGACTTGCAATAAAGCACCTACTCACACATACACACTGGGAGAAAACATTGATTCAGAGTACACCAAACATCAAGGCTGTATTGTCAGACTCCCCTGTTGATTGTATTCAGTTTTTCGATTGCCGTTGCAAGTGATATTCTGACCTTTTAGGCATTCAGGGGTTGTGGTTTCAACCTATATGAAATTCACACTGCAGAGATGCCAAATGTTCACATTGTAGTTAAATCCATGTCTACTCCATCGTGTGTTTTCTGTCCAGGTGTAGTGGCCCTGTGTTTGGGATCACTGTCATTTTGAAAAATGAAGCCACTGCCAATCAGATGGTTTCCAGATGGTATTCCACGGTGGATCGAAATTTGATTCACTTTATTTTTCTGTGCTTATTATTTCATCAATTTGAACAATTTAACAAAATCACGACAGAGCCTTCTCTGTGTTTTATAGATGGCTGTAGACATTCACTGTTATCTCTCTGATGACCTCCTCTGTGCATAATGATGATGATTTTCAGTCCCCTTCTTGTGTAAGTTAGCATACCTTAGCTATTCTCCTCAGTTTCTTTTCCTTAAGAATGGCTTCTTGAGAGCCAGCCTTTTACTGAGACCGTTTTTGATGAGGCTTTAGTGATCAATAGATGGATCAAGGAGATGTTGCACAGCATGCTGAGATATGCCAAGTTTTTAGCTAGTAGCTCTTAGGGAAACACCTCTCAAGACTCAAGACTTTTGCACCGCACTGTATATACATAGGAAATAAGAAGGCATTTAAAGATTGAGTATTGTAAAGAGATTTTGCTGCTGTTATTCCATGTTTAAACACAAAAATCAAACTTGACCTGGAACTATAATAACTGTAACTACAGGCTGATTGGAGGGGAAAAGAATATAATATATTTATAAAGCAACAACAAAAAAATGCTCATATTGTTGTACTGAACTGACAAATAAAAACTGTACTTCTGACACCAACATTTCTGATATATACAACTGTGCCTAATTGGGAACCAGGCGACTTCTAATTAGTAGCTGTGAGATATGAAAGTGGTGGTGTTATGTGTGGAAACTTGAAGGTGGTATCACATCCAGGTTTATTATTTGCTGTGGCGCCTCTGATGTAGGCTGCCTTAGGTGCTGCTTGAGGCTACATGAACTACACTTGAACCTGAGCTGCTGGTTGCAACTAGCATCTTCAATCGCCGACTTACCGTCTTGAAGATGAGCAAAAACAACACATTATTTAGAGTTGAAAATATATTTTTTCAATATTAAACCTGATTTTCTCAGACTGAATGACAAATTATTATTGTCATGCAAAAAACCCTATTTTTTGGCCTTACTGCAGTATAACAAATAAGTACTGTAGATTGTCTGAGGTACTTACAGTCTCCTGTAGTTTCGTATTCATATTTAGGAGAGTAGGAGCTGTATCCGGCAGCTGTTCGGGTGCGCACGCTGAAGACGTACCAAGTTGCTGGTTTTAAACCCGAGACAATCACACTGGGGGCTTTGGTGCGTGTCGATGAGTAGCTCAGCAGCTCGTGTTCCTGTGGGGCAGAACAGAGGGATGATCAAAAGTCTCAGCAATGCGGAGAATATTTTGACCAAGTTTTAAAAGATACATTTGTCATTGATATTTTTTCAAGCAGTGACAAATACTACCTTCCAGCCACATTGTAGTGATGGAGAGCTTGTAAGCTCTTTTGATCACTTTTAGGAACAAATATTACAGGCAGTAAATCATTCGTATGACACATTTGTACTGCTGAGATGTTCTACAAAGTTGCCTTTTCTTGTTAAATTAATGTTGTGAGCTTAATAATTCACCGGAAACATGACATATTCCTCTCGAGAAGTGATATATCTGCCCTTTGAATCATATGCTGAGTATTTTAGTACCTTCTCATAATATTTGACCTCGTAATCAATGATTGGGAGTGTTGTCTGTTCAGGTTGCTGCCAGGAGAGTGCGATGCCGTTTGGAGAAGCCCAGTCCTTCTTTAAAGCCCCGACCAGAGACGGACCTGGTTTGCAAACACACAGACAGGTATGATTTTCAGTATCTTTACCCTTTTGGCATTGTTGAGAAACTGCTGCTGAAGACACTACATGTTATTGTACACAAAGTGCACAAAGAGTGTGTAACTATGAACTGCACTGTGCCAAGACTCAGCAGCAGAAAATAATTTAATTAGCAAGCTTACTCTTTCACATGAATCACCATTCCCCTCCAATAAGTCTGTATTTCTAACAGTTCAATCTAGAATTTTGTTTTCTGTGCAGTCTCTTTGTGTGGTATATTTGAGAGCTATTTAGCCATAATTACATACGATTTTATAGATTTTATAGACTGTATTATCTATAGCCATAAAATCACATTAAAGAATTAAAGAATCAGCTAAACAAACAATAGAATTAAGCAGACCATTGAGGTATTCTTGATGTCTTTACTGTGTTTTTGTTCTCACCTGGATTGTTTATTCATACAACGCACTAATGACTGAAATCATAATGGACTACACCAGAAATAAGTAAGTGATGCACAGAGTAAGTACACAAAGTTTTGTTTTTCGGGAGCTCATACTTTTAAAAGTACTGATTCACATCAGCAACAGCTGTAGTTTATTCCAGTAAACAAGAATCTCGCTGAAACATCAAAGAGCTGTCACATTCCCTAGAAAATCTTGGGGAACTGGGGAAGTAACAGTGAACACATCCGGAGTGAAAAAGTAAACAACAAGGCAAAAACTGAAAAAGAGTTTAATATCTTTAATTAATAATTAAGTGTATAAGGCACTTTAGCTGCCTTAAAGGAAGAAATACTACAAAAACCTAGAAGTTAGTCAAAAGAATAATAGGTCAAAAATGTTAAATGATCAAAACACTCTCTGCTCCACTGAGCAGTAAACAAGCACAAGCACAAGCACACAGCTCAGACTGTAAAGAGAGTAACACTCTGACACTCAGGTGCTCCCATCCTGACCTTAACTACTCCTAGGCCTAATTACTGAATGGAGTCAGCTGAACAGGGCAGTACCTAAGGCAAGGACGAGAACAAAACACACTCACAGACTCAGCAACCATCAGAGGTGATAAACACTACAGTTCCTTGAATGGCCACCAAAGGCTGGCTCCAAGGGTCTGCTCCCATCTCATAACACTGAGAGAGCAGAAATAAACGTTTATGGGCTGGCACCAAACCCCCCCCCCCCCCCAAAAAAAACCAACAACTAGTCACCAGCCCACCATGGTATTATAGGAAAAGCCATAAAGCCTTTATAATAAACTTAAACCTACACCATATTCCCTATTCTGGTATTCTAAATAGTACTTAGCAAAAATATAAAACATATTGATAGGCATATTGGGACCTGATGAATGTAAACACATAGAATTACCAGATTTTTTTTCCCCACCTCATTTTTGTTTCTAAGAAAAATGAGAGCCACATATGAGGATATTCATATAAAATTTCAATACAAAAAATAGCAGTATAATGTCCTCGTAAGTGGATATCAGGCCCTTATAGAGCAAAATCGAGTATTTTGGTCTAAATAACCCAAAATGCGATGTACACATATGTGGACCAGGTCCTAGGAGGTTAAATCCCTGTAGAACAGGTCACCGGAACCACGTAAGCTAGCGCAATAATTTTTTTTGCAAATGAAACCGGAGGAGTTGAACTTACATCTTATGCCATCAGATTGTCCTAGGTCACGGTTTTATGGGCTCAAAATGTGGTCATAAATATTTTGTACTTGTAAAAAAGATTTGTGTGTGCGTAAAAAAGATTTGTATGTGTAAAAAGAATTTGTGTGTGCGTAAAAAAGATTTGTATGTGTAAAAAAGATTTGTGTGTACGTAAAAACGATTTGTATGTGTAAAAAAGATTTGTGTGTGTAAAAAGAAATTCTGTGTGTGTAAAAAAGATTTGTATGTGTAAAAAAGATTTGTGTGTGCGTAAAAAAGATTTGTGTGTGCGTAAAAAAGATTTGTGTGTGTAAAAAGAAATTCTGTGTGTGTAAAAAAGATTTGTATGTGTAAAAAAGATTTGTATGTGTAAAAAAGATTTGTGTGTGCGTAAAAAAGATTTGTGTGTGGACTTAGCCCAAAAAAACCCCTGCAAGTTACAAGTACGAATTTTGACCCTATTTTTCTTCCTTTCATCTGATTGGTCAATGTCATGTCAATCACAAATGTAACAATCCAATCAGAGAACAGATGGGTTTGGCTGTCGGAGGGGCGCTTTTTTGAACTGCAGGTCCTTGAAGGGTAATACAGTTTGAAGCTGGAGGATCTCTATATAAATATCCGATAGCAGCTAGGTCCCCTAACTTTCAGCAGCTGTTGAAAGGATAAAGTTGTGCTATATCAGTGGTTAGAAATACCATTATTACTTTAGGATTAGTTTAACACAAAGTCAGGGCTGACCCGGGACCATTGCTGTGAGTCACAGTGCGCAGCATAAAAGTCCTTTCACATCGGACGCAGGATGTGCTGCTAATGCTAACTGCTAACTAAAAGCAAAGGATCCAGAATTTGTTGCGCTGGCTGCTGGGCTCTGTGGGTTTTTGCAGCAGCTCTACCTGTACTAGATGCACCTGCTCCTTGTCTTTTCTATCTCTGACTTTATGTCCTCTACAAGAGTTTGTTTTTTTTGCTGGTTCTTCAAATGTTCAATAAAAACATGTATGCTAATTCATAACGAAGAAAGCTTTGTAATGAAGACTGTCATTTCCAAAACACTGCCCGCCCCCACCCCGCGGTCCGCAGCGCTATTGAAAAGGCTGTGGAAGTCCCTATATTAAACACGTAGACCTGTGACACAAAAATCACCAAACTCGGACGACCACAGACTGTTTTCCTTCGCGGTGATGAAGGAAAATGCTGGGTTGGCATGTAAAAGGGCATTTATTCCCTTCAAAGACCTGCAGTTCAAAAAAAGCGCCCCTCCGACAGCCAAACCCATCTGTTCTCTGATTGGATTGTTACATTTGTGATTGACATGACATTGACCAATCAGATGAAAGGAAGAAAAATGGGGTCAAAATTCGTACTTGTAACTTGCAGGGTTTTTTTTGGGCTAAGTCCACACACAAATCTTTTTTACGCACACACAAATCTTTTTTACACACACACAAATCTTTTTTACACATACAAATCTTTTTTACACATACAAATCTTTTTTACGCACACACAAATTCTTTTTACACATACAAATCTTTTTTACGCACACACAAATCTTTTTTACAAGTACAAAATATTTATGACCACATTTTGAGCCCATACAGTTTCCTTCCACATATAGCTTTGCAAAAATTGCATAAAAAGCACTTGCAGCAACAAAAACATAATATTCCAGAAACAAGCTTTGCCCGCCATTACTTGCCCAAAACCGGAAGTGACGTCATTTCGCGGAAACTGTAGGTTTTTACTTTTGGGGCTTTATAAACCTATTCTGGTGTTTTTAAAAGTCATGTTTGACTTCATGCTTTTCTGAATAGTTTCTGGGATGCTTAGAACTCAAATTGCACTGCTTTAAATAGTTTATTTTGATGAAAACGCTGTTTTCTTTGCAAATTTTCATTATAGGATTTATTTTCGTTTTTTCTGCAGTATATAAAAATTGGTGTGTCTCAAAAATAAAACTAAACACTCAAGATAAATTTCCTGTTGTTGTAAACTACTTTTGCAACTTTTTTGTATTTAAAATTTTGAGGGATAAACCTCTTAAATTTCTCTAAGTAGAAATATATGTAAAAAACAAAAACAAAAACGAGTTTCAATTTTTTTGTAGTTTATTGCACTTTTTTGCAATTTATGTAGTTACTATGGACTTAATGCACACATATTATTAAAATTTGGGCTATAACAGTTGTATTGATGTATAGCAACTTGAAATGCTCCCAAAAATGGCACTACAGCATGTAAAAATATAAAGTAAGCTCTGGCGGACGTGGTTCTATGGTAGGTCTTAAAGGGTTAATTGACAAAACCGATTTTAATTTAATGCATGTATACAACAAATGCACAGAAATCTATTATTTTTCTCCAGTAATTAAATAGATTCAACATCTTTCTTCAACAGAATTGCAGACTGCACAGATGGTACCTTCCCAAAGGAAAGAATACTATAACTTCCTAGGGTATATACTAGACTTAATATTTACTGAATACAATAATGGATTTCTATACATTTTACATCAGATGAAAACTTTGGTTGTAAGATTCAGATAATTATTTATTAAGTCAGACATTTTAAATGAGAATAAAAAAGAAAAGTATTTCTTTGTGTCCCCCTTTCCCTGTTAATGCCCTACCTGCTCCCCTGGCAAAAGTTTGCTAGACCCGCCCCTGCACAGCTACCAGCTGTCAGCTACGTAAAAAAAAGGATCAGCTGATCAAGCTTAAACATGCTGTTGCTGCTGTTGTTTAGCGTAACCTCCATCGGTTTCCTCTTTCTGGCGCAGAGAGAAAAGCCGATCAGCTTATCATTGATCAGTTTCATGATTGAATTAGCAACTTTCTAGCTGAAGTCGTACGGGACAAATCGCATTCCTTTTTTCACCTCAACTTTAAAGTTTGACCTCCTCGGTTGTAATTGGTCCAGCCCAGAGTCGATCATGACCAACTGGCCAATCCACCACTATTCATTTATAGCTTTAAAAAAAAGTAAAGAAATGAAACCCCATCGGCCCATAAAAATGAAGAATCATGAGCAGCCCACCGGGCAAATGCCCAGTATGCCCGATGGCCAGTCCAGCCCTGGTGACAACCCCTACTGGTGTAAAAGATTCTATAACTATCCCTTTATATTGTAGTAAGGCTTAATGTTATTCATGAAAGATGCATGGTTAAGTGATTCCTGGTTCCTGCAGTCCTCTCAGATAACATCAGCTAAATCAAATAAAATGAATTCAGACATTTGAGTTTGTTTTTGGTTTTGCAGCTTTCCTGAATTTTGAAATCACGTTATCTGACAATAATAATATATTACTGTGTGATTAATTATACAAAATGACCATCCGACAAGTCTGTATTGCGGGGCCGCGTTGCAGGGGCACTGAAGCCCAGGCCTCCCTCTCCCCACCTCCTCCAGCTTAACAGGCCAGTGCAGCTCCAGACCACCACCCTGGTCTGCCAGTCCAGAGGAATCCCCCTCTGATCTCCATGCAACATTGTAGAGGCGTATCAATCAGGACAGCCCTACAACATCCAGAGCCTTCAGGAACCTCACCCACCCCAGGGGCTCTGCCACCAAGGACTGCCTCAGTGACCTCCTCCACATTTGTCTGTGCTCAATTTTTTAAAATAAGTCAAATAAGTGAAATGTTATTAATAAATAAACATCTGTGTGTGTGCAATGTGCCCATAAAATCATAAAGCTGCCCAAATGTGACCGTGCTTGTTTGAAGAAAAACAAACCTCACAATCTTGAAGCTTTTAAATAGTCATTTCTAAAAGTAATCACATTTTTTTTTAAAAAAATACAATCTGTGGAGAGACTGCTAAGCTAAGAGGAGTCTTTGGGGATCTTAGCAACTCCTACTCTATATATTACTACAGGCACTTCACTGGCTGACAGTGATCACACCTGCCCATCTTGTCGCTTGTACTGTAATTGCCACACTCACACATTCAGTGGTTACTTTTCAAAACACGTCCTAGTTCTTTCAAGTTGTTAAAAAAAACAAATCCACATAGCTGTTTCTCCTTCCCACAAGTTTTAATTGGAAATAAGTGAATAAGCTACATCTTCCTTTCTCAGACTGAATTACATTAACTTTGGTCTATGAATTTCTGCTGTGTAAATAATTGTGCTGAGCTCCCAAGAGAGGTCAGCAGATGTAACTGCCCTGAGATTCATTATTATACATTATCATCTAATGTTACAGAGCTGACTCATTATATGATTATAAAATGTAAGCCTGCTTTTCTAATGTGCATTCAAAGTGAAATGATGACACCAATATGTTTTTTGTTTTTTTTAAATCAATTATTCGACAAAACTATGCCTGGGGAAGGTGTTTGCAGTTCTCACATTGACAGAAGCCCGGTATTAGCGGATGGAAGCACTGGGTTAAGGGAACAGACGAGAGATCCTGAAGGCGGATGTTGGGGTTAGGGGTTGGCTGTTAGATAAGATGAAAGTTTTGGGCTGTAGGGGTTTGAGCTTGTTAGCCAGGAGCTGGGAAACCATACTGTTATTGTTTTATTAGAAGAAAATGAAAGCGAACACCTCTGTTGTTGTCACCACTACTCTTTGCCCACCAATTCTACCTTTTCAGCACATCTTTAAATTTCCTTCTTTATTCAACATGGGAAGGAACTGGTTACTAGTATATTAGAGAGCAGGAACCCACAGATGAGAATTTTCTAAAGTTATTTGAAAGGGAATAGGAAACAGATTGCTTTAGTGTTTTCAAACATGAAAGAAGTACTTTTATATTTACAAAGTTGTGTAATCCTACAGAAAAAAAATAGAATAAGTAAAAGTCTGTTATATATGTATTGTACTCCATCTTATGCTGCAATGCAAAATTATTAGTATTAAGGATCAATGAATAAAAGAAACACAGTGTGGTATGAGAGAAATGCAACATTGTGACTTTCTTGAGTTATTATCGCCATATTGTGATGTGTGTTTATGTAGGTGTGTGCATATGTGTAACTTAAACAATGACTAATTTAGTGTAACTCTTTAGGTGCAGCTCACAGTCCTACCTCGACTGTTTTCGGATCTTATCCAAAGCTGTCTGACGGCACATGCCCTCTATTATTGCTTCTCTTTATTGCGGTTCAGATGGTATTGTATGGTAAATCATGAGGTTACATTTCTGCCTTCATAATTTTAATCAATTTTGACAAGCCACTGACTGAAATGCAACCTCAAACCATGACTGCGTTTTACAGATGGCTTTAGACACTCACTGCTTTCACTCTGCTGACCTCCTGTACATGAATTTGAACCAGAAATTTCAAATCTTGATTCGTAAGTACCCAAGTCCCCAGTTTTTTTTGAGGAATAACATGCTGAGTTATGCCTATTTTTCAGCCAAGTCAAGAATCACCAATCTGTGTTTTTTCCAGATTTTTTATAGATGCAAATGAAGAATTAGGAATAAGTTATTTGTTTTTGTCAATGCTAGCAACAAAGTCCATCTCACCATCTGTCCATTCATCCGTCCATCGCTTGCAGCGACCTGTTCGGGGTACACCTTGCCTTTCGCCCTGTAGCAGCTGGGATAAGCTCCATGTTCTTTCCTAAATTGTTATGTGTAGATGCAACACTTGTCGGGTCTTGTGTTAGTTATATGCCTTTTTCTATGGTTGACTCATCAGTGTTAAGTATTTTAAAAAACAACAAGACCATTCTTCTGAAAATGCTCAGATACAAGGACTGCACTAAAAATGAGTAAAGATGGTAGCCAATGTCTAAAGAAAAACTGAAAGAGTTTCAGAAAGCCTGGAGAACTATTGCTCAATGCTGCTTTACAAAAAAATACCCGAATCCTTAATTAGAAAACAAAGAAATAAGAGGTGGTTCTAGACTTTTTGCACATCACCATATGAGTGCTTATAGAAGGACTTCTCATAAAGTGTTATGGCTCTTGTTGGAAATGATATCTAACTCATTACAGGTGGCATTGTGATTGTACTGCATATTGAAATACAAGCAATTCTTGCATTTGTTTGTAAATGGTGAATAAAATGGAAACAGCCTCACAAAACAAAAAAAAGTAGCTGATGTTGACTTGACATGATGCCATACAAATGATTAAAACACAAAATAGCTAAACACTCCTATCAATAATTTTAACAGAATCAAAACTGATGAAATAAGGGGTGATGTATACTGAACAACATTTAATGCCGTGCAACAGCCACTTTTACATTAAATGCTTTTTAATGCTTGGCTTCTTCTTAATAACCGGAGATTTAATAGGCATGTAAAATTTGGTAGGTAGTTTGAAATGGTAGTCAAACCAGAACAACCTAATGTCATGCATGACTGAAAACAGCCAATAATATTAGCATAATCAAGAAAGCTCAAAGGGCAGGGGTGTATATGCATAAATGTGTGTGTAAGTACGTCTATGCACATTTTGTCTTAAAAAGAAAGCATGAAGGAGCGGGAGTAGAAAATAAACCCTTGCTTTTCAATAAGCTGAAGCTGCTGACATCTTATTAGGTGTTATCATTATATTACCTCTCATATGACCATTTTACTCAGAGCGTGCTCATATCCTTTTCCGTGTCTGTCCTTGGTGGCAGAGAAAATTCATCTCAGGAGGACTTTATCTGATCTAACTCTGTGTAATGAACCACTCTGTTGAGGCTGTGATGTTGCAGGGTTTCTTCTGCTTCTCATGCCAGCCGGGTACAACAGTAGTGGCAGGCCAATGTGGTTTGCAGCCACAGCTATGTTGTAGACGCATTAAACTCAGACACGAGATTGTGGGAATCTGACGGTAACATTTTGGCCCCTGATAGGGAACAATAAAAACAGGGTAAATACAATCCCCTCTGACTCATGGAAGCACATGAACATGAAGTGCTCAGAAGAGCTGAACAATATGTTTAGCACAGAAGCAAGGGCATTGTCCATCTGGCTTAAAATAATTGCCAGTATAAATGTGACAGGTCTGCTTGCATCAGATTTTCCCTCTCGCTATGCTTGGATTTGTACAACAAGGGCCCTGAGCATTATTTTATCTATCTATCTATCTATCTATCTATCTATCTATCTATCTATCTATCTATCTATCTATCTATATATACACACACACAAACAAATATATATTCACACACAGATTTTTGGTAGTACTTTCTATTACAGCTTGGTAATAAAGGAGTAACAGTAAGGTAATAAGCCAAAAACAAGAATGTAATAATGTGGTCATTTTTAAGTTATTACCAGCAATTACCAAAGTAATAACCACTTAATATGCAAGTAAATCATGGAAGCAACAGTGGTTACAGTTGAGTAATATTATGCTGAAATTTATGTAATTGGATAATAAGGGAAAATACAGGAAATATAGCTCCGTAATAAAATGGTAATAGTAGGGTAACAAGAAAGAAACAAAACATAATAATATGGTAATTATTACCCCTCAATTACCTGTGGTAGTTTGTGTCTAATGAGCAGGAAACAGAGCTGCAAAATGCAAAACTGCCTGTTTCTATTTAATAATAGATTAATTACCTATTAAATCAAACTGAAAAAGTGTGTGATTAGTGAATAAAGAAAAGACACACACAGACGCACATGCACACACACAGAAGTGGAAAAAAATGGCTAAGAGAATGAATAGTTAAAGCTACGATGTGCTTTATCAGGAAAACATAACTATGTTTTGTGGCAAGCTACTATTAGAATTTGGCAAAAAATGTTCTTGCAATCTGGAAAGTGAATAATACAGATAGCACTCATGTTCATTAAATACTAGAAAGCCACAGTGAGTGAAAAAGACAGGGACAGAGAGAGACTGTCCTTCTTTTTTTTTAAAACTGGCTATATTCCATAGCTGGGGACCTTTCCACCAAAAATGAATTATGAAAGTAATAGACAAACTTAAAAAAAAATGCTGAGTATAGTGTTTTTAAGCAAACTTGATCAACTTTGTGAAACACTGTCTACTTCAAGCTTGTTAAGTCAATTTTTCCTTTGTTTGTGTAAAAAAACGAAACAGTGCAGTACTAGGCTGCTGTAGTCGAGATTGTATGTCTAAGGACTCTTTAATGTGCCAAGATGTGGGAACATATTGTTTAAACAAGTTCTACAACTTACAGCTCTTTCTGAAAAAAAGTTGAATAAAAAAAGAGGAATTTCATGATAAAGTTTTGTGAGTTTTTGAGGTAGTTGTTGAGTTTTGATGAAATGCCATTATGTAGTCCTTTTATTAACCACAAAATTAGCAGATCAAAAGGGGAGCCTTAGGAAGGTAACTGACTGCCCTGAAAACATCAATCCAGTACTATGTTAACCTTTTTAGTGTTTTACATTGAGCATGCATGGAGCACCAGCTCTCAAAGGCAGTGGTAACTGATTAAACAAGCATTAGCTATCTAGCCTGTTAACAGTATAATATTGCATTTTTATGCTGAGGTTCAAACCACAAACTAAAATGGGGAAGAAAGGTGATTTAAGTGACTTTGGTTATAGGTGCCAGACAGGCTGGTCTGAGTGCTTTAGAAACTGTTGATCTACTGGGATTAATCTGAAAATGAGAAAATATTGAATGACCAGGAGTTTTCTGGGAGAAAATGCCTTGTTGATACCAGATTTCTGAGGACAATGGCCAAACTGCTTCAAGCTGAAAGGAAGGCAGAAATAAATTACTTTTGTTTAGCTGTAACAAATACAAGAAAGATTTACAGAAGAGCACAATGTGTCAAACCTTGAATTAGATGAGCTACAGAGGCAGAAGATCACATCAGCTTCCACTCCTGTCAGCTAAGAGTAGGGAAATGAGGCTACAGTTCGCACAGGCTAACCAAACAACAGACAGTAGGAAAAACGTTGCCTGGTCTGATGAGCTTTGATTTCTGCTGCAAGGTTTAAATAGTAGGGTCAATATCTGGCAGAAAGAACACTCGAAAGAACGAACCCATCCTGCCTTGCAACCAAATCGGGATTGTTGAAGTGCTGCAGCCTACTTGAGTGTTGTTGCTGACCATGTCCATACCTTTATGACAACAGTGTACCCATTGTTTATGTTGCAAAGTTCAAATAATCTGAAACTGGTTTTCTTCAATATTACATTGAGTTTGCTGTACTAAATTTGGCCTCCACAGCCACCAGATTTCACTAGCACATTATATTTGCTTCTCTGTAAACAGCAGATGCGTTACTCTAAAGGCCTGCTGCATTTTGAAACACAACAATGTCTCCTGGTGCTGACAAGATACTTTGAGGACACAGGGCACACATCAATTGTCTTTAATGATTTTGTATGCGGATTATTACACCGGCGGCATGAAATGTGCCAGAGGAACTCACTATCCTTTTTTGAAATGAAGAAGCACTGGAAAGCCATTAGAAACACCAGTCAATTACGACGCCCGATGGATGGATTTTGCAGTCAAGCGTGGTTAAGCTCAACATAAACTAATGGGGAGTCTTTAAATGAGCTTGACCTGCATATGATTTTAATTAGCTTTCCTGCCCTAAAGGCTTCCATTAACTGTTTAAAAAAAATCAATAGTGCCAGTATTGATGCTGAGCGAGAGCTTAAACGATGTCCTAACACTTCACTGATTCAATCCTGATAGAGAGATAGACTGCACGAGAGAAACACATATGGGTGCTGTTGTTTACAGCCGTTATTTTGATACATCACTTTTCTAGGCGTCTGAATGTGTTTGTCTCATGCTGCATCCAAATTGGTTTTTCACTGCACATCTTCATGGGAAAATAGAGGGAAAAGATTTACACGACCACATTCATGTGTACACATACTTTAGAAAAACAAATATTCAATATGCCTGAATTCCACTTGAATTTAAATTTGCTCAATTCAATACCATCCAGCTTAATTCCCAACACTGGCTGCCAATGTCAAATGTTTTGAGTGCCTCCGAAGCACCCCACAGACGCTTTCCAGAACTCAGGGATTGAATGAATGAAAGGATTGAAGCTGTCTCCTGTTACTTTGAGTAATCAAAAGAGGGAGTGTCACATTTGGGGAATGTCTAAGTTCTGTGGTTTTATATGTGCTGCTTTTACAAACGACGAGAAAATACTAAAGTAGCGTTTTGTTTTGTGTCATTATTATGCTGCTTTAATGTTGAGGGTCCTTGTCAATGCACTGTAGGTCATCTGTACAGTGTTCTGAACTCCAAGCATAAACACAGAAATCACACAGATCTGACAACACCCACATAAACTGGCTTAAACCTAATTATTGAGAGTTGCTATAAAATCCAACTCAAATAAGTGACAGCCCAGGCAAGCGTGATATGTCAAAATTGCTGCCTAATTGGCAATGAACTCCATCTGAGAGTCCAATCTCCCAGCAATTTGTCGGTATGTGGTATATGTTTAAGTTTACCTTTTCAACTTTCTTACTGAAACGAGATAAGAAGCTTATCTCCTATGTCTTATGTATGAGGATAAATACAGGAGGTAATTAGTGTTTTGAGGGTCTACCTTGGATGTATTTAGAAGAACTGTATACAAGACACAACATTAACTTTACTCAAAGCTATCCAACATCACTTAAACCAGTGTTCGCACATGTGCAAAAGTGGAGGTATGTGCCAAAGTCTCAGGACGCTACATTCATGCTTGCTTGAAAACTTCGACATCATTGTCAACTCCAAAACTGAGTAAGAAGAAGCATGTACATAATTAATCCCTACTCCATGCTCAACACTCTATTGATTCACCATATTCATCATTACCTCCACTTTCCCTAAGCACTTATATACACTTGTACCTCCAAAAAAGGAGAGGAAAAAGAAAGGAAAAATATATAATTAGAAACTCTTGTTCATCAAATATTCAAGTCAAACTAGAGTCGCTTTAAGGCACTGTTATTAGAAAAAAAACCAACTTTAGCAGATGGCACTATCCCTCAGCAAGATAAAGTTGTTGTAGTTTCCTTGATAACATTAGCAGTTGTTGCATTAAGTGTGAAAAACAACTTTTCTGAGTAATTTCCTTGGTTGGGTGTAGGGTTTCTATCCATTTCACCAAGCAACTTTTTTCTAGTTGCATTTCTTCAGATATTTGAGTACTTGTGTTTAAGCTGATGTTGAACATTACATAGGCCCTGTTTATGAATACATAATGCCTCATTTGAATCCACTGAAACTTCACATTTCTACCTCTATCTCCTGCATTTCAGTCTCAATAGAAAGTCCTGCAATTTCCTAGCCAATCGCCTAAAACAGTCTCTCTTCCTACTGTGACGATATCAGCTTCCTTTTCTAGAGGCATACTGTCACTCCCTGTAGTCTCGGGAAGGAAAAATGGAAGTGACCCTTACGACACTAAATAGCTGTCAACCGAATCTAAACTGGGCCAGTTTCTTGTTCTCCCTCGGCACACCTGCAATCCCCCCCTCCCGCTGTGGTGGCTGTCTTTAGTATGACAGCATAGAAAAGCTCCTTAGACTCCTTTGCCCCATCCAGATGGTGGCTATAATGGCCACCCGGACAATTTATCATGTGTATCTGCTGAGTACAGGGAGTTAACAGGTAATTAAAATCATCAGTCACGCAACAAAAGAATGGACTAAAAAGATGGCAATGAAAAAAAGAAAAAGGAAAGGGACGTTTCTGTAAGTTTTGTGCCATTTTTATGTTCTTGCAGTGATTTGGAGGTATAGTAAAAGAAAGGGAAGAGAGGAAAAGGAAAAAGGAAAACAAAGAAATAAATCAACAAAATCTTGAGTGATAAGCTTTGACATTGGATGGCGTCTAACTTGCAAACAACGAACAACATTTAAACCTTTGTTCTCTTATTGACAATCTCCGCTAAAGCAGTGAAAGGGGGATGAAAAGACAGACAGATACAAAGTGAAAAGGAGCGTTGCACACTGTCACATAGAGAAGGTTTGTGTGCTAGCTAGCCTGTCTGACACTCTGAGGTCCCGTCTTTAATAAGGTCCCAGCTTGCCACTGATCCCTCTTGTTCCCACTTAATGGGGATGTGGAGAAGCAATGACGTGTGGGAAAGGCCAGTGAAACCAGCCCTATACTGGCCCACCACAATCAATACTCATTTGGCCTCCACCTCTCTTTCCCCAAAAGTAATTAATGAGAAGAACGGAAGTATCTGGCCGCTGACAGTTGATTTCCCTGCCGGTCCCTGTCCTTAACACCCTGTCCATTTCTCATGCTTCTACTTAAAAGCTTCATTATGGTTGAAACCAAGCATTCAGCATTGGAAAGTGACACAGATATAGGCCGACACAAACGTCAATGTGCATCATGTTCAAACATGTGAGAAAGTAAAAAGGTAACCAAGAGGTGCTATACACATATCTTTCAGGTAGTTAGATCAAATGGACATGTATTCACCTGCTCACATCTTGAATTTTAAATCACTGAGTTAATATAGTTAATATAATTTGTTCAAGTAGTTAAAGTGGTGTGGTGGAGACCTTGGGTTTGAGTCCCACTGGCTGGCTTTTGGGCTTTTATGCTGTTGAGTCTTCCGAATAGTGGAGTTTGTTACTGCTCTTAAGACCCACCTAATCCTGCTTGGTTTATTCTGATTTTATTGTTTTACTCATATTTATTTATGTCTTGTATTTTTAGTCATGCTTTTACTCTGTGTTGTACATTGTGTGTTTACTATATTCTAGTCATTTTTATTCTGAACCAGAGGAAAATGGATGGATGGATATCTTGCTCTTATGTTTCAACATTTTCTCATGTAATATGAACAGACTTATCTAATTGCTCAGAAAAAAACAAAATAAACAAACACAAAAAAAATCTCTCTGCTTCATCTAGACTTCATTTCGTTAACCTAACCCGTCGCCAGCGACAGGTTATTGTTTAAAGCAGGCGTGGGCAACTCCAGGCCTCAAGGGCTGGTGTCCTGCAGGTTTTAGATATCACCCTGGGTCAACACACCTGAATCAAATGATTAGTTCATTACCAGGCCTCTGGAGAACTTTAAGACATGTTGAGGACATAATATAGCCAATGTAAATCAGCTGTGTTGGATCAAGGATACATCTAAACCCTGCAGGACCCCGGCCCTTGGGGCCTGGAGTTGCCCACCCCTGGTTTAAAGGGTAAATTAGGTTAGGGTTTAAAGGGCTAGATTGTTCAACCATACTGCTCGCCTAAGCCTCCACCTTACTTGCGTTTAACAGGACATTTCAATAAGATTTTATGATGATAATAATGGCAGTAACAGTGATAGTTTTGATGACTGTGATTATGGCTTTCTAAAGGGAAATCAATATATAATTTCAGTGCTGTCTGTGGCTTCCAATTTAGAGAAGAATCAAAATTGTGGTGGAAAAAGTATCGTGGCTCGTTACATAAATACAAACATCAGTGAAAATCAAACAGAATCTAAACTTTTTGTTGCTTCAAAATCCCCTCTCATCCTCTCGCTGAAGTACACAGGGAGAGCAGTGAAGTGCCACTGCAGAGGAGGTACAGTATAAATAGCAGTCGACCCTGCTGTAGCACCCACAGTAGACTCACTGCAGCAGCACAATTTCCTATAGAGCAAATTTCCAGCAGAGCCATCTATACACAAGCCTGCTGTCAAAGTCAGCTATCCTGGAGTTAAAATAGAGCACACAGTTGATACAGTGTTGCATGAATGGGCCATGAAGAATTGTTTGAATCTAGAAGCATGCACTTTGATAGCACTCGTAATGTCCAAGGTGATGGTAAATGTGGTAAAGAATAATGCAATCCCTGTCTGGGCCGATCACACAGTGCTTCAAATAAATGTGCAAAAGGTCACAGTTTGATGTTTTCTGTGGAACAAAGAAAATGCTATTTTGGAGGGAATGTTTCCACTTTCTGTTAATCAACTTCTTCTGCAATTGTGCTGCTTTACTCTGACCGAACACACGCCAACTTTTACTGGTAAATACTTCCAAATATCTGGGACAAAGGTAGTTCAAACGGTTTCTATTAGTTAATCCACTGATTTTCTGTTTAGGTATTAAAGTAGGTGGCGGTTCAAAGGGATAATACAGTGTGTACGTCTTGTATATGACAATAGAAGGCTTGTCATTGTATTTGATGTCTCACTGTGAATACAATTGAATACAGTGTGAAAGTGTAGTACAAACTTTAAGACCTCAAGCTGAATACGTCTCCAGTGGTTGTTAAAATGTATAAAGGTCTGTGGAGATTTAAGTTAGAACTGCTGTCATTATGAATGGTTTGATGGAGTGAGGTTACTATAATTTCATTTAAATGAACTGAACCGACAAAAGGCATTGACAACTGATTTATCCAACTTTCAGAAGACAATGGCGCTGCATTCTTTGGAGGAAATTCAGCCCGAAGATTGAAGAGGGGATTGAGGTGGGAGTTCAGAGAGAGAAAACTTCAGAGAACATCCATCAGGATTGCAGAACAATGAATCCAATCACTCTGTATTAATGAGCCAATGCTTAAAATAGTTCCCGTTGTGAGGTGAAGTCAGGGGAAATGATCTTTGCAGGAGGGGAGAAGCTTCCTGATAAAAGTCTGGGCATAAATCATTTTGTGCAAGAGAAATAGCAAATCTCTTTTCCTTCAAATTCTCCACCTGCTCTTAGCACTGCTGAATAGCGATCCATGGGAATAGCTATTCTTAACAGTGGCTGCGAATAGGTGACTTACAGCTCTTCTGGAGTGCCCACAGGAGCTGACTGAGGGTATTCTATATGGCCACACACAACACTGCAGAGCATGTGGTCAGCTCAGTGATGGTCTGAACAACTTAAAGCAAAACTGGCATTCAGGTATATCCTGAAGAATATCTAGTAGATTTGTGTGTTCATGAGGAAACTTCAGAAAAGCATAAATTGCTTCAGTAATTTTGATAATGTTGTCAAAAATTTTTCAAGACACGTTGCTCGAATATTTTTCATGCTTCCAATCCTCTTCTGCCTATACAAATCTTCAAACAATACAATATTTTCTTGCACCAGTTGGCACATACACCAAGCCCCAACAGATGTTTTAGAAAAACAGCGCACTGCGACTGCACCACAAGCTTATATGTCAATATAGTCACTTTAACTAGCTATAGCACAAAAAAATATTTTATGACACAAAAATGTTCCTAGTATATTAATTATATGTGATTTAAAAAAACAACAACAATTAAGCATACATGTTCAGCCAACTGCAATGGATGGACTCAGTTGACATTTAAAACAGAGCAGGTAATAAACTGTGACTCTGTGCATGACAGCTGCAGTAAGTAAAGGATAAGACTCACAATTACCAATAAGAGTAATAATTATAATTAATGAAGTGACTGATGTTGCTTCATATTTCTTTGGTTTACATATGCTCATTGAAGCAGCAGCTGCTCAACAAAAGATGAAGGGAACACTTGATCCCACCAGTTTTGCTTTTTACTAGTGTTCTTGTTACTGCTAGTAGCATGGGAGAATATCTGTAGCCTAGTAAGGTTGCAAGTAGTTCTGCTCCTCCAAGACAGCCTATACCATGTGTCACCACAGGACGGTTTGTCTGAAGAAGGTGGAGAAAATAACAGTAGGAAAGCTGGATAGGGCCTTAAAAGGGCGTCAACCCAGCAGCAGGACCAGTATCTGCTCCTTTTACAGAAGTTCTCAGATGATACAGCCATCATTGGATGCGTATCAGACGGGAATGATCAGGAATACAGGGGGGTCATCAGTGACTTTGTTGGCTGGTGTGAGACCAACGTACTCCAAATCAACGCCGGCAAGACAAAGGAGATGATCATAGACTTCAGGAGGAAGTCACCCCCTACAACACCGGTGAACATCCAAGGGAAAGACATTGAGATAGTGGACTCTTATAAGTACCTGGGTGTTCACCTCAACAATAAACTGGACTGGACTACAAATACAGACGTCCTGTATAAGAAGGGCCAGAGTCGACTCCACCTGCTGAGGAGACTGAGGTCCTTCGGAGTCTGCAGGACTCTGTTAAGGACATTCTATGACACTGTGGTAGCATCTGCCCTTTTCTATGCAGTGGCATGCTGGGGGAGTGGATGCACGGACAGGGACAGGAGCAGGATTGACAAACTGGTGCGGAGGTCTAGCTCTGTGCTGGGATGTCCCCTGGAGTCTGTGGAGGTGGTTGGTGAGGGGAGGATGTTAGTAAAGCTGACATCCATCATGAACAACCCACATCACCCACTGCATGAGTATATGAGTGGGCTGAGCAGCTCCTTTAGTCAGAGACTGAAACACCCTCGCTGCAGGAAGGAGCGCTTTCGCAGATCATTCATCCCAACAGCAGTTAGACTCTATAACTCCTCAATCACGATGTCATAAGTCACTGGACACTGTGAACATCCACGGTCACCACTTCATGCATAATGGACCTTCCATGACCTTCCAAGCTATATAGTTTATGTCTTCCATATTTCCAACTATATCCATAATCACATACTGTGTATGCTACCATTGTATATAGTGTATTATCTTACTTTTTTCATTGATTGTACTTATTTGTATTTTTGTATTTCCTTCATATATCTGTACTTGAGCTGAGGTGATGCAAAAATTTCCCCGTTGTGGGATCAATAAAGTCTTATCTTATCTTATCTTTTTGTGACAAGGAACAGGAAGCGCTGCAAAATGACCTCAACTTGTGCATGTTTCTTGGAAAACCACTCCACAAAGCATGAGGATGACTGATGTCCTTAAGTCGGACCTGAGCCCAGAACTATGGAGCAAGACTGGCATTTTGTAGAGAACACCAGAAAGATTGTGTATGCAGTCCCTGATGATGAAGGCCTCGATGCCAACCACTAACCCTCAGGTTTGCCAGACCTGAATCCAATTGAAAATGTCTGGAACATTATGTATTATGTATTGGTGTATCCAATGCTGCCAAATGGCACTACAGACTGCCTAAAAGGTCACTGATGCCCTGATCCAGATCTGGGAGGAGATCCCCCAGGACACCATCCAGGATGTTGCTGACACTTCAATCTGTTGCAATTCAACCTAGACACGAGTAGTGATTATGGAGTGTGTGCACCTCAGTCATCTAAATGTGCATGTACTATGAAGTTTGCAGTCCTTTATAAAAGAAATAAAAACTGTTAAAGTTTTTCATTAAACAGTTTTTAATGTTCAAGAAAAACAAACAGTTTTTGTAGCAATTCCCTCAAACAAATCCTCTTTTTTCACTGGTTCATTTTTGTTTTCGCTGTGGAAGAACCACTATGTCAAAAGACGAGCAGTGGGGTTATTTTAAAATGCACAAAAGGAAATTAATTAATTTTAAATCATACTGGTCTCCCAAACATTCACGTTCATTCCCTTATATATGCATCTAAAGTTTGACTTCACTCTATGACTTTGTCTCTAGCCCAACTATCTGTTGTTACCCATATTAAGCAGGTGAGTATTTGTATGCTGTAACCTGAATATCAATAAACATATACAAGGCCATTCTATTGGTGCAGATTTCCCTACTGAGCCCAGCTGTGATAATTTGGCCTTTCTCACCTGCTCTTTGCATTTTCTAGCCTTTGTCTTCCTGCTCAAAAGTATAACAAAATCAAATGAAGATAGATGTATTAATTCTCGAATAAAATATCACCATCTCCTGCTCTCTTTTCCCCCAAACTGCGCAATTAGGATAGGGCAAAGATCAGACATTTATTGTTTATGGTATGGGTAAAACATGACAATCACCTCTAGCATTCTCATTGTTTAGCTCAACATCTGTTGTTTTTCTCCACAGCTCCAACTAAACTAGTCAAGGTTTTTTTTTCTGTGTGTGTGCGCGTGCGTGTGGTAGCAGCAGGTCATGGGCATTGACATAAGAGGGTGCTGAAGGGCAGAAAATGGGCAGGGGGCAACAGATGCCCCAGGTCACATGAAGCCCTGTGGGAATCAGGCTAAATAAATCTGCCGACAAACTCACTGGGTGAACACCTGCTAACACTGTATCACAGATGCACAAAGTTATTATTATTATTACACACACACACACACACTCCTCGTGCCTATGGTACGACAACTTTTCTTCGTGCCCCTGGTACTCTGCGCAGAAACACTTTGCCACACACACACACACACACACACACACACACACACACACACACACACACACACACACACACACACACACACACACACACACACACACTGGAGCCTATTCCAGCTATCAGGGCAAGAGGCGGGGTACACCCTGGACAGGCTGCCAGTCTGTCGCAGGGCTAACACAGAGAGACAGACAACCATTCACCTATGGGCCTTTGGGCAACTTAGAATTATGAGTTAACCAAACCCCACTAACTGCCATGGAAGGAAGCAGGAGAACCCAGGGAAAACCCACGCAAACATGGGCAGAACATGCAAACTTCACACAGTCCAACTCAGGACCTTCTTGCTGCGAGGCAACACTGCACCACCGTGCTGCTCCATTTAGCCAATTTAATAAAACATTTTCTAGATTAGTCCAAGGTCACGGTTAAAAGCAAAGCACAGTGTTGTGGATATTATGGACGTGCTGGAGGTCCGATGTTTGTTGAACGCCAATAAATGCAAAAAGCAGAAAACCAAAGAAAAGCCCTCCATTTCTTTATATTTTGCTAGGAAAATGTAAAGAGCTACAGTGACTTATTAAAATGTACAACATACATTGAAATGCAATACATAAAGCAAAAGTTTGTACAACAAACTTGAAAATTAATATGTCGCATGGCCACCTTTATTCTTCAACACATCTCTCATAGACCATTGTCATTTCTTTAAGCAGTCCTCAGGAATAGTTCTCCCAGCTTCTTCAAGGACATTCAAAACTCTTCTTTAGATGCAGGCTGGTTTTTGTTCTCCTCTCTATCAAAGTGATCCCACACTGCTTCAAAAGTGTTGAGGTCCGGCCTCTGGGAAGGCTGATCCATGCTTTTTCTGCATTGGCAGTGTGTTTGAGATCATTGTCATGCTAAGAAATGAAGCTGCTTTCAATCAGATGCTTTTTGCATGGTGTGACTGCTAGCACAGTCAGTGGTGATGGACACGATCTCCATCACCACTGACTGAAACACAGACCCGAACCATGACAGAGCCTCCACCGTGTTTTGCAGATTGTTAACACTGTTGAACCTCTCTCTTGACCCCGTGAGCTAAAAATCACCATCGGATAAAACATGTTTTAGTGCACTTCATATTGTAGGTTAGCCTCTTTCTCTCTGGAGGTTGAAATTACAATGCTATAGTGTCACAGCTTAATAATATAGCAAGTTTTTGATACATGAAGCCATCCATGTCGGTACGTTATGCTCTCTTTCCTGGAACACTATGGGGTCATCCCTTCCTAATTTACTTCCACTGTGGGAGGGCACATCCCAGCATGAATCAGGGGGAAAAGCAGGAAAATAAACCAAAACAGTCTACAGTCCATTTCAGGATTGACACAGATACAAATAAAGATGCACCAGCATGGCCAAATTTGCACTAGTGGGGCTTCTTTCACCTGATCTGTTAATTTTTGGGCTACTGAAAACTAGGCCCCCTGAAGAGAGCTACACAAACACAGAAAGAGCAGAAGGGGTGAGGGCTGAGATTAAATCCTAATACCTTGTTGCCAAAGCCCAATTGCCAATTGCCAAATCCCAAAGCACTGAACTAATATATCATCTCTTCATTCAAATCAGCTTTAAACAGGAAACAGAATCACTTTGTCAGTTAAACCTCAATTTTCCTATAATGACCATGGCAATTTTATTCATGTAGCACATTTCATTACAAGCAAACTGTGCTTAACACAGAAGAACATAAAAACCTGTGTAGGTTTACGATGCCAAAAGCTAAATATAATGAAACAAAGAAAAACTAAAAAGTAAAATAATTCCAAAAGTAAGTCTTTTCATGAAATCACTAGATATCCCTGCCTCCTGAAGTTATGCCTCAGTACAACCAAATCATTTTCTCAGCCATGTTTAGGTGGCGACAAATGAATAACGTGCCACATTTATCATCTGCTCTTTCTTGATTATATTCAATAATAGGCTGTTGTGCTAACACCATGCCAAGTCATCTGCCGCCGTCTCTCTGTGGGCCCTCTCATTCTCACCAGTGAATGCATATGACAGAGGTATCATGAGTGAATAATAATGAGCATGTGCTTCCCAGACTTACTGATTAACATGGTTAAAGTAAACCAGCCATCTTTGCATTCCTTTACATTAAAACAGCTGCAGAATGGGGGCGGGACCAAGTGTTTGGAGAAGATGGTTGTATTAAATGCAGAACTGTCATCAACAAATAGTATATGAAATTATTTTTTTCCTTCCCTCTGTGAAACACAGCTATTTGGATTGCAGTCAGAACACGTCTTTGTTGATCTGTTGGCTTGATAAGCAAACCACTAGCTGGTTAGTGTGATTGATACAATTCCCTGGATGTCCACTGCCAGTTTGTCAAAGCACTTCATCACAGAAGAATCAGTGTTTTAGGTCTTTAATCATTAAGACATGTTACCCAGTTCAGTTAAGAAACAGGAGCCATGATAGCTGTCATGCAGCAGCTGGTGATGTGGCTTGTTGCAAAAGATGGGATGAATATGTCTCTAAAAGAGCTGCCATACTCCCTAAGGCTTTGTCTGTGGTTCTCTGCTGAGAAATTTGACTCAACCATAGACTCCGGTCAGTTTGACTGGCAGTGTGTCACTGTCTCTTTCCCCCACTTCTTTTTTTCTCAGATGAGTTGCAGACATATCGCATGCATCTGTCTTTTGTATTGATGTAGTCGCTCTTCATTTTTTTTAACCCATGCTGCTTGTGCCATTGAAATGTTTTTGGCTTGTTTTTATGTTTACAATTCAATTCAGTTTAAAATAAAATAACTTTATGTATCAGTGCAGTATTGACGTGATATCTCATGCATGTGGCATGTGTTGTGACAGGTTTTAGTAATCTACAAAAAATGTTTAGTTGCTTAAATGATCCAATATTTAAGATACCAGACTGGTCAAGTAGCATCGAGCAAAGAAATCAAAACACCAACTATAGATTATTTTGTGTTTAAGAAATGAAGTTCTATGAATTCCCACTTGAGTTAGTCTCAATTGAAGTGCCAACAGTTATGACTATGAATTTTCTTTTTTTTCTAGATCTCCCACTGAAGAATCTTTATGGCTTAAATGTTGTCGGTATGGATGCTTTGGTTGACACCTGGATGCTGACACAGACAGCTGTACCTGGTCACTGGCTGCAAGGCTTCACTTGTAGTAGTTTGAATTCCTGAACTGGAACTCTTGGCTGTGTTTTTAGCGATAGTGCCTTTGGGAGCATTTTTATATAATTATCTGACAAGTAAAATGACTTGCTGTTTTACATTTTATTTCCATGTTATTTAGTGCTTAAAGGGTGTCTATATCTCATGCTGCATGCATACAATCACGACTCATTGGATGGTGTTGCTGCGGCTACATCTTTTCTTTATGACCAGTGTATGCTTCTTATGTTTTTCGAAAAAATGATGTCATTTAGGATAACTTCCTTGTTCTATTGACATTTAATAGTTGTGTCTATTTTGAAATAACTTCTGTAAATTTGCTGTATACAAATGTCTACATTCATAAAAGAGAATGTTAAACTTGCATAAAAGAAAATATGTTGTAGAAACTATGCACAAAGAGGTGGGTTAGGTGGGAGAGTAAACTACTAGAGTACACAATTTTTCTAGCTGAAAAGAGCAGGGGGGCTGGAAGTGGTCTGAATGGGTTACATGATGGGTAACCAATTCAGGGAACACTTAGGACAAATTTTTGTGATAGTGGCCGTAAGTACGTGAAGAGTCTAAGCTGTTGGGAAACTCTGAAGATCTTGATCTTACGTTCTCTAGATCTCATCTTCTGTTTCTCTTCCACCCACTAACACCCTCTCTGTAACGGCTCTCTTTATTTATCTCTTTTCTCATCTCTTTCTTTCCCGGCGTCTCGTTCTTCTCTTCTCTCATTCTTTCTCTTTGCAGAGCTAATGGCGGCACCTCGGTTGCGATCCAATCACAGGCTGGCTGCAGCAATCACCGTCTGCTGATTGGTTTTATAATCCTCACTGAGGATCTCAGAAGGGAGAGAATCAGCTGGCTTAGAAGTCCTGCTCTACGGGCCGTCATACCGATGCACACATGCACACGTCAAAACACACACAGACTTTATTCCTTAAACTCTGTAACTGTATCCTATTTTCCTGAATTCACATCATTGCTTTTATTCTGGGCACAAAAGTTTTCTAGGAATGTGAGAGCATTATTACATATGTGTGTTTGTGTGGTAGGATTGCAATGATTAAACAACAAAGAGGAAAGGAGGGCATTTGCTCCCTTCGAGCTGTCTATATAAAATAAAGTGTCATTCATCTTGCATGTACCTCTGAATTCTTTTGGCTATATATGTGCATACATATACGATAATAACACCTGCATCAATATATTTTAGGATATGATGCAAGGCTGCATCAGAGCCCTGCAACACCTTACTAGAGATCATCTGAAAGTACAAGTGAATGCAAGAAGTAAAGCCATAAACACTCCAGCCCAAACTCCCAGATCAATAAGCTCAGCTTTAATTCTCATATTTATACATCCACAGAAGAAAAGCTAATCTTCAAGGCACAATATCATAGCTAAATCCCCATATACTCACAGGTAACAGTGGAGGTTGGATTTGCCTTCTAGCATGGATAACAATATGAGAATAGAAAATGTAATTACTCAACACACCCAGCCAGGTGCTGTTCATAAAAAATACAATAACTCATACATAAACACACGTACACGAGCTACACAAAAGACAGAACCCAAATCTGTGTGTACACTTAGTACGTTCTCTATTCTCACAACTGGCCATCTATATTTATAATGATTATTTAAGTACAGTCTGCATAAGCCACTCGCATTTTAAATCCCAATTTCAAAATCCTGCTTCTGATGCTTTGGGTTTGCTTTCTGCATTGTTCAGCATGTTGCATCAGACTCTAACCCACTGTATGTCCTATTTCCTGTGTCCTTGTCCTATATATGTGAAGTTGTATATGGATAAATATTACTTCTACTAGTCTGTGCTTTCCTTGGTGTCTATCAAAATGAACTGTACAGGTATTGCTTTGATGTATGCAGTCTAAAAATGCATTAAAACCAGGGCAATGCAAACATGTACACCATGTGAGGTCTCAGTTTTCTTTTAAATATTTCCAGTGTTATCCAGCACCCATGAAACCATTTTGAATGAAGGTATAATTTCCCACTTTTGTTATTCAGCTACTATCGATGCATCTGTTTTACATAAGATATTTGCTGGTTGAAGTTCAGTGCTTCTCAACTTGTGAGCCATAAAGTCAATGAAGGGGGGGGAGTGGTGGATAAGGGGAAGATATGGAGTGAAACTAAATTGAATTGATGTAATATTTGCAGCAATACACAAAACAAGTCTCTTTTTTTCTGATTCTATCATACTGACCTTTATGACAATGAAATGAAGATGGAAGTTTTTTGTTGATAACTGATACAAATTGAGATTTGGGGCATTAGGTTTTGATGGCAACTGAAAGACAGCATAATGTGCAAGCATAGTGCTGCACAGTGCTGTGATGTTTATGCACTAAGCATGTATAGCAAGTGATGTAGAGTCTGCAGTCCTGATCAGATATATTATATCGAATGTAATTAATATTTTGACTCATGGTTAATTAAAAAGAGTCAGGAATAGTGCAAATGAATCCCAAGGAAATAAAGATTATTAGCTGTTTGTAAAAGACATCTGGGAAAATTCAACATAGCAATCTGGCCTGGACAAAGATTTTGCATTGAAATAGTTCTTATTTTTAGGCCAAAATGACTTTAATGTTGTGCTTTTAATATTGAAAGAGAGAAATCAGATTTACAAGGTCTTAGTTCAAGTGCAAGAGCTGTTCTAAAAACATGTCTGGGATCAGACCAGAGACCAAAGTTCTCTGATGTGATCATCTGAAGCCTCCTGCTGAAGTTACAGATGTATTCAATGCATCTAAAAGGGAAATGGAGAGAATTTGAAAGCTCTTCCCAAAGACTGGGGATGTTCATGACAAACACAGGTCAGGTAGGCCACATAAGACAAATGCTTGAGAGGACAACTGGATGAGTCAACACGTTAAGGCCAGGTATTGGTCAAATGATGGCTAGCCTGAGGAAAACGGAATGCCAGCAAAATCTAATTTAAAGAAGAACTGTTTTCTGGTCCCTACTACAATATTGTTGTCAAGAAACCAGTACAAAAGAAATATGGCTCTCACAGGAGAAAACTGGAGATTTTTTTTCCAGGAAAATCATCAATTAAGCTCTGTCTATGCTTCCAAGTCTTGACTCTTGGCTTACTTAGAGAACCATCACATTTTTGGGTCATATATGTGGTTAAACCCAGTAAGGGGGTGCCAAGGGGATCTGTAAGGAGAATGGAAACATTGCAAGTGCCAAAGAGGTCTTGCGTCAGAGTACATTCACGACTGTGAGCATGTTGAAATTCTTCAGGAAGATGGAGATCCTAACCACACATTAGGTTCCACTATAAAGTTTCTAAAAGTGAAGAAGATTGAAGTCCTCCAGGCCTGGCCAGCATAGTCTCCCGATATAAATATTATCAAGCATATCTGGGGATAAATGAAGGAGGAAGAGGAAACCAAAGAGCCCCAGGCCTCCCAGCAGCTGCATGGGATACCTGCAAGGCAGCTATCTATTCCATACCAAATAACTTCATAAACAACCTATATTACTCTTTTCCAAACTGCATGGTGATTCTTCTGCAGGCTAAAGGAAGCCATGTAATTTTCATGTTTAGGCTATGATGACAAAACATTTGTCCACCAAGAAATTGACATGTTCATAATCAGCAAGTAATAACAATTCATGAAATTAGTCAATTTTATTTTGGCAGCTTTTTAAATAAACTGGAGACCCTCTTCATGAACATTAGATAATGCTGACACCAGTAGAAACATTAGAAATATATTATCTCTAATAATATGATGTATGCATGTGAAAAGACCTTTGACAAGATTGCATACACACACCAACTACAACATAGATGTCGCAGTTTGAAGGAGACCAAGACGATGGACTGCTCATGCTGTTCATCTCCACTTTTGTCAGAACCACAGTGTCTTTAAAAAAAGGAACCCTTTTATATGTCATCTGGTTTCTCAGTAGATAACAAAGAGTGATGCTCTGAATGATGATTTTGCCCTGTGAGCCATGAGTAGCAAAATTCAAAAACCATGCAGAGATAAAAAATAAGCACAGCTATGGTATTCTGGTAGATGCCTCATGCTACAGGTTTCGATGAATGGTTAAAATGACAAAAACAGCAAATACTCCACGATGCTTAAGAACCTCGTTCTTCACTTTGAAACAGAATAAAGAGGTAAAAAAAGTCTTCTGGGTTTTAGTAATATATTGCCTATGCCAAAAGACAGATTCAATGTTTTCTGGGAAAGTGACAAGAGAGCAAAAGCTAGTATTTAAAATCACACAGTGGTAAAAATATATGCACACACAGAGCTTTAAGTGGGTGTGCTTTTCCTCTTTGATAGATAGCTTCTGCCCACTTCCTTGTATAATGGCACGGGGGACGAGCAAGAGCAACAAGGATTACTAAACGATGGTCAATTTAGCAGTCATTTTAAGTACTATGATTTTCTGGTCAAAATATGACTATTACTTGGCTGTACTTTGAAATTTCGTGTTAAAAAGCAAAACTGCAGTGCTGTTTCCCCCCCCCCCCCAGTGAATCCATGAGCTGCATTACTGACTTTGATGGGTCTTTATTAACATAAACTCCCTTGTGCCCACTACTCAATGCATTTATACCATATTCTGAACACCTACATTGCTCCACATCTATTCAATTCCAGCTCACAAGAATTGATTGTTGCTGGCAACCACATTACCACCTTTCTGCTGAGGTTTTTGTTTTTGTTTTTTTTTGGTCTGGCACAGCCCAAGTTTTTCACTTTGGTCCTTCTTCTGTCATGTCCTGTTCTCACATTGGGAGGCATGCTTGTTAAGTAGAAGAACACTTTTATATATCCAACTCTAGTTTACATGATTATTTCCCTTTGTAATGCTTAGATGAGTTGAAGAATTTCTTTTCACTCACGCTGGTGTTAATAATACCAATAATAATACTTTTGTCATTTTATTAAACATTTAAATTTTGTCCAGTTTTGTGACGGATATGTTTAATCTGGTAATATTAGTTTTTTCTTTTTTTAATTTAAACTAATATGAGCACTCAAACAAAAACATTTATTTTCTTTGCTCCCTTAAGAAATCCCAAAGCTTTGCCTGTAGCTCAGTGTGTGTGCTCACTGGGGTGAAACCAAACTACTGGGAGAGCCCGTTCTTTCTGGCCAAGAGGGAGAAACACAGGGAGACTACAAAACCACAGTCTATCCAACTCTCTAACACATATGCATGGACACAGGCATACGCACACTGCCTGCGCTCCATGAGGTCAGAGAGATAAAGGGTGGCAGGAGGAAGGCATGTACCCTTCACTTCCTGTCAGTGACAACATGGGTTTGCACCCAGCTTTGCACGACTGGATCCAAATCACTATCTCTATCCTTTGCCCCCTCTCGTGCCCCCCAAACTATATTCCTAACATCCCCCAAAATCTTAATGTTGTAGCATAAAACTTTATTTAATTCCTTGTGAAAACTGAGTTGTTAAAAAGTCATGTATGCAATCATAAATATAGCAAGCAAGCACTTTATTCTTGTTGTCATCCTAGCTCTGTGTCCATGTTGGTCTAATTTCCTGGACTAATGCTTTGATTTTGTTAAACAGCAGATGTCATCGTTACTTTTCTTATTATGTCTGTACGTTGTCTGATCTTCAAAATTATCATTAGTTTAAGATTTAAGCTTCATTATTTTAGCCATATAATATGAAAACTGTGGCTGATAGCAAAAGAATAATAGAGAATACACTAGAATAAAGATTAAAGACAAATTCTTCTACAAGGTCTGTATACACTTAAAACAACACCGAAGAAAGGACACGAGCACCTTAAAAAGTAGCTAGAAGGCCAGTTTTGTTCTCTGTAGTCAACGATTCTCCTCTGTCTCAAATCCATTTCTCTCTGGGCTCTAATTACACAAGAGGCAGTCATTCTCACTGTGTCCTTTACTCACTTCTGTCTCTCAAATGTCAGCTTTTTTTTTTCCATGCCACCCCCATCAACACATTTCTCTGTCTGTTTGGTTCTGGTAAAAAAAAAGTGTCCTGAGTGTTTCTGAAAACTGTTGAGCCAAGATTTGGCACATCAAAGTCTCCATCCATGGATATTAAAAAAATGATTATTTTGTGTGACGATGGTAAGTGATGACAAAAAAGATACACTATTAATACACTATCAATAAAAAGGTTGAGCATTGCAGGCAATAAACAACCATTAATATTTCTGTGAGTGATGTGATGACTAATTAGACTTGCAGTCTGTTTGGTTTAATGGAGAATAACCAGCTCAAACACGGAGAAAATTGCTGTCCGTCCCATTGAAACTTGATGAGGATCTTTCTGTCTGCTTCTTCGAGAGAAGAACATTCACACAATATTTTATTCATCTTGCAGAGGTTTTTATTTGACTTATGATGAGTGACCAGGCAGGGCTTGACTGTCTTACTCAAGGACACTTTGACAGGAAAACCTTCTGTTAACAGGACTGTGTGGTCTGTGGGGATTTACTGCCAGTGAAGAATGTGTGCGTGAGTTATGTGTGTTATCCATCTGTGGTACGAACACACCAACACACAAACAGACACACACACGCACACACAATGGTGAATAAGCAATAAGACGGGCATTTCATGTCCACACACACGTACAAGAACTAATAGATGTGACTTTTTCGTGACACTTCGAGAAATATATTCAGACAACCAGCCATCAGCAGACTCAATCAATAATGCATAAGGTGACACGGACACACAGGGGAGAAATCTGTGCAGCCCCACACATGTCTACAGGTCACTTAACAATAACAATTAACTAAGATGGACAACCAAAGATTGACTTTTATTTGTAGAATTTATCTTTTTCTATTTTTTTTGTTAAAAACATTACCAGAACCATATTGGGGTTTAACTAAATCTATATAACAATTATGTTGTTGTACTTTAAACATTATATTTGAGAAACTGAGATATTCAAATTGTATTTGGCATTTTTTGTAGGACATGCAAGACCTTTCCCAAAGGCCTCTTTGAAGCAATTATGCTACATATATCACAAAAAGGAGGGATGCTCTTAAATGACCAACTATATCAAGTAGCTTTATTGCTATTTACTGAAGTTTAAATCGAGACAAGAACTAAACAAAAAGCAACTTGTGTTTTTTAAACAATTAAACTATTTTATGTCCCATAAACCATAAACTTCATATATAAATCTGAAAGTGATTATAGATCCAACATGCTGTAATGCTGCTCCAATAATTTTCTTTTACTTATTTTTTTCATTCTCCTTTTTTCTACTTAAGTTTTCAAAGTCCTTCAGCACTGGCCTCCATTGCATCCGACTGCTGACTGAACAGTTTTACAATGTTACTATCAATGTTACAGCTAAAACCTGTAATGGAATTTCTTATTAAAATAATACACTTTTATTCTGAAGGTCAGATTGTCTTACACTGGGAGTTGTGTTGTAGCTCATTTTTGTCTAGAACACATTTTTAACAGTTTTATTTACAGGATGCAGGGTATGAAGAGGCCATCAGGAGAAACAGACACACAAATTATTAATTTGTATACTGGGAAGGTCATACTTATACATAATATGCTATGGAATTAAGCTAAAAATCGAGTGTAGAACTCCTCCTTTGCATTATTCTTTGCATAGTAGGCTGGATATTTTCTACAGGGTTTTGTAATAGCACTGTTTCCTTACAGTAATTGTAGAAAAAACTGAAATCCCTTGTAGAGTCATCCAAGGCTCATTATTATGCTCATGCCAATATTTTTTTAATATATAAGGCAGTATGGCACAATTAACTTTATTCCCAAATACCAAATCATCTGTCTGGACCAAGATGTGCAAAATTAAATGCTTTTAGAAAGCCTATAATCGAGATAGAGAGGGCGATAGAGAGGTCAACTCAACCGATACAGATCTGAGAGATATACTAATTTGTGTACACAGTATGCAGAAGTGTCTAATAATGATAGATAATCAGAATTTGTCTCAGACAATGTGCTAGGGTGAATTTGTTTCCCTGTCGTGTGTTTATAGGCGCTATAGATCACAGGGCTTTCTGTGGTAATCACCAATGATGCTGCAATCCCAACGCATTTAGGTCATGACTCTACAGCAACACCAGTTAAATGGCGCTATAGTCATTATGTCTTTGTGTTTGCGTGTGTGTGTGTGTGTGAAAGTGTGTAACATATATATGTGTGTGCGCCTGCGTGTGTGTGTGTCTGTCTTACTCAGCATTATCTCTCCATTACAGGTGCAGGATTTTTTCACACACCCTGCGTTCTGTTGCGCGGTTGTAATGCACGTGTCTGCACGTGTGTGTTTGTGTATACAACGCTATTTGCACAATTGCAAACACAGCACTCCCCTCTTCGACTACATACGACGGTCTTTCCTGACAAGTGCACTCAATCATGCTAATTTTTTACAAATACAGCATTATTCAACCATTGCAGAAAAAACTGGGAGTTTACCTCAATAAGCTTGTGTGAAAGGACAAGAAGTTACTAGAGCATTTCTAACTTTCAAGTTGATATAACTTGTGAACAACAATATGCAACAATGTAACCAGTCTGGCCTTGTTTGTAGCGTGCCCAGATTTCTAATATGCTTTTTCCTTTCCCACTAAATTCTAATCACAGTTATGCCACAGTTGTACATCTTTTACATCTAATTTCTATATAACCTCAAATAATTTAATAAACTAACAGCACTCTGTAGCTAAAACATTATTAAGGAAATAAAAAGTACAAATACAGACTTCTACAGAGACAGCTGTAGAATGTGAGACTCACAAAAGGTGAGAGGTGCTGTTGTCACAGAGCAGACACTGTAATAATATATATTCACGGCAATACATTAAAACTTTAAAGAAAAAGAGATTAGAAGAAAATTAAAGAGGCTATGAAAGATTTAAATGGCAAGTTGGATTAAAATGTGTGGTTATAAGGTCAAGCGCCGCTGTCACCGTTTACTGTTTCACCTTTTGGCTTGCTTGTCTGTCTTCAGCTTTTTTAAATCCTGATTTATTATTAAAACTTTGGGGGGAAACACAACAGCTCAATGATGCCTCAGACCATATTTTTTAAAAACTTTAAATTCAAAATTAAATAAAAACTCAGTGTGGTTTTAAACTGAGTCGAATAGTTCATGGACAGACCTTTTTGTTTTTAAATGTAAAGATTAATAATGCCACTTGAAGAGAAGTGAAGAAAGCGAATCCATTTTGTATGTATGTATGTGTGTGTGTGTGTGTGTGTGTGTGTGTGTGTGTGTGTGTGTGTGTGTGTGTGGACTTGCTTTCCTTGAGGATTGCACTCTATTAAAAGTCAGGAGTGTCAAAAGAGAACAAACAGCATTATGCACACACTCAAAGAACTTTCTGTCACACACACATACACACACAAGAACCCCCTGTTACCCCAAAGCACTCAAAGTGATAGGTGAACTTGAAAGTTGGTCTGCTTTATAAACTGTGTAAAAGAAAACATATATTTACCGCTGAGACCATCTCATCTGCTCAATAAAGATGAGAGGAGCTTCACAGCACAGAATGACTATAAAGAGATTGAAATTATACTAGAAATCAGTCTTCCTGTGGAGACCAAGCACTTGAATGCAACAGCAGACAGCAGCTTTGGCAATACATTTGGTGTATTATGTGCAGGGAGAAACGTTCTCCAAAGTTAACAGTGCTATTGTTGCTATGGCCACATACTGCAGCACAAAATAATTAGCAAACAATGGGCAATGACGTCAAAAGCATGAAAAGAATGTAATATGGGATTTTATATATCAACCATCTAGCAGGGAATCGGGTGTGAACACATTCAAAGGATTATTTTTTTCAAGAAAAGAAAAGCATGTAACTCCTTTGGGTTGCTGGCAGGTAGTAAGTGACAATGAGTCACGTCTGTGTTTCTGTTCCAGTTTATGGAAGTTTAGTCTATGGCTCGTAATTCAAGCAGCATTATTAGGTAAAGCTAAAAATATGCTGTACATTCAGCTGGTCCATTTACACCCAAGTGCAGAAAATCTACAAAGAAATGAAAATGATTTTTAGTCTGCACTTAGCAGCTAAAGTTGAGAAGTCAGGAACTACGTTGCTATCACACTGTCATGCAAGGATAAGCAACATGGAAACCTATTTTACCCTAGATTTGAATTTCTTGACATTTGACCTTTTGTCCTACAGCTGCTATATTTAATGCTTTATTAAATATATTCCTATTTTCTCTGTCTTTAAACATGACAAGTGGGTACAATATGTGGTTTGGCTGTCACATGTATGAGCCTGGTTTCTAATAACATATAAATCAAGAAGCACTGAAAGTTATCCAGGAAAAGTCAACTGTGCAACAGGATGATGGATACTGTATGTAAATTCATAGCGGCATCCCGTGTGCATGCACTATATGCAGTACATGTCATGAGAATGATGAATTTAAACATGAATAATGAATACATTTTGGAGATAGGGATGTTTTGAGGTGAATGGATGATGTGATTACCTACTGTGTGTGTAAAGACATCTAGGCTACTTGTGCATATATTCGTGCAGAGATGAATCCATTTAGTACTTAGTGCCATTTAGGTTAGTTTAAGTGTGGGAAACCTTTGGTGATGATGGGATTTGGGGCTGATATTCTGTAGGAAATGGAAGAGGGGGGTTAGCAAAGTCTTTCCTGCAGCCTGTTGGACAAAAGGAGATACTTAGGTTTACTTTTCAGGAAGAAGTAACTAAATTGAATGGACAGGCAGAAGGAGCACTCAAGTAGTGCTACATGTCTCAGCGTGAATGAAGATACATATTGATCAATCTACATGTCCAAATGAATCATTTTACATGCAGTCATAAAACAGTTCGTGAAATAGTCACAACGTTAATTATTTATTTTTACTTGCTTTAATACTTTGTCTTTACCTTGTTTAGTTTGGCTGGCTTTTGGCAACACCAATTGATAGGGTTTAAGAAAATAATATGACCTGAGTAAAAATACTAAGAAAATGTAACACATTTTCTTGAATTGGCATGAAACCAGGCTCATGCATTACTATGACAAGACAAATTCATACCCGGCGACAAGGTCAGACTTGTGTGCACAATATTGAAAATGCTAATGACCAGATTTTAATTATCACTTTTTGTGAGCCTTGCAATAGATGGGTGACCTGTCCAGGGCATACCCTCCCTTTACCTTATGAAAAGGAAAAGACACCCCCCCCAAAACAAAACAAAAAGACCAAAAAGACCCAAATCAGTTTAAGTGCAGCTCATGTCACTTACATAGGGACCAACTACAGCTTTTCTATATACTAATTTCAGTGTGTTTTATGCCTATCTCCTTTACATTCAAGGTCAAGAATGAAATTTAGGGGTTAAAATGCCAACATGCTCAAGAAGTTAAAAGAACAACTGAAATAGCAAAAACAAGTGAGCAGTCAGTCCACTGATTAACACCCTATGATTTTACAAAAAAGTCTACAAAATATACTTAGTGAACTGTGAGATGGGATTATTTTGTCAAACTTTAATTTCCAAGGTCAAGTTCAGTCTTGACCTTGGAAATGAAAGGAAATTAAAGTTTGACAAGCTCATCTCTTTTTGTTTGTATTAAAAGGGGTAACTTTAAAGCTTTCATGTCACATGTAAGCAGCTGTATAACTAACAACGTATAACTCTAGCGTTGTTTGTGCTACAAGAAGCACACAGCATATGCACAAAGCTTAAATGCGTAAACAATCACCAAGCTGCTCATGTATACCGTTATAACAAAAGAGTCACATCATTCAAACATCAAACACAGCTCATGCTTCTAGTGTTATTAGTCTTTTAATCATTGCTTCAAAAAGAAGACCAATCAACAGCACACAGATTATACACAAACAAGGTCAGCAACAGTGAAATAAATCCTCCCTGTTCCTCCTATTTGTCTCAAGATGAGAACAAAGCAAACAACAGAAAAATTCTCATAATTTGCAGTAATGAAACTACTGCCTGCTCTGTTTGGTGTTCAATACTAGGGCTAGACATAGACAGAGAGAGAAAAAGAAGTCTGGATAGAAAGCTGAAGACTGTGAGGATGCCAGTGTAAGGAACTGCTGGTGGGTGTCTGATGGGATCAGTCACCCCTGTGTGTTGAGGTCATTCAAACGTGGCTGAAAAGGGCTAGAAAAGACCACAGAGATATCATAAAATATCATATCATATATTATAAATTGTAGACTATACTGAACGGTTATGTCTTGCACAGAACATATAAAGTTCTTTCAGCTTGTTGTGTTCATCTATGACCAAAATAATGCAAAGACTTATTAAGTTTGGATACTAAACTGGCTTCTGAATATTAGCTAATAGCCAGCTACTTTACTGTGGTCATACTTGTATAGTTCTATCAATTCACAATAACATTCAGGCATGAACACCCTGATATTTCCTCCAAATATAGATTACTAGCACCTTTCTAAGATATATTAACAAAATGTGTTAATGCAATAAAAAATGCCAACATAAAATATAGTGAATAATGATATTAATATGAATATTTCATATCTCTTTGCTATGGTTAAGGGCCCAGATTCCCACCCTCTATGGAAAGAGAGAGTGGATAAAGTTACAGACAAACAATTGAATCTGAGCTTGCACAAAGTCAAGGTTTTATACTGAAGAGTTGAAATGGTTGTTTCTCTGTCAGAATAATAATTGTCCTTACTGTAAAGTTTAATTAAGCCAATTAAAATGAGCTGAATTGAAATGAATTCAAATAAATGTCACTGATTATTTTTTTATTTTCATACATTTTTAAATAAAGATGGTGTTGGCAGAATGAGCGTGAACAGAGCTTGACTGAGTGGGAGGTGAGGAGCTGCTGGTTGGAAGGGCAGGTTTCAGTATGATAATTATGTCTCTGAGGAGCAACACGAACACAGAGGTGTAATCTCACCAACTATACAGCCCCCTTCGAAAATACAATCCTCTGCATGAATTATAATTATCCCATTACAGATATGACTCTCCAACCTTAACATGCTGGCTGATACTTTTTAATCCTCTTTTTAAACTAAGTTTGTCACTTTTGTATGTTATAGACAAAATAACACCATTTCACGTTTTAGTGTTAACCAGCCTCACAGAAGCTTGATGAATTTCATGAGAACAAAAGTTTCAAGTAACACCCATCTGGTGTTACATGGCAATAAACTGCCATGGTTCTTCACCATGTTAAGTGTTGATAATACGCATTTTCCCATGAGAAACACTTTCATGGCTAAAGTGAATTCTCTGATTCTCTGAGCACTATACCGCAGAGCAGAGTGTATGCAAATACATCAGTAAGTGTAACACGATGATGCACTGCAATCTGATCAACTGTAGTTCTTCTTGAAATACAGTCAGGTCCATAAATATTGGGACATCGACACAATTCTAACATTTTTGGCTCTATACACCACCATAATGGATTCCAAATGAAACAAACAAGATATGCCTTAACTGCAGACTGTCAGCTTTTATTTGAGGGTATTTACATCCAAATCAGGTGAACGGTGTAGGAATTACGACAGTTTGTATATGTGCCTCCCACTTCTTAAGGGACCAAAAGTAATGAGACAATTGGCTTCTCAGCTGTTCCATGGCCAGGTGTGTGTTATTCCCTCATTACCCCAATTACAATGAACAAATAAAAGGTCCAGAGTTCATTTCAAGTGTGCTGTTTGCATTTGGAACCTGTTGCTGTCAACTGCCAGGATGAGATCCAAAGAGCTGTCACTATCAGTGAAGCAAGCCATCATTAGGCTGAAAAAAGAAAACAAACCCATCAGAGAGATAGCAAAAACATCAGGTGTGGCCAAAACAACTGTTTGGAACATTCTCAAAAAGAAGGAACGCACCGGTGAGCTCAGCAACACCAAAAGACCCGGGTGACCACGGAAAACAACTGTGGTGGATGACCGAAGAATCTTTCACAACAGTTGGCCAGATCAAGAACACTCTCCAGGAGGTAGGTGTATGTGTGTCAAAGTCAACAATCAAGAGAAGACTCCACCATTGTGAATACAGAGGGTTCACCACAAGATGTAAACCATTGGTGAGCCCCAAAAACAGGAAGGCCAGATTAGAGTTTGCCAAACGACATCTAAAAAAGCCGTCACAGTTCTGGAACAACATCCTATGGACAGACAAGACCAAGATCAACTTGTAGCAGAGTGATGGGAAGAGAAGAGCATGGAGAAGGAAAGGAACTGCTCTTGATCCTAAGCATACCACCTCATCAATGAAGCATTGTGGTGGAAGTGTCATGGCGTGGGCACGTATGGCTGCCAGTGGAGCTGGTTCTCTTGTATTTATTGATGATGTGACTGCTGACAAAGCAGCACGATGAATTCTGAATCGTTAGGGGCAATATTATCTGCTCATATTCAGACAAATGCTTCAAAACTCATTGGACGACGCTTCACAGTGCAGATGGACAACGACCCAAAGCATACTGCAAAAGCAACCAAAGAGGTTTTGAAGGGAAAGTAGTGGACTGGTTTGCAATGGCCAAGTCAATCACCTGACCTGAATCCAAATGAGCATGCATTTCACTTGCTGAAGACAAAACTGAAGGGAAAATGCCCCAAGAACAAGCAGGAACTGAAGACTGTTGCAGTAGTAGAGGCCTGGCAGAGCATCACCAGGGATGAAACCCGGCATCTGGTGATGCCTTTGTGTTCCAGACTTCAGGCTGTGATTGACTGCAAAGGATTTGCAACCAAGTATTAAAAAATGAATGTTTGATTTATGGTTCTTATTCTGTCCCATTACTTTTGGTCCCTTAAGAAGTGGGAGGCACATTTGCAAACTGTTGTAATTCCTACACCGTTCCACTGATTTGGATGTAAATACCCTCAAATAAAAGCTGACAGTCTGCAGTTAAAGCACGTCTTGTTCGTTTCATTTGTGATCCATTATGGTGGTGTATGGAGCCAAAAATGTTAGAATTGTGTCGATGTCCCAATATTTATGGATCTGACTGTACATGCATCTGATCCATTTATTATCCAAACGTTCTGCTGATGCTGAGCTGCACTATAAGGACTAAAGACTAGTGAAAGAACCAGTTAGTTATATGAACAGCTATAGAAATCTTCTTCTTCTTTTCTGCATTTTAACCAATATTTTTGTGATATTTAAAGTACACAGACTACACCCTAAAAGAACATGCAAAGTGCTTTCTACTACAAGACTCACACATTAAATCAGGCACCTTTTTCTATACCTAAGTGCCCCCTATAACATTCGCATGCACACTCATATGGAAGTATCGGGGGCAACTCAGGGTTCAACATCTTGCCCAAGGATACTTCATCAAGCAGAGCCGAGGAGCTGGAGAGCAACACATTGCCCTTATGATTAGCAGACAACCCGCTCTACCTCGTGAGCCACAGGAGCCTATCATGGAAACTGTATGGATACTGTAATGATGACTGGATGATGAACACTCCCCAAACTTATAGGAAAAAAAAGAGAAAACCAGACAAGGAAATAAAAATAAAATCGAATTCGATCAGCACGACATTTGTCTGACAGGTTTGTAGAGGAAACATATCTCTGAGAGGAAACAAAAGAGACAAACTTTATGACTAAATGAAAAGGACAATAAACTTCAGCATTCATGCATTAAATCAGTGCCATACAGCTGCCTTATAGTAGCATGTGATGTCAGTATTTATTGTGATGAACACACAAGTTAAATATACACAAGTGATACTATGGGAGGATGAGAAAGATGTGAGGGAGCGCAAAAGAAGAGCAAAAAGAGAATGATAACGGTACATCAGCAGAGTAAATACTCTGATAAATCACAGAGGAGACAGAGCTGTCGAATAAATTTATCCCAGCCCATTATTCCCTCTTGTATCTCCCACCACAGGAGGCATAAAGACTGTGTGTGAATGTGTGAGTGCCTCCACAAGAAAGAGTGATGATGAAGATGACCCTGGCACTGACGTATATAGCAACAAAGGGGCACACGCACACGCACGACATCCGTGACACGACGCCACTAAACATTCCCTTGAAACACCATCACATACACACGACATCAGGTAATTGGGGCCCCTGGGCTCGGGTGCCAAGGGTGCGCATTTCTTGCAGAGAGGCAGATAAATCAACTGTTAATAAGCCGGCAAGTGCAGAGTTTCTATTTACGACTGCTCTTTCTCCACAAGGCCAGTGTCACTAGCCCAAATGTGGTCTCTCATGCTGACAAACACCCCTATTCGCATATGCACACACACCTACACACATACTCAGACGGTCCTCAGGCAGAGGACCCCAGCATACCCCTGCCCCTGGATGTCAAGGGAGAATATAAAGCTTCTCCTGTAACGCAATATATTCAGCATTTTTCATCAGTTCATGCTTTTTCCTATTAAATCATAATGGAGAAAGGATCTCAGCTAAATCTACCTCTCTGACACGCACACATACAGAGTCGATGTCAGCGATGTCAGGCTTCATTGGTAGCTAGACCTCAGTATGGCAGCACAGTAGAGGACAGTATTGATTCATCCAGCGAAAAGTCACCTTCTTCCTCACCCCACCCCAGCAGCCGCCTCGAGGGCCCCGGTCATTCCACTCAGCCAATTTGTATGGCTGTTGTTATTATTAGTGTTTCTCTGGTATAGCGCTTTGGTCTAGGGGCACGGACACACCGCTTTATGATGCCGCGCCTAATAAACATCATTGTGATTTTCCCAGGCTAGTAATTAAGTGTGGGGCTAATTTGTCATAGTTAGTTAGTGTGGCGCGATGCCAGAAGAGGGCTGCCTGGGAGGGGTACGGTGGCTGAGAAGGCCAGGAGCTTAACACAGACTTTTCATATGGAGCCAAAGCTGCATAACGACATTGACGCTGGACTGGGCACGACAGAGGGCATGGGGTTCCATATGCAGACCCTGACGTGGACATTTCTGTGTACATTATTACAATAGATTTTTATGTCTATGGGGGTATTTGAGAGCAAAAGCTTAGAATTTCAATGTAATTCAGTGTTTTCTGTTTTGTTTGACTCTTTTAAGCACATCTTAAAATGTGTCTGTGTGTAGACACGGTTGTGTATATATCTGTACAAAACTGTGTCTCAAGGCTAAAGGGAACAAGAAAAGTGGAAAACAAGGCAAATCAGAATGGAGAAATGTATTTAGATTAGGCTATACATGCAGCTGAATCACTGTTTACAGACATTATAGTAAAAACACATTAAGCCCAAAGAGAGAGGGTGAAAAAAGAAATGCTGCTCATATAACCGAGTTAATCATTTTGCCTCAGAGGTATTGTATATCTGCAAAAAGATCTCATTTGAACGTGTTTATAGTCCCACTGCTTATAAAAGAAATCATGACAAATTAATAGGGACGGTAATAAAGGTTCTGTAGTGCATGGATTCAGGTACTGCCCCATGATTGCGAACTATTCATCCCCCCCCCCCCCCAAAAAAAAAAGGATTAGCAGTGGACAGAGTTTTCAAAATAACAGAAATCACATTATTGGCATACAAGCTATGACTCTATCAAAAGTTAGTATGTGTAACAGTTTTTGTACTGCTCTCTAATGAAGTCCATGTAACTGCAGGAAACAAATGTAAGGGGAAACAAACCTGAAACTCATTAGAGCAAATGTTATCCATCATACTCTCACTCTCTACTGCATTCAGAATTTATCTTAAAATTATTTTGTACATTTAATGGCCCTCTGAGGTTTTGGCCCATTATAGAAAGATTTGGTTTAGGGCCAGCCTTTTACATTTTAAATGGAGTACATTAAGCTCCTTTCCAGTGTTTATATTTTTATTCCAGGGCTGTACTAGATTTGCATTATTCACATTTTTAACTAATCCTTACTTATTAATTATAAGGCCTTGGTTCAGCCCCTCTGTCTGAAACTAGCCATTTTAGCTCCTCTCACTTAAAAGCCGCCCGCCCTTTAAACCAACTTTCTTCAGACTGGCTGCCCCGTGCAAACCGAAGGGTCAAACAGCAGGGGAGTGAAACTGCTGTGCTCAAAGCCGGAATCGTGTACCTAAGACCATATTAAAGATATTGCCTCCATATGACATCATAAAAGCCCAAGAGTTGAAAAAGTCTTTCTAAAATGAGGGTTGAGCCTTTCTCCATCTCCAAGCATCCACCATCGGAGCAGTGCAATTAATTTAAGCTCTAACACAGTCAAAATCTGACAGACCAGCTTCTTTAGAGTTTAGTTTAGTTTAGTCCTGTGGAATTAAGTTGTACTTTTTTAAAAAGTTGCATCTGTTTTCATAGTTCCTGTATTTAGTGGTAATGTATTGCATGCCTAAAGCAAAGAGGCTTACTGTAATTCAGTTTTACCATCCATCCTCACACACTCACCGACTCATTGAGAATCTGCAGCAGCTAGAATGCAAATTGTGTCTGATTCAAATAACTTATGAGAGATAGATCATGGAATCGTAATTTTATTAACATTTAACGGCCACAGTCAATTCTGCACACCATTCAATGAAGCCTATGTGTAAGTTAAATAAGGAAGATCTGTAATCAGTCATCTGTCTGCTTTCCTGGATGTTATTTTGCTTTTCTGTTCTCTACATTCCTACTGCTTTCCCAGGCTGTCAGTTTCAATACTGTCATCAGTATTTTAGTCTAATCATCTTCTTGCCTGCTTTCTTTGGGCCAATCAGCCTCACTGTGCGCCATTTAAATCTGTGCTCTCTGTCATTCTCTCTTACGGACTCTCATTGGTGCAAAACACCTCATCCCCATCTCCACCTCACAGACACCTCAGTCGTAACGACATCCAAGCCTCAGTCTCCATCTTCACCACCAGTGTCTAGACTTCGGGTCCTGCCTAAACCCCGTCACCAGTGGGATTCTGTTCTTCCATGTTGAGTCATTGGAGTCTAATCGCCAAATACATTAATTTCTCTATCTCAAAAAATCATGTTCAGTCCTTTCAAATGATCTCTCAATCTTGAATTCATATATGTGTACGATGTAGTACAGTGGTATGTTAACCATATCGTAATATAAATTCAGGCCCATGTTGTACACAGTGTTGGCATAAGCATGTGATTAACTAGGCCTATAGAAATTGAGCTAGAGATCCAAGTGATGGACAACCCAGGATTCGTTCAGTTCTGAAATGATAATCACATCAAATAAAACAGAACATTAATCTTGACGTCATGGACAATTTAGGATCTCTACACCGTCAGACACACCATCGTGTCAGCTTTGCTTTCACAGATGCACAGTATGTCGATGATGTGGACACACTCAGTCAGTACCAAGTCAATGAACAGCTCTCCTCTTCCAAGCTCTTCTGTTATTGCATATCACCATGCAGATCTGAAATTGTTAGCTGTGCCCACCAGCTTTTCATCTACAAAAGATTGCCTGATTAGACTCTATCAAGTTGCTGTAAGAAAGCTCTGATGCATCACCGCAACTGAGAATCTGATCTGTCTCTGATTGCTTTCGGTGATATACACAATTACGCAGCTGCTTCCTGTGATTAAACAAACTCTCCTGTTTCTAGGCCATTTCCTTCTTGTCCTCTTCTTCATCCTTTGCTTTTGTTTGCATTCATCCACCTGTCCACTCCCTCTCACTTTCCTGGTTTAAATCACAAAAATCAGCTATGAATTCTGTAATCCCTCATCTATTTACCGTGCAGACAAAAGCACAATAGTTTACAAATACACCTATGATATTTGCAAAGCCACATTTCCACAGAAACAGGAATTAAACAATGTTGAACACCTCAACTGCTCATAATTAATGGAATCTTTATTCACATTTGTAATAAATATAACTAAACTTGCAAGGTAACTTGCTAAGTGATATTGAAGCTCACAGAACTGAGCTTCCAATTTTTAATAAAACTCTCTCAGCAGTGCTGCTTTTTAGCAGTCACGTTCAAACCAGGTTCAGTGCTCACCCTGAGTGGTTGAAGTGGCCTTCACACTGTTTACATTGGTCTTTATTTTAATTTTTGTTGTTATGTGTGGTAGTAACTTCCAGTATCACTAAAATATGTGCGTTAGATATGTATCCAGCATGGAATCGTCTCCCCTGCTTGGGGATGGGAGGAGTTACTGTTCCAGCTTGAGGACTTCAAGTATCAGCTAATGCTAATATATTGCTAATGAGTGGAGTGAGGGGTGTAGTGGATGAACTAGCAAACAGATTGGTCCAGCATCTTTAGTGATAAAGCCACTGTACTGACCTGCTGTAATGAAGAGAGGCATGGGTGTGAAGGCAAAGATTTATAATTACTGGTCAATCTTCATTCCTACCCTACCAGTGACTACAAGAATAAGATCAAGGATTGAGTGGTGGCAATTAGCTTCCTCTGAAGGGTGTCTGAGCTTAGCCTTAGAGCTGGGAAAAGAACTCAGTCACCAAGAAAGTGCTAAGAGTAACACACAGGTGTCTTGCATCAAAAAGAATGAGTTGAGGTGGCTCAAGGTACTCCACCTCGCTGAGGTATTTCATTCATTTTATGCTGGGAGGAGAACCCGGAGCCTGACCCAGGACACACTGGATATATTATGTGTCTCGGGTAGCTTGGGAATAAGAGAGAGCTCTGTGCTTCTCTGCTTAGACTGCTGCCCCCTGACCCAGACCCAGATAAGTGGTAGAAAATGGATGAGTTGATGGTGCATCTGCAAAAGCAGAATCCACTCCATAATGGAATATGTAAACCCCCATGAAATTAGCAGAATCTTGTAACTGTAACTGATTTTATGAGTGTTTAAGTCGAGAGAAATCATAGACAGAGGAAGAGCATAATACACTGTAATGCTACCAATGGGTCCAAGTTGGTGTGCTTGTGAATGTAACTCATGAACCACATGACGGAATGTCAGAAATCAGCTACAGTTGGATTCCTTCAATAAAACCATCTTCAACATGTCCCATAACACCTATTTCTGCCACATTAGGTTTTATGGCAAATTCGATTTTATGTCCAAGTTAAAACAGAAATTCTCAGTATTCAGTAAATCTACACAAATGAGCTTCAGACCAAGCCGTATAGAAGTTACCACATTCCTTATTGAAAGCATTTGTCACAAAAATAACTTGTCAAATAAATTGCAGTGGTTGCCACGGCCACTCAAGTGTTTTTTCTTTTCTTTTCTTTTTTATAGGTTTTTAAAAAACACATCCAGAAACACAAGTGCACTTAGAGTGTGTCTGTGTCTCAGTCTCTTCCTTGCACTTTCTTTATCCTCTAGCCACATTTCTCGTCAGCTAATTTACCCTCTTCTTCATTTTGCCACCCCCTTTTTTGCTCTTTCGATCCTCTCCTCACTCAATCATCTTCTCACACCCTGCTTTTCATTTTCATCTTTTTCCATCCTCTTCCTATTATATGTCACTTCATTTGTCTTCAAACCACTCTTTTCCTGCTTTCCACATTCATAACACCTTTTTTCTCTCTCAGGCTTACCTCACAGACTTAGCGCCTGATTTCACTACTCTCACTTAACCTCTACATCCTCTCCCAGCTTTACATGTCCTCTACCTTCTTGCTCTTTTCACCTTTGCTTTTGACCCAGTCACCCACTTTGTGAGGTCTTTATGTGGGAGTTGACCAAGTTTACTGATGGATACTGTTGGATGTGATTTTTTTTCTGTAATTATGCTGACTATAAACCATTAAGGCACTCAGGTCACAGGAGTAATATTGTCCTCATGTGGACATAAAGAACCATAAATGTTCCTATAATTTCTTCAGACTTCAGATTGTTATTTTCCGGACAGGCCTTGTCCTTCTCCTGCTCTTAATCCTTATGTGCTTTACAACCTCTCCCTAAAAATGGAAGGAAAAGGACAGTATCACAACATGTCAAATGTAGAGAGCATGTCAAATGTTTGTAGTCTGATATTATATTTTAATATACTTAATTTGAACTTTGCACTCACTTTAAGAGGCACATTTACCAATTTGCTGCACAGTGTTGGGAAATATGCAGTTTTAAGGCAGTTTTTTCATTTCAGCTGCTCAAACTCCTTTGTCTTATTTTTTTGATAATTAGACAGACACAGACTTCAGCACCAAGACTTTTTAAACATTTTGTCACTGTAACACAGACAGAATGTTGTTTTGGTCTTGCTGAGCAAAGACTTTCTCTCGATGGCAGAACACTTAAAGACTGATATATATTGTTCAATACTTATGATGCATGTATTTCTATTTTTAAAATGTGTTTGGCCTTCCCCTACTTTTTCTAGCCTAACAAATGCAGCATTCATGATTTCATTTTTTAATTTTTCAGACCACTTGACAGTCTTTTTCATCTTGCCTCAGTTAATCTTTAACAAGCGCATGCTTTATCATGCTTTAAAGAAGCACAGAGAAGCCAGAGATTATTTGCTTCTGTGTGTGTCTGTGTTTGTGTGACTCAAAGAGTTTTAACTTGTACTGAGCTGTGAGTACTGACAATGGCCCATACAGTAGTATGCACTGCAAAAACTACTCGTTTTGGGGACTGCTGGCTGAGATTATGGCAATTTAATATCAGTTTGTGTCATTTCAATTTATTATGTACTATAATATATATAATATAATAAATGTACTATACATGATGAAATTTCCAAATTCTAATTCTTCTAATTTTATATTGAGAAACATTATCCGTGAATGGCTAGGCTCCTTGTTCAAGCAGTCTTTTATAGAATTCCTGCCTCATATTTACTAGTGAAAAACTTTTGGGACGGAAAACCTTCCTTCCAGTCTTTTTCAAAATTGTTGTTCCAAATTTAAAAGAAGTGTTCATTAAAAACAAATCCATATTTTTTTGTTATTTTTCATAACATTTTCAATGAAAAATAACCTTTAAATTATCTTTTTGTATTTAAATGAAAAGCTTTAAATTATTTGCAAATCATTGTGTTCTTCTTTTATTTAAATTTGATACATTTCCCTGAGTTTTTTTTGAAAGGTGGTTGTAATTTTCCAAGATTCTCCAGTGCCTGTGTTTGAGTTACAAAGACTTATGGGAGTGCATATATCAGATTAGCTTCACTGAATCATTTACTAAATATTGAAAAGGCTAAGCCTGACAGGAAATTATCATAGGCCTATATAGTTTCTCCATTTCCCTCCCACATGTGTACAATATTTAAATGTATTTATGCCAGTGTGCATGTGTATGTGTGAGTCTGTGTGCGCGTTTTCACAAAGCAGCTCCTCATAAGCACAACAAATCATACACTAACTTCACTGGCACAAGGCATTTACCAAAACGGCCATCAGCATTTTAATGACAAAGTGTAATCTATTTATGGCCAGAGTAAATTATTACAGCGGACTCTTGATATTCCCCACAACACACAGAAATTTACATGGCTCGCTCAATTCTGCTGATGGCAACTCTATGCTAATGGTGTTGGAATTTTCTGTGCACCTTTCCAAACAAGCCCATCACACTGAGGTTTAGGTGGATGAGTCAGGGGAAGCATATGTGCAAAAGCATGTATGCATATCACTGCCGCTTGCAACTTTTCATATTCTTAAGAAGGTATGGTTATCTTTCAACTTGAATGCATATGCTGACCGTGTGCACTCTTTCAACTTTGTCAAAAGCCTCTGCAGTTTTTCTGTTGCTGACTTTGAGATAATTGCCAGTTTTAATCAACATGCCTTGCAGATTAACCCAATTTCTCTTCAGGTGTCCTATTGTAGGTCTTCTCTGTGTTTGCCACACTGTAAACACTGGACACATGTTCTTTTGTTCAAAAAAAGCAGCATAACTTATGTGCAGAAGATATCAAATACTAAGGGCCCTTCTATTTAAAGGCTCCACAAATGTAACACTTGGTTTCACAGTACATCGCCTTAGTTGAAGGATTTCTTGTAATTACTGAGTATTCTTGTACTACAAGTGCAGAGATATCAGTTTTACATGATTTAGATGATAGATTTTGAAAGGAATCTTCATGTAACCATGACAAAAAGACCAAGTATTACTGTCTCTTTTCACTAAATTGAAGCAATAGTGTGGAAGTATGAGAATAGATACATTACCTAGTCCCTTCTCAATATTCTAACCACCAACTATTCCACCACCATCACATTATCTTTAAGGAAATTGTATTTTAAATGTAAGAAATCCCCTTACTTTGCTTCAGCGAGTATCTACAAATGCACATTTTTTTTGGATTCAGTTTGAGAAACTAAATTGAGGATCAGGCCAAATCATTTTAGATAACTTTGCCAGGGCATTTATTTAGCAATTGGAACCAATGCTATATCTAAATATTTAGTCAAACATATTGTTTGCATGAGTGGTTTCAATTTTCTAAGATTTAAAAAAACAAACAAACAAACAAACAATGTATTTAGCATCCGTAACCCTTTAAAACTGGTCGTAGCTATTTTTAAATCCCTGTAGAACCGGAACCACGTAAGCTAGCACAATAATTGTTTTATGCACATGAAACCGGAGGAGTTGTACTTACATCTTATGCCATCAGCTTGTCCTGGGTCACGGTTTCCTTCCACATATGGCTTTGCAAAAACAGCATAAAAAGCACACGTTTGAATAGACAGCAGTGCGAGCTATCGTGTGTCCACCATTACCTGGCCGAAACCGGACGTGACGTCATTTTCGCGGAAAATGTAGTTTTTTTTTACCTTCGGGGCCTTATAAGCCTGTACTGGTGTTTTTAAAAGTCATGTTTGACTTCATGCTTTTCTGAATAGTTTCTGGGATGTTTAGAACTCAAATTGCACTGCTGGAAATAGTTTATTTTGATGCACATGCTGTCTTTTTTGCAAATTTGCATTATAATATTTATTTTGGTTTTTCCTGCAGGACATAAAAATTGGTGTATCTCAAAAATAAAACTATGAAGACACTCAAAATAAATTTCCTGTTGTTAGAAACTATTTTGTGCAACTTTTTTGTATTTACAGTTTTGAGGGACAAACCTCTTAAATTTCTCTAACTAGAAATATATGTAAAAAAACAAAAACGATTTTCATTTTTTTTTTAGTTTATTGCACTTTGTTGCAATTTATGTAGTTATTATAGACTTGATGCATACATATTATTAAAATTTGGGCTATAACAGTTATATTGATGTATAGCAACTTAAAATGCTCCCAAAAATGGCACTACAACATGTAAAAATATAAAGATAAATCTGGCGGACTTGGTTCTATGGTAGGTCTTAAAGGGTTAAACCTATTCAGCATTACAGTAAAATATAGATTTCAAACTTTCTATTTAAAAATATTAAAAAACGATGCAAGAATAATCTAAGAATAATCTTAGGCAGTGTGTGGGCTATTGCTTTGTGCAATTGTGCTCATGAATCATCTTGCATCACTTCTATTCTTGCTGAGGTGTGAAAAGAAGATATTACACCTTCTGGTATGCAAGTATGAAAATGATGAAAATGTCTACTCTCCTTTTACTCACAGTTCTAGACACTTAAAAGTCATACAAACAGTATAAAGGTCATAAAATGAAAACCTACATCTTTAATAATTAGAAAAAAAAAAACAAACCCAAGCAAAACAAAACTATGACAAGGAAATAAAATTGCAGCAATCATTTTGGCTAAATTTAACCAGGAATCAGACAATCAAACACTGTATGTGACACTAATACAAGAACAAACCTGTTGAATCCCAGAGCAGTCTGTTGTATTCTTTGGCATCTGGGGAAACAGTTTATGTACATACGATGTTGAGTACACTTTTTTCCATTGGGTCTAAACAGGCTTGTCCAACAGTGGCAAGCACAGAGGGAGAACCAACATTATGAAAACACTACTCCATTCCCCAGCATTGGTCATATGCCTCAAGTAAACCTGAGGTTTATTACTTTCATCCGGTAGTACTGATCTGCTTATATGAGCTTATGAGCTTATATCCAAAAAACAAAGTTGGAAAGATTTGTCCATTCATTACTTGGTGTTACTGATAACATGACACCTGCTGCATCCGTGGGTTGGATGGGACACTGTGGTATTAAAACTACAACTACCAATGTAATCAATAACCATGTTTACCATTAAAATAAATGACACAGACTATTGACTCGCTGACCAAACTCTAGTTTCTGTCAAGGAGATAGTGGTAAAATACATCATCACTCTGCTTATCAGTGGCCGAGGGCCATAAATCTACCCTTTTCCCTTGAGCATTTTAAATAGCTGCAGCTGTGTACGTTAGTGTTGAAATAGGTCTTGTGCACAGCCCAGGGACCTGCCACAACTATGTGCTAAACTGGGCATCTTAATGAAATAAAAAGGCTGCGTGTAACATTGAGGTGCCGGTAAAGGATAGAGTTGTCCCCAGTGACACAGAATAATGCATTTAATGTGTTTTGGCTCTATGAGAAAATGTATTTCTCCCAGCCTCCCTTAGCAGCGGCAGAAAGGAGGGAAGGAGAGAAAGAAAGAGGAAAGAACAAAGAAGCAAAAAACAAGCATGCTTGAATATAGGAAACCGGAGGGAGAGAAGGAGGGGAACGAAACAACCATCAAGACAAAACAGGGTGAGGAAAATAGTCAAGGGAGGAGGCAGAAAACAGAAAACACAGTGTTTGCAAATCAAAAATTAAAAGCATAAGCATGCTATACACCAGAGGATGTCCCAAAGATATAATGGGCCTTTCAGCCCCTTTATTTGGGGAAAACAGGTAAATACAATAACAACTTGAACCTCTGCCATCATTTACAGCAGTGTTTGAGGGTGCAAACCTACAAATATTAGAAGGACAATTACCTTACTGTCATAACGCCAGGCCTGTCTCACTTTACTAACTGCATCAAAAAGTATTGAATATTAACTTTCACAAGGCCATTCTCACAAATCTCTAACAAGGCCCCAGTAACACAATAAACTAATGACTGTTCTAAAGCTGTGTACTCAGAACAAACTTTCTTGATCACAGCTCCACAGTACATAATCATTCTGATTGGCATATTGGAATATAAAATTTTTCAGATTTTGTTCTGTGGCAAAATCTCAAAGCTCATAGATGGAGTGAGAAACTCTGTGAGGAACAGTCGTAACCAATGATTTTGCCCCATGTTAAATTATTTTACCTTCTATTAATGAAATGCCATCAAACTGTGAGCGGAGGTTTCTCTGAAATATGACTCACGTTCAATCACATACAGTATTCAGTATTGAAGATTTGCAAATTATAATAGGAATAACCTTAAACGAATAAAAATCCTTTCCTGGAAAAAAGCACTGTTGGTGACATTTGCATAAGGGTTGAAAGAAAAGAGCCATGACGAGTAAACAAACAAAAAGCTGTTTACGTTACAACGTGAACACATTTCCAGAGCTAATTTTCTTCTTTCCTGCCTTTGCTGGCATATCGATACATGTTTGGTACATTACTTCTACCGTTAAGTAGGATAAGATGGCAAGAAGCCATTGGCAGCCACTAGCACAGAGTCATGTGGATTTATCAACAGCAAACAAGTCATAAAAGTATTGCGCTATAATGCTGGTAGAGGTCACAGAGTACCTTTAAAAACAGGGGATGATCTCCTCACAGTTCCATAAATACCTTTTAAATGAACAAATCCTCTGGGCGTCAAAAGTTATGAAAACAAACATGAAATATTCTTGTCTTACGGCGATTATACTTCTGCCAAAAACTAATGAGTTTTTCACTTACTCATAGTCTAACTACTGAAAAATTTCACAAAAATCAGGTTAATCTTTGAGTTATTGAGTTAACATGTGTAGCATGATACTGGGGAGAACCAATACATTTCTAACCACATAAAGCCGCACAGAGGAGGGGATTAATTTGTTGCTAATTAGATTATCATTGCACATTTATATGTATAATCTCACACATACACAGAGTCCTGCACAATGTATTTGGGAACAACTTGCGGTGTAAGGTAGTGTGAAAATACCAAGAAGTTTTCATGTTATCATAAACTTTTTCTGGTGATGATTAGGTATATTAGGAAAGATTACATTTATCTTAGTTATCTTTTTGTATTTTTTTAACCAGCAAAGCAGAATCCTACATTTTATAGGACTTGTGCTTAAGAAAATGACAAGTAACACACTCAACGAAAATAATAGTACTCACCACCCTGATCAGTGCTGACGGTGATGATGGCCACCTGTCGAGGGAACGAGCTCATGTCTGACACACCGTTAAGCGACTCGATCTCAAAGGTGTAGTTGGCGTGTGCGGAAAAATCCACGACAGTGACAGTGGCGTTGGTCAGGCCTAACGGTCCTGGCAAGAAGCGAAGCTCGTCTTCACACAGCTGGCAGTGGTCGGGCTCTGGGCCGCAACGTTTACACTGGACGTTGTAAGTTAGGTCCCTGCGACCTCCTGTGTCGCTGGGGGGCGACCACTCCAGCAGCAGGCAGGTGTCGTTCAGGTTAAACATCAGATTTCGTGGACGAGATGGAGGGCCTACAAAAGAGCAAAAACTGATAAACTGATAAAAGAATTTAAAATTATATTTCAAATGAAACATGGGTAGCACTTTCTGTTACAGCTCAGTAATATTGTTGTAAGAGTAGCGTAATAATGTGGAAACAAGCAGGAATTTAACCACAGATGTTTCCTGGTGATCCTCACATAACTTAAAGTTTGGAATTAGAGTTAGAGGGGATTTTGCACCTTGCAGGCCTGATTCCTGGTTATTACAAAGAAAGTTATCTGTGTAGGTTCCTACTCATCCAGGTCATGGAAAGAAACGTGACTGGACTTCTTAAAGAAGACAACTTAAAGAAGTCTAGTCAATTTCTTTCCAAACTTCTTAGACTACAATAAAGTTCTTCAGGTTTTTACAGTTAATAATCCACAGCAAAAAAATAGGATTTATATTGTTACCGTTTAACAGAGAGGAATGCTGAAGGCATAGGGTTGGATTAATTATAGCATTATATTATAGCATTAAAGCATCAGCTAAGATTACCTTATTGTCAAGTGGATACTACCACAAGTCAGTATATAAAAATGTAAATACATAAATATTACTATCATATTACTAGGTGTTTATAACAATATATATATATATATATATATATATATATATATATATATATATACACACTTTATATAAACTTTATATAAAATATTACATAGACTATATATACATTGATTCTGTTGTAAAATACAACTTTGATCCAGTTTGTTTGACTTCTAATACTATATTATAATATTATGAATTGGTACTGCCTCATAGGCATATGTTTTTTGTTCCTCATTATTATACATATATCATATATATGTAAGATAATACTTTATTACTTTGATATTAAGCTGGTAATAACTTGCTATTTCCATATTAATAACATGTTTCCACCATTAGTACATGACTGTTACCACATTTTTCCATATTATTATTAGTAGAAAGCACAACCAAGATATGTTTAGCTGATGTTTGCTGTGTTTAATTATAAAATCTCACAGTTTACTATATCAAGATTAAATTAAATAACAAAATGCACTGTTAGTCTACAGCAGAATAATCAGGTTTATTAAATAAAGGGCTTAAGTGCCCAGCAGTTAGTTTATGTCCCTACATACACAATTCTAATATCACTGTTTCTGCCAAATAATTTTTGAGCATGCTTTCTTTTAATTATATCTTTTGGACAAACTGTTGCTAATATAACTGCAATTCTTTCATTTTGTGTTTCAGACCCATAGTCACACAATTTCACACCACCCAACCAAGTTATACAGGCAAACAGAGTTTCCATCAGCTGCAGTCTAGACACTAGAGACTGCATTCTATCACCGGTCCTGATATGGTGCTATGTTTAACAATGATGCTGCAGGTGCAATCACCTAAATCTTATTATGCGTCTGAATTTGGAAATAGTTAATTCAATGATGCAGTCCTTCCAAGTAGCCAAGCTGTGCATTGTACTATTTGGATAGTAAGAACCAAATGTAAGTTGTGCACACCAGCGTTAGAATGTCTTCCTATACCTGTATAAGAAACATCACCCAAAATTGCCATCTGAGGTCAAAAGCAGGTGAAAGAATGCTCTGAATGTCATAGTCCTCTCATGCTTTTAGTACTGGCTTTCTATTGCCTTGTGTTTCCCTCACTCCCTTTCCTTTTTTTCTGTCCCTCTGTTTGTGTATGTCTTGTCTCCCTGTGAATCCCTGGAGGCGTGACTCTCCATCGAGACAGATGATACACGTGTGTCATTATTCAATCAACCACCTACAGTATATATATACTTGTCATCCACCCCTTGCCAGACTGTCAAATAAATTACTGCAGTAGATGGCATTCAGGCTCCTTGTTGAAACTCTAGTTAACTAATTACACGTTGTCTTTGTTCTCCCAACCTCCAGTATGTGCCAACCAGCAACCAGTTAACCCCGATCTTTTACAATCTATCCTCGGCTTTGACTCTGCCCGCCACTCTCCATCTGAAACTCCAGCATCAGCTACCAACCACCTCCAGTTACACACCCTGCCTGCCACTATCCACCGTCTCCTCCAGCGTCAGTCTCCTGTAGTCAATCCACTCTACTGATCTAGGATCCACCTCTGCAGATAAAACAAACCTGAGTATTAAACTGAGTATTTTGCATTTGCGTCAACTAGTGTTTCGTCTAAAACCTTAACACTAAATGTTTTTCTATTTCATAAATGTTTCACACACATATCTTAAAGTCCTGCTGTACTGACTCTTATAATGCAATCCTCACCTGTGCAGTAAACAGCCTAACTACCTCCCTCACATTTCACTTTGCTAAGGTCTTGTGCTCCCTGGATGCGCGTGTTTGTGTGTCAGGGTAAGCATTGTGCAATAGCAGGCAGCCAGCTGTCAACAGGGTGGAGTTAAAAGGCCTGGGGGATTTGAACACTCCCGTCCTGCCAAGCTCACTGTCTGCCAGGACAATGGGATGTTTCCCTCTCTTCCACCATCCCTCTCTCCCCACCGTTGCTAAAATCTCAGCAGACAGGAAAGCTCCTCCTACTGCTCCTCCACTTCTGTCAGCGTGTGTCCATTCTCTCCCTTTATCTCTCTCTGCCTCTATCGGCCATTATCTCACCTTCTCTATTCTCTCCATCGAGGAGAATCCACCCACCTCCCCTCCTGCAGAGCAACCCCACTGCCATCAATCAACTCCTATTCTAGGGGGAGATTGGTATCACCACCTCCTTCCTTTCTCTCTTCACTGTCTACTCCATCCAGCCTTTACACTTTTCCCTCTCCTTTATCTTCCCCTCCTGTTCTATCTTCTCTTTCTTCCTCTCTAACGTTGTCTTCCTCTAAGGCCCTCGGTCTTTAATCTCTATTGTCTTCAACGTCAAGCAAACAGTTTATGTTTTGGCCTACATGCCCCTGATTAAAATGCATTATGTGAGTAAACACAGCTCACAGATTGTAAAAGTAGATGTGGTACACCAGCCTACTCCTCTTAGGTTGCAAGTTTGTCACTCCCACACAAGGCCCTTTTACGCTGTGTTTGTACTTGGAGTGGAGATACTGTTAAAAACAAATTAACGACTGTTGACAAACCATTGAACAAGGCACTAAATTACAACGTTGTATACCGAGGAAGGTGTCTAGTTGTCTTTAGTAAGTGTAGTAGTAAAGATTTAACAATATGGTTTTTTGTTTTTGAGCAAATTAAACTTACCTTGTCAATGTAGTCAATAAATGCTGTAAATACAAATATGCCACCGGAGTCATTTGTTCATATGTTGGAGTTTAAGAAGCTAGAGCTCATCACTTGTTTGATTAGCTCATGTTTATAGGACTTGGAAAGTGTAGGTAACTGCAGGTAAGAATACCATTCACTCCTAAGTTTTCAAGCAGTTGTCAGACAAATAAAAGACCCCAGACTGAAATGCTTTCAGGTTTAATTGTATATATTGAATCATCTTGGCCTAAAATTTGACATAAAAACATCAAAGGAAGAGCTGAAGCCTTTTTGAGGATTTCCCCTGCAAATATTGCATCCTGCAGGACAATCTAAACTAACAGCATCTCCACAATGACTTGGCTTTGTCTTTCTGTAAAAGACAAATACACTCTTCCACCCTGGAGAGCTCTCAGACATGGCCCCCGTCTATCTCAGTGACAGCTAAATGGCTTTTTAATTAAAGGAGAATTAGTCCGGTTAAACTGTAATTTAATGCAAATATGAAGTCGTAATGACAGTCAGTGAATCATCAATGAAGACGAGGCAGCTGAACAAAAGCCATGTAATTCATCCAGAGACTCTCTAATGTTCCGTTTCACACCAGATAAGTCCTAAAGACGAGACTGGATTTACGGCCACAGCAAATTCTCTGAGAACACTGGAGTAATCCTCCAGCTCTATAGACAGAGTAATAACTTACCAGACTGTCTGGCATAGACAAGTATAGAAATATTTAATGTGAATGTGCAATGAATTGATTCAAGTTTAATCAGACAAAATGATAACATGACTATTTCTCTCTCTCTATTTATGATGATGGTGATTACAGCTGTCAGTTCTCCCATAAGTCTGATCACATCAAAAAGGTTGACTAACCTCACTGCAGTTATACATGCGGCTATTATGTCTAATGACTCATGTCCAAGGTAGGAGGTAATGCCTTTAGCCAGCTTGCTTTTGCACATCTTCAGCATGTTTTCAGCAGCTCACAATTGTGAAAAGTTTAATTTTTTAGTCATCTTATTATACTATATGAAATGAATCCATGCTATAGTGTTAGCACAATTCCAGCAACATGCAAAAGATCCTGGGTTTGATTCTGGACAAGCTACAAACCCAGTAGTAGTGTTAGCCACAAGTCTGGGAGGGTTGTATCAGAAAGGGCATCAATGCCAAATCAAACACAATACCTTAAAATACCTCTTTCTTCTTCTTCTTCTTTTTTTTAAAATTTACCATACAAAAGCTCAGTCTGTGTGTTTATTTCTTTATCCAAGAACTCCCACTACACCGTCAGGAGTTGAGCAACTAAACATGGCACACAGGTACAGCCAAAGGTTCTTATCTGTAACAGAAATTATGATGTCAGCATGTTTCCTAGCACCCACCTGACAATGGACTAAAATGAACCTTTATGAACTTACAGCACAACATAAATCATTATATTATTTTTATTTCACAAAATTAATATCTAATTTATATTCAGAAAGGATTAATTATACAAAACTTGGATTATGCATAATATATTATGATGCCATCATACTGCCTGGTAATCACCTAGCAACAAGCTCAAATTATCTGTACCTTTCTAACTAGAGTTTATGCACCTACCACACAATATGACAGCAACCAATCATTTTAATTTTATAACAATAAGAACTAATTTATTCCCAAAAAAGCTGAACCATGCGTGCCTGGCAACCTCCTAGCAATGGGAGGAAATTACTCTTTTTACCAGTTTTTCAAATTAAGTATACTGTATGAATGTCAAACACTGCTGTAGCATTATGTATATACTAGTCATTGTAACATTACCCTGCCATTATCAGATTGTCTATAAACCAGGCTGCCCTTCAGTCACGTGATGTAGTTTGTGCACCTGCACACATCCAAATTTCTCTGGTCACATCTTTTAGATAGTGGATTGATTTTCATCACACCCACCTTTCTAGATGAATGACTAAAATGTGTTGTGCAGTAAAGTGAACTCATGTCTTTAACGTTATCATTGTTCTGTTAATAAATTCACTGGAATGCATTTTATATTTTCATTTCTAACTCATAAACATTTGTGCCATCTGCCTGTGAAGTTAAAGACGGAAGGTGTTAATCTGATTGTCAAAGCACACGGTGTGACGATCGTGCTTAAAACCCTTTTTTTTTCTGGTGTACTCACGTGTACAAGCCATAGTTGGAGGATCTTTCTCAGCCCTGAAGAAGCCTTTCTCACAGCGGCAGATAGCAGATGCTTCTCCATAGCTGAAACTATGCGGAGGGCACTTTGAACATTTAATGTTCCCAGCATATGCCTTGTAGAAGCCTGGACGACATGCTGAGGATGACAGACACACAATGCGGCAGTCTGTAAGTGCAAAGCCAGACCTTCATATAGACGTACAGGTAGAAATATTTCATGCAAACATCACATAGCTTGATAATATTATGCAAAGAAAGAGGCCCTGAAGGGAGACAGTTTATGCTGCAATCCATCAGAAATTCAGACTTTAAATAGATTCATGAAACTCATGTTTTCTATTTAAACAGTGAAACACACACATCTGCTTTGGGTTTAGGAATATTTACTCAAAGTATTAAAAAGTATGATTTTTTATTTTCCACAAAAACAAAGACGGAAAGAAACATTGAAATCATCTCTAACTCTGACAACACTTGTAACACAAAAATTCCCACGTTTTTGTTTCCTTTTCGGAATAACAAAAATGGATTAAAACCGAGGGTATTGATTATCAAAACATAATACCAACTTTAGTTTTATTGCCAGCATTTAATTCCCAATAAATAATTAAAGTTTAGGGAAAGGTGATGAAACAAAAGCCCTTCGAGGGGAAAATAGTCAGTTGTACCACCTGTCACACAACTCACGGCTGTTTAGTTTTGAATTTCCAATGGCTTCAATCAAAACACAGAAATGTCTTGAAGCTAGAAAGGAACCACAGTTGTACTAAAACCAATAAATGTGTGATAGCTGTGCAAAAACTTTTCTGAATATTTAGCTGCCAAAAACACATGGAAACAATAGAATACAACAACTATTAATATTTTTTGTTAAGCACTGGCTTAATTTGTAAAGACAGAACACAAGGGAGCAGTTTATCTCTGCAGTTTTAACATCTGGTGTCTTTGGTGAATTAGGGTCTTGCAAAATTGTCCTATTTTATTTCAAACCACAATCTCTTCTTAAACTTAAGTGCATCTGTTAAAACATGAATAAATGTACACACACACAAGTGAAAATGAACAAACTACATCTATTGACAGGTCAGCTCTGACTTCTGGTTTCACGTGGATCAAGAAGCTCAGTCCACTGGGTCAAAGTCCAGCGCCTGAGTCACTGATCCATCACAGCCTTCTCCCTATATGGGCTTTGTTGGTCTTTATTCTAACTCATCTGACTTTCTAAGGCTTTTCTGAAAGACATAAGGATTTTTTTTCCATTGCCAAATAAATACTGTTCCTTATATCACAGCAGACTAAGCAGTACAAAGCACAAAGCAGCAAATCTACTGATAAATCTTTTACTCTATTTAACGTTGCCTTGAACAATTTTCAAAAGATTATGATGATTATAAGAAATCATGTCCAATAGGTCTTTTTTGACAGAAGACATTTTGACATGCCACTGTTACAGGGTTTAAATAGTGTGATTACCGAATACCTGAATTCCATTTAGCTGTTTCCTTTTGACTTATTGTTAATGCTGACTCACTTTGACATTGTCAGGGCTTACTCAGAACTTTCCATAACTAAGTCGGCAGTGAAATTAGTGTTTTTTCCTACCATGACAGTTCAAAATGTCTGATGCAGTGAAAAAGAAATATTTAGAATATCATAAACAGCAACTAAGCAGATGAATTGTGTGTTAATATTTTATAAGCCATTTATTTACACCAACAAGTAAAAACTTTTTAAAATGCAACACAGAACTGCACACTAGAGATATGTAAAAAAAAACAAAAACAAACAAACTTTCCTCCCAAAGCTAAGCTTTATTGTGAGCCAAGGAGTCATTCACAGGAGGTCAGTGAGTGTGCCAAACATTCCAGGTATGAGGGAGGTAAAAAATACAAAAAACAGGCAAGAAGTGACACATGAGGAAACTAATGAAAAAACATCCAAACAAGAGGTACAGGAATGACTTGAAAGCTTAACTGCTGTGAGTAAAAAGCCAATCTGTTAAGGAACAAAGAGAAGCAGGGGGGGTGTACATACTCACAGTGATGATTGATTGGATGATTGAACACAGGTGAGAATAATCGGAGCGGAGCACGTAATCACAGGGGTGGGAAATGAACCAAAGTCTGTCAGGAAAACTCAACGGAGTGAAACGAACAGAGGTCTTTTCAAAATAAAATTACATTGTTTTGCATTATATTAAGCTATTCTGGAAGCACTTAGAGTTAATTAAGCTACTTGCTGAAATTTTGTAGTTATGCTTGTAAAATTCAGGGAAAGACTTGAAGGATATAAATAAAATATGGCTTGCATTTAGGGGCGGAGTAGTTTGGTATGTATGCATGGATTAATAAAAAAAGGAACATATCTGTTAGATCAGACATGTGCTGTGTAGACATGGCTTAAAGCAGCGATTTGCTATACCAACTATACAGTTGTTGTTGTAAAACGAGTCTGCTTTAATTATAATCCAGCACTAACTGCTGGACTTATTCCAGAAGCTCAAGAAAATTCTCATTTTCATGCTACAGGAGCGAGAAAACGGAATCTTTCATTTTCAAAATACATTTTCTAAAATAAATTGAAGGATTTGAAACCACCAGCACAGGTTAGATTGATAGTAAAGACCTTAAGTCTAAATAAATGTAGTAGTAAAAATTAAACAATACAGTTACTTCCCTTCTTTAATATTTAAAATCACAGGCAACTAGCTGAAATAGAAAGGCTTATGAGAGTCTTAGCCCTAAGGGATTCACTAAAGCTTTCTTTTAATAGTAGTATTTCCAATCTTCAAAGAACTTCCATGTCAAAGAAACACACAAACTCTTGTCTGGAGAGACTTCCATTGCTGCTAGTTTTCACATTGATTTAACAAGGTAACATAACGTGAGCCATTTGAAAGGATTCACCTTGAAGCACTGAGAGCCTCTGTGTCTCTCCATTGCTGCTTGTGATAAATGGAGCTGTAGGGAGGGCAAGGAAATGCCTGAAACCACAACTGTGCTGATCAAATGGGGACAATTAGGACAGGGACAAAGAGGTTAACACGCACACAGGGAACACAGCGCACACTGCCAGGGCTAATAGTAATGTTTTACTACTTTAGTGCAGTCTCATTTTGTTCAATGAAGGAGTATTTTTTAAATCGAATTTATCCTTCCTTTCATTTGAAACATTTCCTTTTTTTATTCATCATCATTCCTCTTAGAGAATAAGAACAAAAGGTTTACATTTAGTTTAAAGCTGTTTTAGTCGAGCTATTCAAACTGTTTGTCGTCTTCAAAACTCTATTTAATGTTGACACACACACACACACACACACACACACACACACACATACACACACACACGTATGCAGCAAATAAACACACAGAAGCTATCTGTATGAATATGATAAGTGGCATCCCCTATGGCATACCAAGGCTGCCTTTATCATTAACCTCTGATGCTGACATGTCCTTGAGTCAAAAACCGTCAGTCAACTCCCCCACCCTGCAAGACCCCGCTTTAGACTCTGTCAACCTAATGACGCCTCTCTGCGACCTTCGCTGAACTGAGGGGATGTTCCTTTTCGAACCCCGCAGTTTCCTGCTGCAGTATGACCAGCCAGGCTCTTTGCCAAGGCCACAGTGGCACTGTACAGGGGTTGACCATGTGTCGCTCGAGGATGGACATGCCCGGTGGCCAGGACGTAAGCATTCATGTGTTGGGATGAACACACATAAACACATGCAACAGCTGAAGTGGCAGGAGCAGCATGTCGAAGTCAACTGGACAGCTGGTCAAATGTGAAAAACATGTGAACATTTTGGCCGGAGAAAGAAAAGCTGCAGTATGTCCAGTGCCACTGCTGATCCATCCATCAAGGACGCCCATTTCCACTTTATATAAAAGCATGAAAGTGTATATGTGATAGCACCAGTGCAGTAAACAGTAAACCTCTCATACTGTCCTCATGACATGCAACACACAGATTTAAAAAAAAAGGCTTTTGACATAGTCAGTACTTTAGACTGCTGAATTTCTGGTAACTAGGTAGGAGAACTAAGACAAAATAGCAGCAGGGGAAGTAGACAGCCGAGCAAGACTGAGTGTGCATGTGTGTAATGTTTCTGTGTGTGTTACTACAATGAATGCCTTTTACAAATGTTTCATAGGCCCAAAGGTTGTATAAATTCCACTATTTCACACTGAAAAAGAAAAAAAAAAAGAATAAAAGTCTGGGTATTACTTTCTGGGAAGCACAACTAACTGTACCAACAAATGCACGTGCACATCTGTGAATAACAGGCGCATATTACACAGTAAGAATGCAATTATATATTTTGATAATGGTACAGGTGATTTATAGCAATATTGTTGTCGCTACCATTTCAAATATTAAAAGTACAGTTAAAAATCAGTACAAAATAAATTAACATAGATTTTCAAAACTCATTTCTAAAGAATAAAGTTACGTTTAGACTATCAATGTGTCTCCTATAATCGTAATAACCCGACCTCCTGTCTAAAGTGTCTCAGGAGAGAACATAATGAAAATTTACATCCGCTCATTACATTGCAGTAAAATAGGGGTTTCATATAAGTTACTGATATTTGCTAAAACAGTGTCCAATACTAGTGTATGTATGGATCTGAATGTTGTGTATTGCAAATACTGTCCTGTGATATAAGCCCATGTTAAATACATAAACTATATATTTGAAATCTCAGAGAAAGCACATTCAGATCTAGCAAATGAGAAACTTAGCAGACATTACACAAGTTTACTATTTTCCTACCTTAACACACATCCTTGTTGAGCTGACTTTGTTTTCTGTCATAAAAATGTAAGTCCATGTCCTACCCATCTCAATACATGTCCATCTTTCAGACCCAGTGGAGTGGATTTCCCAATCTTGTAAAATATGTAATTATACGTGTCATGCCTTATATCTATGAATTATGTTTTACTTTTAATGTCTTATTAAGCTGATGCTTAAGCAGGAAATCTTCACCCCAAATACTTCTGAAGAAAAAAAACAAACATGTTAAGATTTTCTTCCATTTGACCAAACAGTACACTACAGAAGCAAGTAAATGATAGCTGAGCGGGGGGGTGCGAGAATAGGATGCTGCTGACCGACTGCCCTTTGGGTCTCCAAACTAATTCTAGACCTTCAGCACAAGGTTAATGAGATCTGGAAGCCATCCACAACATCTTCATGCCCGAGGCTCAGAGCTCCAAATCTGGGCCCTGAGACACAGAGGCAGTAGATTGTTCGGTAAGTTCACTGGACCTCAGCAACACCAGAGCAACTGGCAGGCAGATCATATTTGAAGAGGAGGCCTGTCTGTCTGCATCTGCCTGGCTGTCTCTCTTTATTGCTGGGATGTCTGCTCAGCATGCTTCTTTCATTAGTTAGAAAAACACATTTTCTAAGTAGTTTGTATTTTTTAAAGTAGTTGGAAATGTATTTATTGTTTATTGAGATACCTAAAATACTCCTGAACAAGACAAGTTCTGATAGATGGCTTATTTAACATGAGAACAGCCCTGTACAGTACTCCTGAATTACATCAGTGAGCATGGGCACGTAAAACATATAGGGCCGTCCCAAGGCCAAGCTTTGGACCGTTTACCCTTACCCAAGTGTTTTTATTGTGTGATCCTAAACATACCTTTCACATAATTCACCTGCTATAGGCACAAACGTTTCTTGTCCTTATAGCACATTTGATAGCTTGAGATGTTGTAGAAAGAGTTTCAGAAAAGAAACGATTTTTAGAAAAAAATGGCAGTGAATTACAAACAAATAAATAAAAAGTAAATAAAACCATGTATTTCATCAGACCTTGAAATTCAGACTATAGATTTGTACACTGCTACTTATGTCCAGAACCGTTCTCCTTTAATTAAACATCAATATGAACCCTATAGCCGTCTGGACAAATGGAACACTGCCTGCATAGTCTTCATTTCATTTAAAAAAGGAAACAATGCAGTAGTTGTTCAATGAGCAGTAAGATCTGAATTACTTTTGGAGCTGTTACACATTCAGTCATTTAGACATTTTGATTATTTGGAAAGGAAACAACTCTTATGCCAAATCATTAAAGTCATTCATTAAATTATGATTTCTGTAGTCAAACCTTGTAGTGAAACCTGTACTCAGCGGATCTAGTTAAATGAATAAAAGCAACAAATAAAAAGTAATCAAGTAAGTTTTTGGACATGGAGTGACTTTGTAATAACAAGGATCTCAAAATTTGCTGTACTTATTTAATTATTATCAATAATTGTAGTTAAAATGTATTGTATACGTGTAAAAGTGGGCTATAGTTAAATGGAAAGAGTCTGCCTTTGCCTAGCTCATATGAAGGCCGGCATCTAACTACACCCAACTGCCACACTAAAGAAAAATGCTATTTATGCAAGTTTTCATGTACATTTTATCTATTTGTTAATAGAAATAGGCTATGCAATATTGTTTTAGCAGGCTATATGTAGCGTTCACTTAGTTATGCTGAATTCATCAAATTTCATTTTATTTTAGGTGAAAATAATATTTATACTTAAAGTCTGCATGTGGTAATATTTAGTTGAAGATCTTAGGACAATTTGAGTGCTGCAACACTAAAGTCAGGTTTAGAGGAACTCAGTGAGTCTTTGCAGTGTACAGCCGATGGTGGTGGGTTCCTCTCCCGATGATCAGCGAAGAAGAACAATTCCAAGAGGAGCACAATTCTGCAGCATTTACTTGCAGAACCACATCAACAAATGTTGCAGAATAGTTCAGCTCTTGAAATCAAAGGCAGTGTGGTGAGGAGGCGATGCAAAGGATGAAAGATCATTGCGGAGATGATGGCGTTAAGTGAGATGCAGCTCATAACTTATTGCATATGAGGGCAAAAAATGGAAGAAGAGCTCTATTTTCAGTTTCATCCCATAAAAAAAATATTACTCCCCTCAGTGTTTCTTCTGCCAAAACTATGGAACGATAATAATAATATAAAAAAAGCCGTATTGCTTATTCTCTGCGCTGACAGAGTATGCATTTTGTCCACACATATCTACACTAGTGGAACAGTAGTGCCTGCTTCCCATTTTCCTTCTTCATACCAAATCATATTCCACTCCATCGGGAGAAAATTACAGTCATGCAATATGATAGTCATGCTCACTCCCAAACAAAACAAAAATGCCTGCCAGTAATACTGAGTTATATAGAGATGATACAGTACCATGATACAAGACTTCATGTCTGTGGGTGAGCATACTCCAGCTTGTGTTCTCACAGTACTTCTAGTTTTAACACAATATGTATTGCCTACTAACACTGCAGATGACGAAAAGTCACACCTCCTAAAAAAGCAGCAGCAGTGGCACTCTGAAACCCACGTCTAATAGTTTCACATGTAATCAAGAACAACACTCTCAAACACTATAATATGAAAAGCCCTCTTCTCAGTTTCAGTCTGTCTCTCTTATTCATCAGACTTACTCAGTCTCTTCATTAGCTGAAGCAGAGAGTGTCATGATTTGTAGTTGAGGACTAGCAGGCCTCTCAAACACACCTTCGTTTAAGTGCTGAGAAAATAGCACTTGATTATACTCTGTTTAGGACACAGACAGCTGGAGACACCATGGCGCAGTAGTAATATGTTAAACTTCTCTGAAATCTGATGACTGGGGTGTTGATGTGTTTTAATGTAAAGTCTCCATGGCAGACATTAGGCGTCTGTGTGGACTGTCTGATGACTAAGGCCTTAATAAAGAAACAAAGAAAGCCTCTAAATCTAAAAGTATTTTGAATACGTAAAATTTGAAAATCCTTCGTTCTTCGATAATCATGATCATTAGTTATTATTGTCATCAATAGGTTGGCAGCTGCAACACTCAGACCAGGTACTAAAAATATGTGTAAGGCTATAGTATGCATTTGTCAAGTACATGTGATCTGAGTTTATATTTCTATCTCTACCTATTTATGTGACATTTCAACATAGTACTCAAATTATGATGACCTGTTTGCAAAATGCCATTTCAGCCAATTCTTGTTTCTAGGCCAGCTGCTGTCACTGCTTCTTCTTTTTTTGGTTGCAATGAGGCAAAGGCCGGCTGTCAGTCATTCTCCACCCACCCACACAAAAAGCATCATTCAGTATTCTTTCATGTATTCTCTATAACGAGTGAATGTCACATTTTGCACATATATGGGCTTTAATTCATTACAAAATATAGAGATAGTTTCCTTTTTAAATATCAGGTAATAAAGGCAACAAGACAGAAAAAAAGCAATACAGTTAGCAGGAATAATTGCACCTAGTTATCCCTTTCTCTGACAGCACACAGGTAGATACAAATATACTGGCAGATATTAGAAACTCTATCAACGATTTGAATCAGCAAGACTTATTTCATACAAGGTTCTCACTTTTATAAAACTCTTTACCCCACACTTCATTGCAAGTGCTTCTAATGCATCCAAGCTACCAAAAGGCAAGATGCAGGTACACTGAGAAACAGGCAGTCATTCAGATTCACAACTGTGGGCAATTTAGAATCACCAATTAATCGAAGCCCACTAATTGCATGTTTTTGGACTGTGGGAGGAAGCTTAAACCACCATGCCACCGTGCTGCTAAACTCTTATTAAGTCATAATGTACCCTTTATCAACATCCAGCTGAGTAAAATGCATTGCTGAAGTGCATTTCTAAGATAGATAAAGGCTAGAATGAAACACTTAGAGATGGAGAAAAGCTAATTATCAACCCCACAATGAGTTGAAGCAAACACAAAAAGGCAAGGGAGTAACAGCCAGACGGCGCTGGATGGTCTCATTCTGGGGTTCCTATTCCTTATATATCTGTGATGTTATCAGTGACACTGATCTTTTTATGAACTTTACAGAGGTCAGCCTCACTGATCCCTTTATAGCAATGTTTATAGCAGCACAGACAGTGTTGTGCCAAATGAACTAACAGAGTAGTAAAGCTTTCAAAAGACATCCGTTAACGCTGAGTGAGAGCAGAGTTTCTCTCTAAATCGTATCTTAGAGGCAAAATGCTGACTGGAAGAGGCTTTGGGGTGAACCGTTAGGGCCTTGTTTTTACAACATTAATTGGACAAACGAGACACTGCTGTGACTTGGAGTGACACATCAGTGACTTGTATTAGAATATCTCTAATGCATGATCACAGCAGTAAGTCTTCTACTGTGCTTTTTGTCCTCCCAGTGGGTGTACACCACTGAGGGCACAACAAGTGCTCAACAAGTATGAGAAGTTTAAGGTTTACAATGGGATTTTTTTTGATGGGTCTGCGATATTCTTGCTCTCTGTAAAATGAAAAGTCCTATTTGCCAGGCCTGAAATTCTCTTTGACAAGAATAAAATGTGAGTTTGTTAGCAGATTTATGTGACATGTTATTATTATTCCCAGAAGAGCTGTAAACTTTTATTACTGGCCAACAGACTTACAGCATTATGATATTTAGAGGACACAAATAAAAAACAAAACCCCCCCAAAACCTGTATTTGTGTCCCTGCTTATTTTTCAGTAAAAGTATTCAATAACCTTATTATGATACGGTACTGTGCAAAACTCTGATTTCTTTATATTCTGCTTCCAGGTATCCAGTATTATTTAAACGCGATCTTAATCAATAGTTCTAAAAGTTAACTTTAACTTAGTCTTTTGTCTACACATAACAGGGAATTTAACAAATAATCAATTTCTTGTGCTATGTGTAATATGTCTGAAGGTCATGTCCTTAAGAAATAGGAAAAACATCCAACACAAGACCTGAAAGACACTAGACTGGAAATCAGTTGTAAAAAACTTTTTTTTTCAAATGATCATCAATAACTACAGAGGCAATCAGGAGAGAAGCGCATCAGTGACGGTGTACACACAAACCCATAAAACACTGTAGAGGTTCTGTCATGGTTTTGGGGCTGCATTTCAGCCAGAAGTGGGGTTTTATCAAAACTGATGGAATCGTGAAAGCAGAAAAGTACCATCAGACTTAATACCATCTGGAAAGTATGTGATTGGCAGCAGCTTCATTTTTCAGCATGACAATGATCCTAAACACACTGCCAATGCAGTAAAAGCATACTTGGATAGAAAAACACACAATGGAACATCATCAGTCATGTACTGGCCTCTCCAAAGCCCAGACCTCAACATTATTGAAGCAGTGTGGGATCATCTTGACAAAGAACGGAACAAAAGGCAGCCAGTAAAAAATAAAAGTGGCCATAGCAAATAATGACTTTCAGGCTTTTTAAACTTGTACAATTGTTTTCACCTTATATAATAAACCCGTTTATGTCTGCGTGTTTCAATAAACTGGTGCATCTATTTACCAACATATAAAAAAATGAGGGGCGCCTTAAGACTTGTAAATGTACAATACTGTAGTTAACATTCACATATGATTGAGAAGGTTTTGCATTATAAAACTTTTGAGCCACATAATCAATGAAATCATTCACAGGAAGAATTAGAATAAGTACGACCATGCTGACCTAGAGGAAAAAAACAGCAGACAGCAGATCATAGTTGTTCAGGTAACTGAAAGTCAACTGAACAACATTAATATTTGATTAACAAAAGTTGATTATTTTTGCCTACAAAACAAAGAAACGGTCTTGTATTTTGGAAATATTTACAGCTACTTCCTCTAACGCCCTCATTTTCATACCACTGTTTTCACTCTTAATTACTGTAATTTCATAAAAAAAGAGAGAATGAGTGTCACGTGAGTACGCGTGGAGGTCTAATGAATTTATTATAAGGTGTTATGAAGATTAGCATGATTTAGCCCCAAACTTCCTCGCTCCCTTCCTTCCGCATGATTGATGCTTATTGTGGCTTTAACACGCTGTTAAATCGACAGCAAATCCTCTTTAGCAGAGGTCGCATTAGCATAAAGGCCTTCTTGTGGAAAATAAACAACAGCAATGTCTTCTCAAAAACAGCAAAAACAAAAGAGGGAGATAATGACATGGCAGTCCTTTAGTAACATCAACAACAACATAATGGAGCTGGAGCGAAATTAAAATGGATCAGTCAGTTTAAATGCCTTTGGGGTTACTCTCCCTCTCTCCTTCTATCGCTTTTAGTTTTCCTTTAAAAATCTCACTCTAATAGCCACAGGATCCATTGTGTGTGCACAGGATATTTTACATGTACTGTATAATATAAACATATGCACACTTGCACTTTTTTCCTCTCTGTGATGGAGATTTGGAGCTGTTTTATGGACATGTGGCACTTAAAGAGAAGCTGCTGTTGACAGAATTTTTTTCTTAACAAACTAAGAAAAAAAAATATAACAAGAAAAACATCCTTTTAAGTTTTTATCCAGAAAGTTAAATGTTAGTGACATAACAGAAAGCAGGTGTTGGCAGAAGGTTTTATAATTCTAAAACAGCTGCACTGATGTCGCCACATGCAGAGTAGGCAGTCTTGCTATGGGTTCATTGTAATGATGAACAAAATTTACATTCTCCAAAATGACACTCGCATTGCCGAAACAAAAAGAGAAGTGGGGAAAAAGCATTGCCTGTCTAACAATTATCTCTGGTAGAGGAATTTTTTTCTTTGGCATCCTGGCGTGGGAAGACTTGGATTTAGTCGTGGAAATTAATGTTTGAGGACTCAGAGAATTATTTCGGGTTTTATGCAAAGCCGCAGTTACAGTAAGTTACAGTTCATAACAATTATGGTAATGTGTCTATGAGACTGTGAGACATATTTTCAAAAGTTACTATTTTGGCTGAGTGTACAACTTTAGACTGACATGCATAAGCAGCAACGTGTAACACTATGTTAGGAGTTAGGGCCAATGAACATACTAGCTAATTCTCTAGCTAGTATGCAGCAGGCTTTAAAGAGGGTAAACACAATGCTAATATGCACAAACCTGCAAACAAAAAACAGTCATTGGACTATATTGAAAATGCAGAAAGACAGCAATTAATACTTTTGATAAAACTCATTAAGTCTCTGGGGCAATAAAACACCTGACGTTATACTAGAACTGCTCCCTGAAAGTCATGTGGAGCATCAATCCAAGAGCCTCAGTTCAACAAGGTTTTGAGATTCAAGATTCAAAGTGTTTATTGTCATGTGTCACAAGAAAAAAAAAATACATTTCTCTGTGCAATGAAATTCTTTCTTTGCTGTCCACCCCCAGATGCCGATAAATATATACAATAGAAACAGAACAGATAAATACAAATAGTACAAATAAATAAATGAAGACAGAAAAGAAGACAAAATATTGAAGTGTGAAACAGAGATGTGTGCAAAAGGGCTATAGCTTAATATGCTGGCTTAATATGCAGGATGACCTGATGTGCAAAACAATTATTATTACTGTTCAAAAATAGGTCAGCTGTTCAGGAGTCTGATGGCAGTGGGGAAGAAGGAGTCTAGCATGTGTTAATCCAAAAAACAACATATGTCATTTAACTGATGAGAGCCACTGAAATCTGAGGTGCAGTTAAACGTTTTGATCTAAACTTTCCCCTTAAAAAACCCTGGTTACTAACTAAACTGTGTTTTAACATGCAGACATTTCATTTTAACAGCTGTCTTAATGTTGTGTCTAACGCCATTTAAAAAAAGGAAAAAAAGGCACAGTTTATTCAGCGTTAGTCTCTCTCTCTCTTTCTTTCTTGCTCTCTCTTTGGTACTTCAGCTCATTGTAAAGATGGTTCAAATAATAAATATTACTAGCTAATGCATCAGGCTGGAATGAACATATAGCATTTTTTACTTTAAGAACCTTAAATAAGTTTATATTCAGTCTCTACAAGAAGTGTGACTTAACAAGCAAGGTGAACTGCAAATTGGGGATTTCATGTCTTCAGTTGTATTGTACGTGCATTTACAAGCTGAAAATTGAACTAAAAGAAACTGATTTTAATACAAATACATGTGTGCTTAATTCAACAAATTTATGTGGTAAAAATAAGGATACATATTTGCCTTGTAGTCAACTGTTGAATACAATTCTACAACATTCTCATTTGTTGGAAGCTACAGTAGCAAACACTACTTTAACCAAAATGTACGGTAGCTTTTGCAAGTAGTGTTGGTAACATATTAGTAACACATTAGTGTAACCAAATTACGTTTTGTGGCAGCTCAGTGATGTAGCACATTTACTAATCACTATGATATTCACTTTAAGGTCCTAATTATGCTCTTGTAGGTCATGGGCAGATAGAAATATTTTAGCATTTGTGCTAAAATCAGCTAATTTTAGTTTTTGAGAGGAGGAAAATGTTGGAACAGTCTACAGTTTTTGTGGCGTTAGGATACAAACCTATTATTTTATTGCATGGATGGACATGGCCAAGTTGATAAAGTGCAACTGTGTCCAGTTTTGAAACAGCTGAATTTTGCTGCTAACATAAGACTAACTCTGCAGAAGCATCTGAAGCCTGAGGTTTGTATTGTTAACTGGTAATTATATGACAACACATTTCAAGCAATGTTGCAGAGTAACGCAAAAGTAATCTAATGTTTGGTATAATGAACTGCTTTCTTCAGAAAGTAAATAAGAAATGTAATGAAGTAAACAAACAAAACAAACTATGGTCTTGCTTTGCTTCATGGTTGAAATGCTTCAGTACACTCTAAGCCTTTCTAGTCCAGTAGGAGTTTTTAACTTCAGAGGACTCGCTTGGCAAAGGACAAAAAGCACTCCAAGTGCAGTCATCTGGGATGACAGAGTGTGCCTTCATGGGACTAGCGGGAAGCATTTGCCAGTAATTAGGGAAGAATGAGCACAATTGGGGCACCAGCTTCTTTTGTTAATGATCTGAGGACAACACACTCTCCCCACACACTGGCTGAAATTTACAAACACACACTTTAAAACTCACTTATGTCACCAAAATTGTTTAACTTTAACAGATTGGATAGTTTAGCTGGTTCTAAGAACCAGTTTCACTAAGTAACATTTTAAGGAAGTATGTGTGTGTGTGTGTGTGTGTGTGTGTGTGTGTATTACTCCCCCTGCTGCACAGTATCACCTTCCTTGCACTCAAGATAAACAGCATGCAGTACATTGCGTGTTCTATGAAAGAAAAAGATATGAACAGATATAAATAGATTTTTTAATATTAAAAAATATCAAAGTTAAAATGTGAATGTGTACTTAGCTCAAAAGATGTTTAGGGCTTTCAGCCTCGATTTTTATGCTACACGGCAAATTTGGGGATCATTCCACTTTTCCTCTAACTGCCTCCCATCTGCAGTCAATGAGGGAATGCAAGCTCAGAAAATAGGGGGCCTGCATGCAAAACAGTCAGAAATAAATATGCGATTGAACAGCTTTGGGCACATGCTTGTAGTGAGGGTTTGTTTTCTGACAGATTAAAAAAAGCAAATGTATCCTGTCTTGTGTAGACCTTTAGCAAAATTGATCCACGATTTATCCAGAAAGTCCTGTTTCTTTGAAGTAGAGTTATATAAGGGAGACCAGAGTTCCTTCAAATTGTCCTATTCTTAACAGCGTCAGTGGATTCATATGTTTGCCCTGGAAGTAAAGACCTGCCTAAAAATCAATATCAATTTAAAACCATTTTCTGAATATTTCTACCATTTTCATTTGTACTCAAACAGTTCTTTTGGATGGGGAACACAAGTTATAGTGTACTATCCCCAGTAATATTATATGATTTATAACCTTACATACATGCTTCAGAGTGTGCTTGTATAATCTAGGGTCTGTCCATACAAAGGATTGGAGTGTGTGCTTGTCTTTGTCAATTTATGTTTCGTTTAGAAATGTTTCATGTTGACAGCCGAACATGTTTTAAGGCTCAGTTAACTTTCATACAATGAAACATGAAATGGCTGTTGAACTCTAACTCCCTTGTGCTGAGTTTAATTTTCAAATGATTAACACCATACCCTGGTGAGACTTCTGAGACTGAGAGTGCTGATGGCTGTGTTACATACTCTGGTTAGAGTATGTAACATGATGTACTACCTGGTGTCTTTCTGCTGAGCTTTCCGGGATCATGCACAGCTATTAGTCTGAGCAGGGTGAGCAGGGTTACATTAAAGATTAGATCGTATTAGATTAAACTAGGTTTTGTATATTTCACCCCAGCTATTATAACATTATGGGAATATTTAAAAGATACCTCAAAATGTTCAGTTTTGCTTAATAGTTGTTAATTCTGTCGTGTTATCTGCCTTTTAAGAATATCACTACATTGTAATAAATGTATACAGTTTGTGTCAATGTAAAATGAAAATGATTTTTATTGATGTTTTCAATATTTTTAAACCTGAAATTAAAAATTAAATTAAATCATTCACATTTACAGAAATCCCCATAAAAAAGCTGTTAAAAAACAGATAATGTACTTTTTTTAGTGTTCCACATGGACGTCCCTTTTAAAAGTCATCCCTCGTGATGGACATCCTCTGACCTAACATTGGTATGAGTTGTGTCTTAATTACTGCAACAATACTAAGTCCAACATCTAAATGGTATTAGAGAATAATTCACTATAAATATTCCTCTGATTACTGCAAGTGGTAAAAAAAAAGTTACCTGTGGGCAGCACAGTGCTTGTGCCATTGTGTAATGATAACCCATCAGTCGTCTGCACTGTTTCACGGCTGTGTTATTTATTTGCTCTAGTGCTTCTTATCACTGTGTGCCATGTCTGTATGTTAATGCAAACTACAGCAAAAGGCTTTGTGGTCAGACCTACATTTTGTGTTTATCTAATGCAATGCCAACATGGGAGAGAAAGATAATATAAAATATGTGAATTTAAGTTGTTATTTAATGTTTTTGTTCTGTTTATGTTTTTTCTTAAACTGTGCGTGCTTTCCTAATCAATCTCATGTAAATATATAGCTCTTGAAGGACTGCAACTCTAAACCAGGTTTACTGTAACTTTAATAAAACCCAAGCTTCCTTGTTTGGATGTGTCGTGTTTTGATAAACATCCAGTACTGTCTCTCTATCCAATACAAGTGGAATAGCAGCTGGTCTGTCATGCAAAGTCTCAAAAAAAGCAGCAGAAGCATGCCTTTAACTACTTTGATCTGGCGCAGTGTGATGGCATGTAGTGCTGGCAGGCAACAACTCATCATAACTAAAGCAACTTTTACACCAAAGCTTGTTTGTGTTTAGTAAAATCCCTGCCATACATAAATTAGAAAATCAAAGCAAAACTGATATGCAGCCCAGAATGGTCAACCTTATGGTACATTGAATAGTCTCTCTGTGTTTTGCTTGTTACCATGATAGACTCACCATGTATTCGCTGTGCTGGAAGGAGATCACAAAAAAATGTAGTTGTACTCGGTTTTCTGTATGTTGCAAATTACAGATCAAACCCTGTGCCTATCCTGTCTTGTCGGTAATGATAATAATGGCATTAATGCTGATAATAATAAACCATGTAGCATGGTATCAGAGGTCACCCACAGTCACTGGATAATACTTCAGTTTAATTAAAAACTCTCATTTATGGACATACAATCCCAACTGCAAACACTCCTACACACACACACTTCAACACACAAATGAACTGGGAGTATATCCTTTTCAGATTCCTCAGGTTCCATATTCCTGATCTATAGAGTGTAATAGTGTTTAATAAGGCTGACATTATGCTGGGATAATCCCACTCTCTCATGCAGCAACACATACCCAATTCCATTTCCACCACCTCAGCTGTTTTCTCTTCGCTCCAAAAGCTCATTTCTAGAAAAGAAGGCTGGGGCAGAAAACCAGGCCTCAAATATCAATTACCACTGATGGTGTAGACGGAAAAAACGCTGATGGATGCTACATTTCCTCAAATCCTGTGCTATTCTTTTCATTTGAGTTAATATGTTTATTTTTTTATTAAAGACCAATAACAGCATATGATGAGGAAAAATTAATACCGACTGTCCCAATATGAGGCATAGCAGTGGCAAAAATGCAGCTGCTTCAAAAGTGCATAGACTTGAGTGTCTGTGTGAGTGTGTGTGTTTAAAAATGTTATATTCAGACTAACACATACAGGTATGATCGGGTCAGATTATTAGTAACAAAACAAAGTTTCACTTAACTTAGGTGAGCTGTTACTTTCCTGCATCTAATAAATATACCAGCACTTCAAAGTGGTGCAATAAGAAGTGCTGACATATTAAATTGTAGAAAGGCCACAGAATGTGTAATGAACTGGGTAAAAACATACATATTTATTATTTGTCATTAACAATACAAAATGTTCTATAAACATTTTACAAAATACTTACTGCAACGAAAAATAAAAAGAAAGATTTTATTTTCACATCCTGTGTATTTACACAAAACATGAAAAGATTTGATCCTTTTTTAATTATAGACCATTGATATTGTTTATTTATTCAGTGGACTCAAACTAGGGTCATGAAAAAGCAAAAGATACCTGGACTTTTCCAGGTAATAATCATGTAATATATTTTCAGGAATTAATCCATACATTCTCTTCCACTTATCCTTATCAAGGTCGCCAGGGGGGTCCAAGAGGCAGGGTATACCCTGGACAGGTTGCCAGTCTGTCGCAGGAAAATCCAGCCCTGCTAACTGTTTACAGTTAACATTGTGCTGTCTAGCATACTGCAATACTGAACAATACACTGACACATCACAGATTTCCACTTACTATGCAGATATGCCTATCACAAGGGATTCACTTATGATGTCTAACTCCCCAAAGACAAGTGAATGTAGAATGCCTATACAGTTGTATATATAGAAATTGGCTAACAGACAGTTGATTTGAAATAGCCTCAAATGTGTCTTATTAATTCTTACTTTTTTCTCATTGTTGACAGTCACCTTTAAAATGTTATAATTGAATAACATTTTTAAATATAATTGTAAAAAAATGATCAGGGCCAGGCCACCCAGGGACCAGAACCAACCGATTTCCAGTGTTCTTAGCTCGGACCAGTGACCTGTCAGTCAGCTGGTATTACATGCACAACAGGAGTAAAATGACACAGGCAAATTGTCATGTGCACACTCCCAGCCACATGCTTACATGTTGTCAGCATGGAGGCTCCTCACTGTAGGTAAAAACCGCAGAGAGAGCACTATGAAAATATTCATATCAACAAACTTATTAGACAGGTAAACCGTCCTCAATCAGCTGAATGTGGACAGTTTAATGAAGCTAACAAAAGCAAAAGAGCTAAAGGTAAAGCTATCTAGAGTTCAGAGCAAAGAATGGATCCAACCCCCTTAGATCAAAGCAAAGGCTCAAAGGAATCATGAGAGGAGTGAAAAAGAGAGAAGAGTTGATGTCATGTCATCTGGTGAAATTATAAACATACCAGATAATGACGTGAGTGTGCCTGACATTTGTTTTATTAGATGGATCTGTTGCATCTACTTTGTTTCTGTAACTTACTGCAGGAAATTTGGCAGATGTTCAATAATTTATTTTATTGTGAAAGTTTTTGCATTGAAAAGCTGTTTTTTTTTATTTTTATTTTTTATATGCTATCAGTTATAGCTCTTAAAGAAAACCAAAATTGGAAAAAAAATCAGAATTAGCCAAGAAAATTATTATTGGCACGCTTCTTGCTATTATACAGGTTGCCCTGGCCTGTAGACACAGTCACTACCTCTGTGGCTCTTTTTCCATATAAAATGAATGGAAAGAGATAAGGTGTGTATGAATTAATCACATCTTACTGTATTACTTCCAATACTCTCAGCATCTCGCTGAAGAGTCAGCGCACAGCGCGGGCTTTTACAAATCACACTGTTGTCCCCAGTTTGCGTAATTAGTTTAGTGTTATTGCATTCGCATGGAACAGAGGGTGTAAAATGTGTTATTGCTTTTTAACTGAACACAGTGGGTAAACTAATGTGCTCAACATGATCAATAAATCATATCTGAACACATCAACTCCCTGCCAACTGGAAAATGAAGCAGTGGCTGAACCTCTGCTTGCATATGAAACAAAAGAGGTTTGTGTGTGTGTGCGTGTGTGTGTGTGTGTGTGTACATTTGTACTTGACATACCGTACACCTTATTAAATGAATTCTGTATAATGTTTGTGCATGTATATCTGTACATGCACAAACATGCCTTAAATCAAAACCCCAAACCTTTATTAAGTTTAAACCAGTGGTTCCCAAACTTTTTTCCTGGGCCCCCCCTTAGTTTTACACCCCCCGCACAAACACATCCTCCAACCACAAGCACCCATATTTTGTTTTCAAACTCCATTGCAGTTTATTTCACACCTCAAACATTTAGTAAACAATTAAGCAAATACAAGTAAACTGAAATAAATTACAGGTAGTAATATAATAAACTACTAACTCTTTTACGCTACGTCCACACCTACACAGGTATTTTTGAAAACGCCGCTGTTTCTATGCGTTTGGGCCTTTCGTCCACACGTAAACGGCGTTTCGAATCACCGCAAATGGAGATTTTTAAAAACTGGGTTTACATGTGGACGAGGAATACAGAGTTCGTCACACAACGTCAAAGGTATGTGACTTTTTTCACGTCACGCAGAGCGCCTCGTTATTGTTTACGTGAGATGAATTGCAGAATGGCAGATAGAGACAAAATACTGTTTCTGTTAATCTGACTATCTTCAGGTTTTACACGCTTACACATACACACGCAGTTACTGTCCCTCCATTTAGAAAGGCAGCGGCGTCACGGTGTAATAATTTTACATGTAGTTGTTTTTTTTCCTGTGTAATAATATTCAACATTGCTATCAATACATTTCTCAAAAAATGCCCCTCTGTGCAAAATAGGTTTAAAAGCATAAACAACTGTGGGATACCGTTTGTCCGTGATTTGGACAGGGAGAACAAATTGTGGCAGGATCAGCCTGATATTATTTGTATCCCGCTGTAACTTTACTGAATAAAGAGCTAACATCTCCAAAATGTCAGGAGTAGTTAGTCATTACAACAAGTGTTTGTGAACTAAAAATCTAGAATGTGGGATACTGTTTGTCCGTGATTTGGAGAGCCCAGCGCTGCTCCCGACGCAGGGAAAACCAATTCTGCAGGGGAGACCTACCTTGGCACTTGTGCAGGTGAAGCCAAAGGGCAGATATTCTTCACCATATTTTCTAGTCTTTGGCTTAGAATGAAGTTGGTTTGGAAACATATTTGGTGATGCTTCATCTCCTGCTTTGCGTTTGTGTGGGAGCCCCGTCAAAAAACCTGTCCATTATGCTAGCAGTGTCCAAGCGTTCTTTTTTTTTTTTCTCTTTTCATACCGCACCCCCCCCCCCCCTTCCCCGCAATGGCTCTGCCCCACACTTTGGGAACCTCTGACTTAAACTAATACAGTGCGTGTTCTGAATGGACCGACTTGCAGCGTAAGTGAGTAATTGAAGTCATTTGTGGCAGGAGGAATGGGGTTTGTCAGTAAAATACACAGATTAATCCAGTTTCTGATGAATAACTGAATAACGTTGAGCTTGAACTGCAGGTATGTGACATTATCCTGATTGACAGCTAACATTTAACTTTGCAAAGCTTGTCCTGTGTGCATGGTGCTATAATAAATAGTAAACCTGAGGAGTAAACAACAAATTGGCACTGCGAGAAGAATATATGCACAGAATAGAGTGTGTGTTGCTCTTATAACAAAACAAAAATGCCAAACATGAGCCCCGGGAGCATAGCCGTTGATAAAATAACAAGTCATTTATAAATCATATTACCATCGCTGTAATGTCATCAGCTGAATAGTTATAACAGATAGAATCCAAAACAACTTCTCCTTCAATAGTGATAAGTTTACATACAGTTTGAGTTTAGGATGAGCTACAGTCAGTGAATGAGCTGCTGAACACTCTGACACACAGATGGGCTCAGCCTGCAGCTTACTGAACAGGCTGTAGCTAGTAGGGGGCCCCTTTAAGGAGGTTTCCTTCTGAGATGTCATTGCAAATACTGCACTGGTTGTTTAAGAAGGAGGGGGCTGTGGTCACTGTGGTTGCCACATTTTGAGAAACTGCTGTGGAGGAAAGTTTATCAGCTCTCAGGGGTCCCCTAATGGCCTGGGGCCCCATGCAGTTGCCTATCTTTCCTGTTCACAGGCTGCATGTCTGACTGTTGAGAAAGTCTAACAGAAGACAACTTACAGCCAAAATATGAGGACAACTCTCTTGGGTTCCCAGCAATAGACCCACCAAGTGTGAGTTGTTGAGAGAATTGACAGAAAGAACAACACACACACAGTCATACAGAGACCTTCATTTATAAGAGGTCATAAAAATAATACTTGTTTAATGCAGCATTGCACCTGATCTTCAGAGCCTCAGGTTTATCTGCCTTAACAATCTTCTCATTGCTTGTCCCATGCTTCTTTCCTCTGACACTGTGGATAGCAAAGGCAGTTGGTCCACTTTGTAAAAGCCTCCTGCAGCTCGCTAATCATGTTGACCGCTGGCTACCAAATTAAAGCTGTCACTCCCGCTGCTGGACGCTGTTGGTCTAAGCAATGTGGCTTCCAGTGGATAAATAGATCCACCACAAGGGGCCTTTCCTATCATTTTCTGTTACACAGATATTGCTGTCATGTGAAGACCTTGTGAATTTAATTTTAGGTGGATTGACTTGTTTTGTCTTCTAATCAAGCAGTGGTGTAAAATCTGGTTACAGATGTGTGATAAAATTTGTGTTAGTGTGATTTGACTGCTTGTTAGCGGGTTAACAGACTCTATTAATAGCTTCAAACTATGAGATTTTGTTTCATGAACAGAGAGGTACACACAATTCTCTTGTTGGGCTTTGCAGTAATTTGCATAGTTAAGTACTGCAGCATGACTAGTAATATACTCTAGAATATATTTATTGAATACATTTGGATAATATTACAAGTCAGTTTTGCGATATCGGAGAGAAAATAAGCTGTTCTGGAAGTAAGAATCAAGTATCATGTTAATTTCTAATGTATTAGAGGTTTCCACTTTGCTTCCATGCTTCTTCAATGAGCTCGACTCCAGAGAAGGCAAAGGTGTTTCTGTTTTATAACGCAGTTCAATATGAGGGCATGATGATATTTGGTTTATTGCAGTACAATTATTACTCCATCCTTTGAATCTTGAATCTTATTTAACACAGATGACAAAATCTTTTATATCTTTGACATTTTTATTGAGATGTTATTCTTAAATTGCTGAAGACTTTTACCCATGCAGTCCTTCACACACAGTAAACCTCTCCACAGATTCACTACAGAGAACTACACCTCTCTAGAATGCTGCTTTTATATCTAATTGTGTTACTCATTAAACTAATTAGTTGAGAGATGATAATTCCCAAATCATTCTACACTCCTTACCCTTGGAAGGTGTTTTTTCGCAAATATGTTGTTT